>NC_089855.1:34541218-34858218 GCF_036373705.1 Amia ocellicauda
TAAATCTGAAAGGACCACTTGTGTTCAAATTGTTGTTGGTGTTACTGTACATGTTCTGTAAAAGTCTTTGTCTGTCTTAAGTCCCAGAAAAACACTGCCTTTATCTGCGTTTTTATTAGCAATTTGTCACTGTATATTAAGGATTTAAGGCCCTTTCTGGTTTAAGATAGCTTTCGGTTTCTACATTAAACACAGCTTTTCCTTGATAATGCAAGATTTTTCAAAGATTTGGTAAGATTGTTAATTCTGCAAATACTTTCTCATTCATTAAGCAATTGTTTATTGTTCAAAATGTTGCTTTTATTACTCAAGGAATACATAATCCAGAATCCTACTGTCATGGGTCATGACCAATTGCAGCATAGGTTAATAGCTCATGTGATAACTTTCAATCAATTCTGAATTCTGCAGATAGCCAATGTAAAGATGCCAGCACAGTGGTAGAGTTCTGTGTCTAGGTTTGGTCTGTACTCTTGGCCTGGCAGTGAGTTTGCCATCCTCCAAATGTATTTCCAAATGTTTTGGTGTAACAGAAATCTTTGCCGAATTTGTTGCCTAACACACCACAAGCATCTGTCCTTTAGCTTCCCAAGTCCTTCAGGCTATTAGAGTGCAGTTCATGATGACCTGCTCTTTGGAAGGTCAGAGCTAATCATTTTTTCTAATGGACTGCTATATTTGCAGTTTTATGTAACATACAAAAAAATAATCCCAACAGTGTAGTTTCTCTGTGTGAGGATATAACTTACATAAACAGCAGTTTTTATTCACTCTTCCATTTTGTTGCCTGCCCGGTTATTATTTTAATAATACTGCACTAGACACCATGAAAAAAAGTTGATAGTTATGCCATCCTTTTCATAAGCATTCTTGTACCACAATACAATATTCCCCAAAGTAACATGGGTGTAATTGTTAATATTTACCATGGGAGCTGTATGCTATTACCTACTGATTTAATACAGTATTGAAACAAATAGGCCTATATGAATGTATGTTTTCTGTATTTTATACCCCAATACTTATGTTTTGATCAAAGTGTAAGATGTCTTCGGTATCCCAGAAATTGGGGGTTGTATTCCACTTTGTGTACAACTGACTAAGTGCCAGTAAGGCTGAGTGTGGCGAAATGGGTTTTGGGAAATGCTACAGTCAATTTGCACCAGTTTCCCTGTCACTGCTAGGGTGCCTGGCATTAACAATGGTATCTGCCTGCCATCTGAATTCTCTGAGCTCTTCTGCTTAGACTGGGCTCACAGTGCAAAAATAAGTGGATGTCTTGACAGTCTGCATGTCAGAGGACAGGTGTATGTTCTCCTTGTCATTCCCAGGCTGTTGCAGCAGTGAGTATGGGTCAATAATAATTGGCTGTTTCAAACTGGATTGTGGAACAAGGGGAAAATTATTACTTAAAATAAATAAACAGTAATTAAAAAAATGGATTCAGTCATAGTTTATTGACCAATAAAGTGCATATAAAAGAACTTGACACTTTATGGAAATGGTTCCATAAACAGATCGGGGGTAACAATTATGTAATTCCTGGGTCTTAAGTCACCTTTTCTTGCATTGAAAGGATACTGTTACTGTTAACTGGTAAATATCCAGCAGCAGACATGATTTCAAAAGGTAATTGATGGGCAGGGTCTGAAGCCACCCATCAGTATGATGGGCAGCTAGAAACCTTGCCTGTCACTAACAAGAGTGAGTGAGTGTGCTTGTAGTACAGCTCTCAAATATACTTAGTCATTGCCAATTGAACGAGTGAGTGATATGGCTGGCTGTTTTTTTCAAAGTAACTTTGAGGAATCTGGAATTCTACAAAACCAAATGCTTATTGATCCTGCAAGGAAATGGAAAATTGTCAGACCCACCTACCTACCTTTGTACCTCAGTCTTAAGAATTTAGTATATTTGTTTTGATAGGTTTTTGTTTTTCTGCCACTAAATGCAGTAACAAGTGATGACCAAATTGGACATGTTGATGGCTGAGGTTGAAAAGAAGTTGGTGACTTTTTGAAAATGATTGGTAATAAGCTGGACTTTATATGCTCATATTTTTGTTTGTGGGGAATGGGTGGGCTTTCATAGGGAGGGGAGTGTTCGACAGTAGCGTTTGTTTCTGTTTAGGTATAATTGTATTAAATGTTTACATGTTTGTCTGCTTAGTATGGTGGGTTTACAGACGTCCAGTTTTCAGTCTACATAATTTTTTTAACGTTTTCTATGTGCATGCCTGTATTATATCAGACACAGCTGTAGAATATTTGAGTTTCAAATGTAATATCATAAAACAAATTATTACAATTAGCTTTTTCTGGGAGGGGGGTCGGTTTCATAGAATTGAACAGACATTTTGTGCTGTGACCAGTACTTCACTTATAGTTCATTTAAAACATAGTAGATTTATATATTTATTTTGTGAATAATTTAGAATGCATACTCTCTTGTGGGCTGTGTGACTTTGTCTTAGCAGTTTAGATCATGTGCTACCTAATGGTTTAAGCATATTGATGTCTCAAACAGTGACTGTAAATGGCTTGCATAAGGATATCAGGGGACCATACTTAAACCCTGGGGACTATCTTTCTGTTCGATTCGTATAACCATGTCCATGTGCTGTAGTCCCTATGTGTTCCTTCCTTTCATCAGCTTGCTGAATTGTGCACAGAGCGAGACTGCACTTCAGAACTGACCCACTTTCAAGCCCAGCAACACGTGCTGAGCTGCACTGATACCTTGAGACTACCATGTTGCTAGATTCCCACTTCTACAGGGCGTCCACATTGCTGGTGTGTGTGCACCTTTCACAGCAGGGCACACAGGAGAAGAACAATGAGGAAATACCAGAGTATCCTTTAAATTGGGAAGCCACTCTGGCAGACTTACAGAATTAGGCGCTACTTGGAGGAAAGGGTGCAATTTGAGAGGCAGGTTGTTGTGTAGCACTGATGTGTGCTCTTTGCCCTTCAGAAGCTATCCTTATTGTTTAGGGTAGTGGGCATGAGAGAGGAACGTCCAAGCATAAGAAATTATGGAAAATTGAGATGGAGTAAGGGTTAGGGTTCGAAAGGAAATCGAAAAATAGAGCCCTAACCCTAGCAATGACTCGGTTGTTGTGTACGGTTGTAGCTGACAATATAATCTCTAAGAGGTCACAAAGGATTATAGATTTATTGTTAACTGTTCACGTTGTGATTTTTAAAGGCACTGAGCTTGCAAACCTGTGGGGAAAAAAAAAAATCTAAAAAGGGGAATCGACAGTTTTGCAATTTGTTCTTCTCTCATATGTATTGCCTCTTTTAGGAGTACAGGGATTATCAAGGTGTTAACAAGCCCTGAAAATGGAGTCTGAATGACATTAACTATTTTTATTTGTATCTCTCTGGTCCTGCATTGCAGCATTTGTTTGTGTCGTGCCTGGGAGATTGAGCGGTGTGCTGTTTTGGATATTTTTTATTTTTTATATTCCTTTCGGCTCTGAAATTACAAGATGGCCGTCCTTTTAATAAAATCCCTATGTGGTACAACTGAAAATGTAATATTTCTGTGACTCTAAAACACTGTGTGCCAAGTGCATTCTGCTATTGACACCATTCCGTTCTGACATGGTTTTGTTTTGTTTCCCTTCTCATTTTTTCCTATAGGTTTTTGAATGGATTGTGTGACCCAGCATTGATAAATCTGGATTTGGATCAGTTGCAGCATTCGAGTCTGAATGCAGTTCAACATATAACGTTGCTTTGTCTTCGGGGGGAGTCGGAGGTTGTGGCTCAGGGGACCTATCAGCAGGCGCTCCCAATGAGGAACAGCCACTGCCATTGAGATCTGGGGGCCTTTCAAGGTAACTACTTTCTGACAACACATCCGACGTCTGCTTTATTTAGCCCTCTTGGAAAAAACGGTAACAGAAGTTGATAGTTGCTGTGCTAGGCTGGCCAACAGAGCCGTTTCAGAAGATGGCGGGTCCAAGTGCAGCAGCACACAAAAGGAGGGGTGGGGGGGAGAAGAGAGGGGAAAAAAAGAAAACTGTTCTAGACAGTTAAATCAATAGCTCTGTGCTGCCTTTGAAACACAGGCACATTTGTGGCTCAGACAACCAAAACACTACATCAGGGAGTATTGGGTAGGAGGGGTGAAAACTTAAGAAAAATTGGAGAAGTAATGTCTACAGAATGGAAGAATTGGGGCTGTTCCTAGCTTGTCTCTTTCCATTTCTTTTAAGTCACTGTAGGGGAAAAACACGTGCTGGTCTTCACTGGGGAAAAAAGTTACGTGGCTTTTTCTCAACTATCAAGTATCCATGACAGAAAATTACAGTTTGATTCATAATTGTGGAAGACAAAGCTGGAGATTGCTTTGAAGAATTTCATTTTTCTTTTTCTTTTTTTTTTTTTAATTCTTACACAATTTAGTTAATGTTCTTAAAAACCCCAAGGTGACCCTCAAATAATTTCTGCACCATTGGAGTACATCTCAAATGGCCTGCGGAGCAAGGGAGAAGAATGTTTGTAAACAAAACTTTAAATATCCCTACCTGTTTCTTTCTATGTATGTGTATTTCTTAATCTCTCGCCCCAGAGCTGTTAAACACGTTCTAAAGGCAAGGCTTGCCACTTCACAGAAGGATTTAAAAAAACGAGTCTGCCAATTGAATTCTGGAGCTAGGAGGGGATGCTGTCTTTCTCCACCCCTCAACAGACTTCTCTGTCAGATGGGCAGTGTGTGGCAGGCCTGTTAGCAGCCTGTGCATCCTGTGGATAGACAGAAGGCCTCAGTCTGCAGGGCTGGTAATCCCATACATTCACATGCAGTGGATTTATTACTGACAATAGAGAAGGGCAAGGCAGAATTACAGTGAGAAACAGCCTAGATGCTGAGTCTCCAGTGGACTAGCCACTTGGGGAGGGGAAGACTGAGTAGAGGACAATTTGCTCAGTGCTTAGGTGCATTTTCAAACTCTTCCACCAGAAATACGCACTGAAAACTGTCACCTGTCCAATCTGTAGCCTGCTGTTGAAAGCAACTGAGTGAAGAAGTGCATGTTTTCCTTGTAAGGCCTGCCCGCGACACAGGCTGAAATGGGGGCACGAATGCTGGCTCTTGTTGAGAGAGAGGCATCAGGTTCCGTCAGTGAGATTGCCTGTCTGTGGTTGTTCTGAAGCAGGCTGCCTTGCTTTGTTAGTTTCCAAGGCTAATGAACTTCCTAAAAGCAGGTGGAATCTTCAAGGGTGTGTTTTGTCTGCTGGGTTTCAACCAACACCAACAACAACAACAACAACAACAACCACAACAGTTTTTTTTAGCAGTTTGTTTTGCTTTGCCTGGGCTCCCAATGCAACACACCTGTTTCTAACCTGTCACAGGTTGTGTGTCTGCAGTTCGTGGCATAATCCACTAAGAGCAAGCATCCTTTTTTTTCCCCAGCCTTTGATGTAACCTAGCTGTTCACATGGGCCATGCAGCTTGTGCTCTATGGTATTTAGGGCTAATGTTGTGAATGTGAGGTTACACTAACCCTTTTTTCTTCATAACTTGTGCTTCACAACATATGTGGCCTGCCACGTTCTTTTGCAAAATGAGGTATATTGTTCAGTAACAAACTGTGCCAGCTGTTCTTTCTGGTATCTCCGTAAAAGCATTGTTAAAACTGACAAATGGGAGTAAAGCTGGATTGTAGCTGGATGTGAAGGTCTGGTCAGTTATACCACCTTTCTCACCTGGGTTCCAAGTGTTTTTCTTGGTTAGTGAAGATATTACTCTCTATCTAAAATAAGTAAACTGATCTTATAAACTCAGCAAAAAAAGAAACGTCCCTTTTTCAGGACAATGTATTTTAAAGATTAATTTAGTAAAAATCCAAATAAATACAGATCTTTATTATAAAGGGTTTAAAGAATGTTTTCCATGCTTGTTCAATGAACCATAAACAATTAATGAACATGCACCTGTGGAACGGTCATTAAGACACTAACAGCTTACAGACGGTAGGCAATTAAGGTCACAGTTGTAAAAACTTAGGGCACTAAAGAGACCTTTCTAGTGACTCTGAAAAACACCAAAAGAAAGATGCACAGGGCCCCTGCTCACCTGTGTGAACGTGCCTTAGGCTGGTTGCAAGGAGGCATAAGGACTGCAGATGTGGCCAGAGCAATAAAATGCAATGTCCGTACTGTGAGACAGCACTACAGGGAGACAGGAAGGACAGCTGATCGTCCTCGCAGTGGCAGACCACGTGTAATAACACCTGCACAGGATCGGTATATCCAAATATCACACCTGCGGGTAGGGCTGGGCCACTGGCGGAGTACTGGACACCCCTGACATCTGATTGGCCACCACGGGTGCTACCCCAAAATTTCATTTGCTACTGGCAGCTTGATGCTGATTGACATCTCATTTCAACTCTTGCTGAAAGAAGCATTTATTTTGACGTTTGGAGGCGCATTTTTCAAATCGAGGACGAGGAAGAGAGAGATTAACGTCGGTTGCGAGATACAGAATAATAATAATAATAACATACAGAAGAAGAAGAGACAATATTTCCAAAGCAAATCAAGCTCTTTTACGAAAGTTGAATCACTGTGTAATACCCCGTTTCCACTGGCCCACGTTTAGCTGCACCTCAGCGTGGCCGTGCCGTGCTGGGGGGTTTCCACTAGGGCTCAGCTGCACCCTCCGCCTGTGCCCGAACTAGTTTCAGGCGGCACAGTTTCATATTTTCGTATTCATTTTTATATGATCAATTGCATGAAGAATCGTATATTTTAATTATATTTGTAATCCCTCGTTATCACTATAACTATATGTTAATGATAATCCAAATATAGACGCTTTACCGACTGCAGAAATACAAACCCTACAACCTTACAAAACTTAGCGATTAATACAACTGATCTGTTCATTACGGTGTCAAAGGTGTTTTTTAAAGGAATCCCATTCACAATCAGATCTGATGCCCCGCGATGTTATTGATGTGACTCTTATTTTGCACATTGATAAAGCTGCAGGTATACAGAGAAAACATGCCAACACTGAATTTGTGGGAAAACTGTTCCAGTTATGGATCCTAATTTATATACACATGTATGAGTTTTGCTTAAGAAACTGGCTGTGACTGTCATACTGTATATTTCATATAGATATGTAGTGGCTACACGGACAGATTTAAACCCAGGGCAATGTATTTAATGATGCAACGCAGTTCATTCTCACAGATAAATAATAAGGGCGAATATGTAGGATACTTAAATTAAGCTATATTTTGTCAATGTTAATTGGATCATGATACAGGGAGAAGTAACATGGTTATTTACATTGCACTGGTAAACAAAATAAACTAGATGAAATGTTAAGTGATGTAATTTGTTTTATATATTGTTTCAATGTGTCCCAGTTTCTACTTTTGAATATCTTGTATAACTTATACTATAAGACTGTGTTAGATATCGTAAAAACGTTTCAGCCCAAAGTGTATTGCACTGTAATGTTAGCGGTATTTCAGCCTCCAGTTTAAAACACTAAATCCCAGAATGCCGAGCGTCACAGATGCGGTTTGACCTTTCGTGTCTCAGTCTCTTCCTAGGGCAACTGTACCTCACGGCAATTGAGTGGAAACACTGCCGGGCATAATTTAGGTGCACAGATACGGCACGGCCACGCTGAGGTGCAGCTGAACGTGGGTTACACACAAATTTTCTGTCATGGTCTATGGACCCCCTGAAGTAGCCTTGGCCACCCCATATATAAAACTCTACTTCCGCCACTGGGCTGGGCGGTATACAGTAGAAAACTATATACTGGTATTCATTTATGGACCGGTTTGGACTTTTACTATAGTTTTCTTTAATTAAATAATTTACTAATTACCGCATGCCCGTAGACAGGGGGGGTTCGGGTAGTTTGAACGACCCCCCCCCCCCCACTGCCAAAGGTCCAGAATTTAAGTCAGTGTTTTTCTATTCATTAATATCATGCTTTACAGGAGTATTACATGTGCAGCAACTGACATTATGCACTCATAGCAAAATCTGTGAGGTCAACGACATCTAGCTGGATAGTGAGTATGGGGCGAAAAGAGCAGGAGAGACGGAAGAGAAAGCAGGCAGCACCATCATTGTCGCATATGTTCAAAAAGACTGCCAAACAGGGTAAGGTTGTTATATTTACTACCTAACCTAACAGTTGAGATAGCTAGCACGTAGCTAGCGTTAGCTAACAGTCGTCAACCCCACAGGAGCAGAAGGTAGCTAATGTGACTGTCAGGATTACGCAAAAACTACAAGACCGATTTTCACAAAACTCAGTGGAGGGGTGTAGCATGGGTCAAGGAAGAACACAGTAAATTCTGACCATTATCCGTTCAGTGGAACTAGCTAGCTACAGTGACCGATTCAGAAGGTTTTTAACCTGAATATGTGTGATGTGTTCCTCTGTGTTGACGCTCCATTCACGTGTGTGTGTGTGTGTATGTGTTTGGACTGAAAAAGGTGGTACATGATCTTGGTAAGCAATTTGACAACATTGTAGTAGATATATTAGTTGCATCAAAAAGCGTGCTCGTTAAGATACCTGCAGACAAGCTAATCCAGCACAAATTAGTGCATAAAAAGTCACCAAAATGAAGTATTTGAACCTCATAATTCAATACAAATTGAGGGGAAAAACTGCAAAAAGGTCCACTTTTTGAGAAAAAGACCCCCCCCCATCCACTAAGCTGGCTACGGGCCTGTACCATGTCATTTACTCATATCTATCAGCTACCAATAAACTTGATCGCGTTCACGTATTACACAACTTGCTGCGCCGGCTGCTTGAGACTGTGCTGTCTGACATGAGACGCATCTGATCAAAGAACGCCGATGTAACGCAGATCTGCACGGCTGCACCAATGGGATCGTTTGGATCCTGCTGATCTGCACAGAACTGCTCAAGTCTGTGCTACAAGAATGCGACCACCTTCACAAACCCTGCAGAAATCGATGTAATTGTACGACTTAATTTGTTATTGTTTTTATATTGTTTTAGTATTAAAAAATGGAATTGCCAATAATTTAACAACTTAATTTTTGTGCATCATAGATTTACATTCTATTTTATGAAATAATTGATGTAGTAATAAAGCATTGACAATGCTAAAGTGTCGATCTAGAATTCTATATCTGGTTTTGACAGTGCTCTTCACAGCTTCATTGTATAATGAAAGTTGACATCTGCCTCCGCTAACAAGGGTGCAGTAGTAGTTTTCATTCAGCTTAACACGTCCCTCTTGATTTCTGCATAATCTTGTCTCACAACCACCGCTCGCCTCCCGCAGCAGCTTCTCAGATCTGTGCTGGGCTGTGTCATTCTGTGCCGATTTCTGTGGGTGGGGCTTAGTGGCGTCACGCAGAAACGCTCCAAGAATGCACATCTCTGAATCTCTGTGCAAAACTGTGATTCTCGAACATGACCGTTGTTTTGTTCTGCCTCAGCCAAATATTGAAAATAAATTCCATGTGTGTTGCGTGTTGACATAAACAATCAAACGTGATCAATGCACAATCAATGAAGACGAGGCTGACACAGAACAAGGTCAGGTGTCCTATTATTTTTGCTTTATGAACAGTATAAAATGGCCATTAAAAAATACCGTCATACAGTCAAAAATGTGAAAAATACTGTGATAATGTATTTTGGCCATATCGCCCAGCCCTACCTGCGGGACAGGTACAGGATGGCAACAACAACTGCCCGAATTACAGCAGGAACGCACAATCCTTCCATCAATGCTCAGATAGTCCGCAATAGGCTGAGAGAGGCTGGACTGAAGGCTTGTGGGCCTGTTGTAAGGCAGGTCCTTATCAGACATCAACGACAACAACGTCGCCTATGGGCACAAACGTTCTGTGCGTGATTTCCTGCAAGACAGGAATGTTCTGCCATGGCCAGCGAAGAGCCTGGATCTCAATCCCATTGAGCACGTCTGGGACCTGTTGGATTGGAGGGTGAGGGCTAAGGCCATTCCCCCCAGAAATGTCTGGGAACTTGCAAGTGCCTTGGTGGAAGAGTGGGGTAACATCTCACAGCAAGAACTGGCAAATCTGGTGCAGTCCATGAGGAGGAGATGCACTGCAGTATTTAATGCAGCTGGTGGCTACACCAGATACTGACTGTTACTTTTGATTTTGACCCCCCCCCTTTGTTCAGGGAGACATTATTCAATTTCTGTTAGTCACATGTCTGTGAAACTTGTTCAGTTTTTCTTAGTTGTAGAATCTTATGTTCATACAAATATTTACACGTTAAGTTTGCTGAAAATAAAAGCAGTTGAAAGTGAGAGGACATTTCTTTTTTCCTGAGTATATGTAGCCATGTTAAAAAGTATCTTCCATCAGTGCTGCTCTTAGTTGTAATTAATTTAGTTTTTCTTCAGAAATGCGTTTCCCAGAGAAGGTGCACCGTATTGCCAAAGATTAATTACTGATGATTCAGTGATTAAATTAGGTTTCATAATAATGATCCAAAACTGGCAATGACATAAACTGACCTTATCAGCAAATAGTCACAATCCATAACTCTTTAAATAAAAGCTCCTAGTTCTGTCTGAATCCAAACATGTACTACAGCAGGAGTTGTAAGTATTTTTTAAATAATGCATTTATTTATTTATTGGCAGACCCTCTTATCCAGGGCATCTTACAGTTTACACACACACTACAAACGTGCAGTAATACAAAATTCAATTTAAGCATTACAAAGAGCTGCAGTATAATCAATACAAATCACAGTGTAAGAATTTCCTCTTAGTACCGAAGGAGCTTTGATAAGTACAGGCAAACTCTTGTGCATAGCCCTCAGAATTATGCCCCAGAACACATTGTGGAATAATGCATACTATATTATACTATAACAAACAAGGAAACTGAGCTATGAGTAGTGAATGTTTTTTTTGGTACTGCTAAGACCATAAGCCTCTCTGTCTGTTAAATAAGACCAGATCTGGCTTTCAACTGATCATGATATACATACAGTTAATTAATTCCAGGCTCGTTAACAGTATTCTCATTTACACAAATCACATATGTATGTAGTGCATTTGCTAGTACTGCAGTTTTCTTGGTGCGTTACAAACTGCTTTCTAGCCATGTGCTTTCTTGCAGTGGAAATATTGAGCCATCGCTCATTAATTTGTCTAGTTAGTATAATTTAGTTGTAGTTTGCAAGCAGTAAGTGCTTGTGTGTGCCTTAAGGGCAATGGTAAAGCCAGTATTGAAGCTCATTTGGGACAGAGAAAATTGGATTTAAAACCTCAGTGACTGTGTCAAGCTAGATACCCAGATTCCACAATCACCAAAAGAAAGCTATAAACCCACAAAGTTTAGACTTTTCCTTAAAAGTACACCAACCATTTTTCTTCATCATGGTTGATGCTTCTTATAATTTCAGTGGGTTTGTCTCCTAAGTTGCTTTCTGTCCCCAAGTCTGTTTGTGTTAAGCTTCAACAGCATAATAGAGGGTGGTGGTGAGGGGGTGGGGGGTTTATCTTGAGCAGTGCTGTGAAAAAGTGAGCTGTTGAGAAGGGAGGGCTCTTCCTGTCAACTGTTCAGCTTCAAAGTGAGGGAACTCAGATTGTACTGGAGGGACATGGGCACTGCATCTGTTCTGGATCCTTGACTGTCAGCACAGGAAAACCCCTCCATTCATACTGGGGCCCTGATAACATTCCCACGTTGGCGTTGGCAGTGAGGAAAAGTAGAAATCCTGGCCCCATGGTTGATTTGGACTGAAGACCACAAATCACACACTCTTCTCAATGCCAACATTACAATCCTTTGTATAACCATTATACCTCATATTAGAGTCTGGTATACCCAAGATGCATGCTTTATTCATGCTGCAAATTAACTTGAACAAGGAGGTTGATCCTTATTTTCTGTAGGAGATTGTCAGGGAATAAAACCTATTCCGTATTATTATTATGTATTAGAAACAACATGTTTCACTAGGTGAGATACCTGTTGGAATTCACATGATTTTCTTTTGCTGCTGTGTGTTGTGTGCAGTCAATACAACATTAAGTAACAAGATTGTTTGGTAACCAGGCCTCAAACAGAACATGATAAACAATCTTTTCAGGGTTCAGATAGACTCGCCTTGTCTTGTTGCTCATCTTCTGCAGTCTTCTGTCTGGACCGAGAGACCAGATTTGATGCTTTTGAGTGTGTAGCTGTGGGTATATTTGATAAATTCTTGGTCTGCAATTTTGCAATTCTCCAGGTGTCTCTTGGTGTGTTCTATCAAATCCCAAATGAACGGTTACCATCTGAGAGTTCATGTAATTCATGTTCTATTTGCATTACCCAGATTGATAGATCGGGAACACGGGTAGAAGCAGTGAAGACTGGCCTATCAAAGAGCACAAAGTAGACCGCTGGATGAAACAGGAAGGGGTCTGTCTGTACCTGAAAGAGTAGTAATAAATGGCAATTGTTTTCTCGTACTATATATTTTTTGGGATTATTGAGGGTATGCATGCTTAAAGGTAGGGTATGCAATCTTTTCCAGAATTTTTGTTTGTTATACTGGTTGAAAGTCTCTTCACATCCTGATAGCAATCAATAATTTAAGTGGTCTAAATATAAAAAAAAATATATATATATATCTTCTGTGGAAAGGACAGGACTGAAAAAGGATCGACCAATCATTGCATTCGGTCCGAATGTAATGATAGGATGTCCTTCCTGTCTGTCAATCTATACTTGCATACCGCCGCGCAACTTGTTGGCGCAGACAATCACACGTCATCAGCGTGGCAACCTTGACGCTGTGCAGAGCGAGCGCGAGAATGGAAGGCGAGCCGCAGCTACTATTTTAAAAAACGTAATAACCGTAAATAAGATGTTTACATTTGTTATTATTGTAATGTCTAACCTATGAATGAGACGTGCGGTCATCTGAAACTGTTGTGATAGATTCCACTTACACGTCTCTCCTCCTGGCGCTGAGACTGTGCTCTGTGTGTGTGCGCGCATGTGTGATAGAGGGGGCGTGGCTTTGGAGACGCTCTGAAGCGAGGGCGGCTCTGTGCTTTCAAAACAAGCTGCGAACTGCTGCCTCTCAGGATTGCACACCCTAGCTTTAAGCCTGTGCATTGGGCATGGAAGTAGTAGGACATGCTCTCTAATTGAACAGTATTGTATCCTAAGGAGTCAGCTATTTCTTACTTAGGATGTCCTCGGATAGTATTACACCTTTTTCTTATCAGACCACTAAGTGTGAGTTTGTTCTCATATACAGTACAATACAATATAATCTAAAGTTTTGTGACAAAATTAAACCCAGTGTTTTTTCACATAGTATATATAAATATCTGAGTATGTATATTTATCTTTTCATGCACAAGACTTAATTCTGACCAATTTATTTTCCTACCTACTGGACAAAAATAAGGCAGGACTATTTTGTTCATAGTTGTACTTAATGTTTTGCTAACTGGGCATTTTTTTCCATCCAAAGGCCTCCACTTTGCCAAGATAATGTAACCTAATGCCAGTTTAATGCACAGACAACATAACACCATGCCAGTTTTCAGAGTGCCAGCGCAGTGCCAGGCCAATAAAAAACAATGCCAATGTAACAGCATGCCAGTTCATTGCTATGCCAGTGCAATACCATGCCAGTGCTTGAATGTGCCAGAATATTAACAGGGAGATTTAATGGTGTGTCATTCTAATGGAATTTTAAGTATATTGGCAATCTAGGGTAATCCAAGGACAGGATATAGCTCATATTTTCTGTGAATGTTATTATTAGGTATCAGGGAAAGGCCTTACTGAGCTCCAGTATGTCGTAAGCAAAGGCAGATTTTGTAGCAAAAGGTGATGAAGTGACTCCCTGGCTTAGGATAAAAAAAAATGCTGCTCTGAAATTGAAATGTCGTATTCGAAAGTCAATTACATACTTACTTTTGGATTGGATTTTTCAAATCAAAACGGCAGCAATACCATTTAGATAATATCTGTTGACTGTTCCATTTTCTGTTGACCTGCTGCGCAGTTGTTAAAAAAAACAAAACTTTTTTTTTGCAGTCGGCTGATCCTGACAGCTAAAACTGTACCTTTTGATCCTCACGGTCCTCCGTTCAAAAACGGAATGAAAAAAATAAAATGGGACGCACACTTCTGTATTTCTATCTTAATACCAATCTATTTTTGTATTTTGTTTTCTTGTTCACATGAACAATAACGTCTGCACTGACAAATAACTCCAAAAATATCTGTTTACTGTTACAGAAGTTCATCCAACCATTTCAACAATTGATAAAATTATTCATGTACATAGAAGAGAGAGTCAACCAGTTTGAGCCACACACCTCTTCCCCAGGATGTTTGTTGTTTTTATTTGTAATTTACTTAAAAAATAGCATTAGGAAACTAACTGAAATCTGACGCACTCACTTGTACATTTTCTGTACAATTCCATCGACTAGTTTGTTTTTAATGTCGAAGTTTGGAAAAAGTCATTTCACAGAGATAGGTGGATGCAAAATAAGTCAGATTAACCAATGTAATTTGGGTGCGATGGCAGTGAATGGTTGTCGGATCCCCTCATGGATTTTGTGCGTCTCGTCTTGAGTTTTTACCAGTTCGACTCTTTATCCAGGGGGACGTGGCCCACAGTTGGGGACCTCTGCTGTAAACCAAAACCATTCACTCTGAGCAATTGTGACTAATACACAATTAAACGGATGCTTTCACAAGGTTTAAATGTACCCATTTGACTTCCACTGCATGAAAGCAAAAACAAAACTACAACCCTCATTTTTTACACATACATACCCAATCAAAGGTGCACATGGGGTGTAATGCATTTCAATTAGACTGTTTTTGAATTTTGGATATCGACAGTAAATCATTTCAGTCTAATCGTACAGATTGATAATTCCAGTAAAACACAATTGATGGTATTTGGTGATGTTTGTTTCCCCCCCACCCCAAATCTCCATAATGTTTGAAACATTTGGTCAAGTGAATTGGAGCATTTATTATTCAGGATCTATGTTAGGTGATGAAAAAATCTGTTTCTGAGTATTCCATTTTGTATTATTCTTATAGTAATAATAAAAGGCATGACCACTCTTGGTTACATTCACTCATGCTACAGTTAGCCAATTCTTTAAACTGGTGTAGTTTCAATAAGTATGTAGCAAAGGTGTTGAAGGCAGTGTTGGTAGGGATCAATTTCAATTTCACCATCAATATAAATTAGGCATTTAAACTAACTTCTGCACAATGTAGTCGCAAATCTATTAGCCCAAGCTCTGTCTCGGTGGAACAAGTGAATGTCCGTTTTAGAGTCCGCTCCGCCTAATAGACTTGCATACTGCTAATGATTTGTCCTCTTATAACCCCCCTAGCCCCTGTATTAAGCCGCTGTAGCACTCTTCATTGGCTGTATTTTAAAGGATCACTCTCGGTGCGAGTCTCCCACACTGTAGCCCAGCAAGATGCATATATAGGTAGTATGGCTTTTAAGTACTTAAGAGGAGGGGGAAAAAAGTTTTCAGTAGGAAATGCCTACTGTTTTTCATGACTAGCAATTATTTAGTTTCAGTGATTTTGCAGTCCTCCCCAGTTGAATAAACATTTTTCAAATCAACAAATGTATAGGGTGATTCAGTGCATGTGTGCTTTTGTTATAACTGAATGTCATTTGTCATTTCTTATGACTGGCTATGAATTGAGTTTCTTGTGTTAATTTGCATAATTTACAAAACCACACTTTCTTTTATTGTGAGGCATATTGTACACTGCTTGTGTACCTTACCTGTAATCCAGTCACCTAAATGGATACTTATTCAATGTTATAAACCAACTAATGTAATGGGGTTACTGAGGGCTGCAACCTCCGAATGGAACATCCATGTATACCATAATTTTAATAACTTAAAATGATTAAAGTGATTAAAGTCCACGGCCTTGATAACCATGGTGCTTTGTGTTATTCATTTTTTTCCAGTGGCTCTTGGTCTTTTTTCCCCCTCTTTTACTTTTGGTAATCACATCTAACCTATCCTAGTAGAAAACAAACCCATGTTAAAACATTTAATTCCTGTTCAACTGGCGATGGCATGTGGGAGAGCAGACATGCATGAACATTCGCAGGCAGTTTTTAATGTCATCTCATTGTAATGGAATGTTAACTATGAAGTCAATTTTTGGTATTTCAAGGGAAAGTCTTCAAATTTTTTCAGTTGGTACTACTTACTGACAATCATATGCAGCACCCAAGTTTTCACAGTGTAACTTGGGAGTAGTTGTGATGCAGGTCAAAGACTGCCTGCATTTGCTTGCACAATGAAATAAGCTTAATAATGAAATAACTTTGAGTAGGTTTTGGTCCTTGTTTTTTCCCCCATCAAGTAGAGAGAGGGTTAAAATGGATCTGATTCTCAGGAATAACAAATTTGCAAATCATTTGCTTCTCATTAGGTATGAAAAAGCACCCAAGCTAGTCTGACGTTGTTACTTTGCTTAGTAATATGATCCTTGTGACCAGACTGTAATAGTTATTTCTAGAACTAATTGGCATTTGAGCAAACCTCATTGAAAATGAATATGGGGAATGCAGTTAAACTGTCATGATATCTTCAGATTGTGTATTAAACTATTTGCCTGGATAGTAAACATTCTGTGCCTACAAATTTAAATTGCTTTGCCCTTCGCATGAGCTTTTTTTTTTAACTACAGCAGAATCTACAATCAAATAGTTTTTCTGTTAAAGCATTCACATTGACTGATGCTAAAATTTTAATTTAGATCAGTTTTCTTTTATCTTCCTTATCAATTGGCAAGACTTCAAATCTTTGTAGCTTCTCAGACTAAAGACGCCCATCAACTATAAAATTAAAAATAAAAATGTATGTGGTGAAGTTATTTGGTTGTTTGCCTTTTTATCTTTATTATAAAGGAATAACTGATGGGTTTCCTATGTATTTAATAAGCACACTGGAACAATAATGGGTTTCGCATTGTTGGAGTTTTTCTGTGTAGAGAGAAATAAAAAGCTTGTTGGAGAAACTGAAAGCTGTGAGTTTCAGACACTTTCATCCGCTGGATTGTCAGCTACTTAAAACAAACAAGCAGGCTGATAGACAACATACGAACGGTCACAGTTAGTCCTGAGCAAAAATGCCAATCAGGGGAGACGTTTCTGGTTTTAAAATAAATAAAAATTGGACGTTAAACATAGCTATACTGGAATGCTCTTTATATAAGGACTTACTTTGTAAAGGCTTTTGCTGCCATTCACCATTCATAACGTCTAACTCTGTGTGGTGCTTTATGGCAGAGCTGTGGCAAGTCAAAAGGAAATTTAAGCTTCATATGGAAACAATAGAAACCCAGTGTACTGCAGTGACAGTCCACATTTTCCCACAATGCTTTGAGCAGCTGGGAGACGTTTGCACAGCATGAGGGATGGAATGTATCCTGAGGTTCATCGCCAGGCAGCAGCGCCTGTAGGCCTTGCTGACAACAGCAAGAGATTGTAGAGTGCTACTTTCAAACCATGAAAACATGAGAAATCTCGCTTAACGGTATTGGCTCGAGACATTAGTATTCTGTCTGAACAAGTTGTGTGCGTTTCTGAGCAGTATTAAACAGTCACCACTGCATTCAATCATCACAAAGTGTAGCACCAAATGAAGATGCTTCTGCTATCTTAATACACACATGTTTTGTGTTGCAAGTGTAGGGCTATACCTTAAATGTTCACACTGAAGCTCTGTGTTGAGATCAAAAAGATCTCAACTTCAAAATATTCTGGCTAACGTTTTAGTTCCACGTCTTGATATTTTACTGACTCTACACTCTTCTTTATAACTGTCAAGTATCACAAAGCAAGCAATTTGACAGTGTTTATGGAGTTTGAAGTTTGTCGGTAGTATCAGTCACTTCCTGCGGTTTTTCTGAAGTAAGGTAAGCATTTCGCCGCACAGAACGTGACTTGGTTGCAGCTTTTTTTTCACCGGTTACAGTACAGGTCTAGAATGGCTGCTTTGTTGATAGTGTTGCGTTTTTACAATGTCTTCTGTCATTTTGTATTTTTTGCCATAATTGTTTGTGATTAAAATGTGTTTTAGAGAATCTGTAAATTAAATTGAATATATTTTACACTTGTATTTGAATGCAGTGTATTTTATTTGGAAAAGTTCCAGATTGTCAACATCAGGTTTAATTGATCATTGATATTTTATGAATTTACAGTGATATTTTAAGGTTAATATAAACACAAATGTATACTTGAGAAAGTAACTTTTATTGCAATAAGGATTTGAATACTGATTCAGTCATGTTTGTTTGTAAACTAGTTTGTACCATGATTGTTATGGAAGTAAATAGAAAACAATACTGAACATCCAGGTGGAATGACATTTTAATATAATGTGAAGACTATTAAATTACTTATTTAAATTCCTTTTATTTTATTTTTTTAAATAAATATAAGTAACTGAGATACTTTTTTCCCTCAATGTAGGTATTTGATCCCCTGCTGATTTTGTAAGTTTGCCCACTGACAAAGAAATGATCAGTCTATAATTTTAATGTTAGGTGTATTTTAACAGTGAGAGACAGAATAACAACAAAAAAATCCAGAAAAACACATTTCAAAAAAGTTATAAATTGATTTGCATGTGTGTTTTGGGTCATTGTCATGCTGGAATACCCTTCCACGACCCATTTTCAATGCCCTGGCTGAGGGAAGGAGGTTCTCGCCCATTTGACGGTACATGGCCCTGTCCATCGTCCCTTTGATGCGGTGCAGTTGTCCTGTCCCCTTAGCAGAAAAACACCCCCAAAGCATAATGTTTCCACCTCCATGTTTGACGGTGGGGATGGTGTTCTTGGGGTCATTCCTCCTCCTCCAAACATGGCGAGTTGAGTTGATGTCAAAGAGCTCGATTTTTGGTCTCATCTGACCACAACACTTTCACCCAGTTCTCCTCTGAATCATTCTTGCGGGTGCTGCAGGATTTCAGTCCTTCACGGCGTAGTGTTACCAATTGTTTTCTTGGTGACTATGGTCACAGCTGCCTTGAGATCATTAACAAGATCCTCCCGTGTAGTTCTGGGCTGATTCCTCACCGTTCTCATGATCATTGAAACTCCACGAGGTGAGATCTTGCATGGAGCCCCAGAGCGAGGGAGACTGACAGTTATTTTGTGTTTCTTCCATTTGCGAATAATCGCACCAACTGTTGTTACCTTCTCACCAAGCTGCTTGGCGATGGTCTTGTAGCCCATTCCAGCCTTGTGTAGGTCTACAATCTTGTCCCTGACATCCTTGGACAGCTCTTTGGTCTTGGCCATGGTGGAGAGTTTGGAATCTGATTGATTGATTGCTTCTGTGGACAGGTGTCTTTTATACAGGTAACGAGCTGAGATTAGAAGCACTCCCTTTAAGAGAGTGCTCCTAATCTCAGCTCGTTACCTGTATAAAAGACACCTGGGAGCCAGAAATCTTGCTGATTTGATAGGGGATCAAATACTTATTTCCCTCATTAACATGCAAATCAATGTATAACTTTTTTTGAAATGCGTTTTTCTGGATTTTTTTGTTATTCTGTCTCTCACTGTTAAAATACACCTACCATTAAAATTATAGACTGATCATTTCTTTGTCAGTGGGCAAACGTTATAAATCAGCAGGGGATGAAATACATTTTTCCCTCACTGTACATGGGGTTTGATTGCACTATCAAAGGGTTACACGATGGTACTGTGGTTAGTGCTGCTGTTCAGTTTTGGCCTTGAGTGGCTGCATGTGTGGGGTTTGCATGGCCTCCTTGTGGCTATGTGGGTTTTCTCTGGGTGCTCCAGTTTCCTCCCGCATCCCAAAAATATGCTGCTTACGCTGACTGGCTACTCTAAATTGCGCTGTAGTTGTCCAAGTGTGATGTGTATGTGTGTGTTAGTTACTGATATCCCTACTAAGGCCTGGCGTCCCATCAGAGGTGTATCCTGCCTTGCATCCTATGTCCACTGGGTTAGGCCCGGACTCAAGGTGAATCTGTACTGGATGAAGTGGATGGATGGTATTGATTATGGATGCTTTCTTTAAATGTTACATAAAGTTAGTGTGATCTAAATGTGATGTGGAGATTTCAGCGACAGAATGGTCTTGTTTTCATGAACACCTTGAAGAGACTTGCTATTCTTTTGTGTTTGGATATGAGCTGAATTGCTGAACAGCTGTAGAACTGCTGAAGTAACTAGATTATTATTATTATTATTATTTTGTCATTTAGCTGACACTCTTATCCAGGGCGACTTACATTTGTACCAATTTATACAGCTGGAGCAATCTAAGTGAAGTACCTTGCTCAAGGGTACAACAACACTGTCCCACCCAGGATTTGAACCCACAACCTTCCAGTCATGAGTCCAGAGCCCTAACCACTATTATTATGTATTGAGAACTTTCTGTGCTTTGTCAGATCATGATTTAGATTACACATACAGTCTCTTTGTGACATCTCCTATCTTCTTGCAAGTGTTTTGCTGCACATTTGTAGATTTTTAGATATGTAAAAAAAATTGGAGATGGAACTCAAGTTTGTGCTCCATTTCTTGCAAGCACTAAACAGACCAGACACAAACATAATGTTCAGGAATTAATTTTAATATGCCAGTGCTTTGTATAATTTAAGCATTTGGACTGCAAGCTCTGTTCCCCATCTTCATTTTGAGATTTCTGTATATTCATGTATTATAGATTGTCTTTTTCTCTCTGTGTGGAATTAAGGATTTGGAATGGTCAATTTAAATACAATTTTTTTTTTTACAAACTTGCTATATTTTTCACTCAGAAAATAAAATTAAAAATGCTAAGTGTGGGAAGAAAATGCAGAATGCACTGCCTTGTGGAGAATTTAGAATCTAGCCTAGTTTGTATTTTAGTATTCTGAGCTGAACTGAGCATGGGTTTAGTTTCTCTTGGTTTGTGGGTGAACTTTAGCAGGATATGCCTAAATGTGATCTGTAATAATGACAATAATAAAAGTTATTAAACAAATGGAATAGGATTTGAAATAAATGCTTACAAGAAATTGTGTAACACAATTTGTAGCACTTTTGCCAGAAAAACTGATCTGTGAAAAGACTCCTAGCCATGATGATGTATTTTTGAATAAAAGAGTCTGAATAGGGCTGTGCGATATGTCGATATATATCGTGTGATGATAGAAAAACGTCTATCGTTTTATATTATGCTCTATCGTTGATATCATAGTGTCGCAAATTCCACTCTTTATGGCAGTATTTTTCATCATTCGGACGACGCTTTGCGTTCTCCCCGGTTCTTCCACACGTGCCTGATGCAGGCAAGAAATGTGCATCAAGAAACACAGACAGACATGGGCTGGGTCCCAAATCGCACACTTGTTCCCTTCCCTTGTGGGGTGGAAGTACTACGGTGGCCATCTTAAGGGCTGTCCCAAACCCTTAGGGAGCCAGTGAAGGGAGCCTAATCGAGCCGTTTGTGCCCTTCAATGCTCCCTTCGACGGAGTGTACAAAAGAGCACCATATGCGGAAGTGTTTTAGCGCTGAAGTCCCAGAACTCTTTGCGTTAAAGGCGGAGACACTCAACTGGGAGAATATAGCAGCGGCGGGTGTATATAAATGTAATGTTAGCTAGAAAGTTGTAGAAATTGTTAAATTATGTATCAAGGAAATAATGCATAGATAGATAAAATAAAATGATTATATAATCATGATTTAAATATACGATTAGAAAGTTAAACCAAAAAATGTTTTGGGAACTAATTACTGAAGTAGTATCATATAAAACTAGGAGGTGACTGATATTAACGAACAGTGTATTTCAAAATTATTATTATTATAATTAAATACAAATACAAGAAGACTGCGTAGGTACTTTTTCAGACAAAGGCAAAGGCGCTGAATGCTGACGCTGAAGTGTGTCCCATTGAGCGCTTTTAGTTTCATCCTCCACCCTCCTCACTCAAGTGCACACTGTGACGTAAGCACAACGTCACGCAAAGTGTACACTTGTCGAAGGGTGTCGGGAGCAAGTGTGCGATTTGGGACGCACGGAGGAGAGTGAACTCGCACAGAATAACCACAATAACCAAAAGACACTTTTGCCACACTTGGACGCACGTTGCGCCCCGCTCTCGTCGCCGGGCTAAACTCTATCTGCAAGCACCCCCCACCCCGCCCTAATTTAGATTACTATTATTTAATTTTAAACAAATTATATCAAAGCTGGTTTGCATTTTAATAGTCATTTTCTTTTTTATTATGACGGTGAAGTGGTACAACAGCTTATTATTATTATTATTATTATTATTATTATTATTATTATAACTATTTTGTATGAACACGTGCTGTACAGGTAAGTAGAATCGAGACGCGACAGTCAGAGAAGAAATGCCCCTGTCCAGCAGATGTAAGTGCCCCACTATAAACCCAGATGTGGTAAATCTACCTGAATCTATACCTTTTACAGCGCATGTGTTGCGTGATTACTATTGTTATTGTTGTTATGTGACAGTAAATCATACTGTGTATTTCTGTACATATTTATCCCATAACAACATAACACATGTAATAGTAATTACACAACACTTGCGCTGTAATGTGTTGCATTCTGCATATATTTACCATGACAGCCTGCATGTGGTATTTTTTAGTTTTGCATATTTAATGATTAAATAAAGACTTGTTATTTAAATGTCTTTGGTCTTATTTTGTAGCTTGATTGGATAAAAACAAGAAATATCGAGAGAGATTTTGTGTATCGCCCAAAATGTCGAGATATTATTTTTAAGTCATATTGCCTAACCCTGGTCCTGAAGCAGTTTATGTAATGTGTTACTAGGTGATGCCAGAACAATGTTGAAATCCAAACCACATCTCATTGTAACAAAAAAAACAACACATACATATATAATTAAGGTTCATCTTATTTTGTTGCAACAGTTTCCTGGCGTTGTTTTCTTAAAAAGAGCCTTATTGTTTCGGAATGTCTTGTTTGTTCTTGCCTACACTTTTCTTATATTATTGCTTAAACACTGTAATGGATCTAATACACGCAACAAGGAATACAACCAACTAAACTACCATCTCCTAATCAGATGCTTCTTAAAGCGTCGAAAGGTTTCATCATGGTGAATGATTAAAAACAAAATAAAGCATCTAGCATGTATGTCAAGCAGACCCAGGGGTGTCGCTAGACCCTATTTAGGGTGTCTTCAGCCCCCCTGAATTTTCTCTCCGCTACCCTAAAAATAATACAATAAAAGAATCCAAGAATTAAGAAGTAACTCCACAAAACACTGACAGCAAGCCCCCCTGCCGCTCTGACACTGGGAAAAAAAACAACATCAGCACTCCCCCCACCCCCCCGATCCTGGAAACCGTTTCGAAGCCCAACTAAAACTTGAAGTCTAGAAACGCCCCTGAGCAGACCCTATTAATAACAATCACCATAGAGGAATGCTCTAATTGTATGGGGTTTACAGAGCTATATTGATGCATTTCCTTTTTTTGTGTAGTTGATGATGATAATGAGAAACACAATGACATTTTGGAAGGATGTCTGTTTTAATACAACAAATCCCCTGTCTATCTATGATGTAGCTGTAAATCCCAGGTGAGACTTGCCTCCTCAATTGCCTGGGAGATTGCGTTGCTCTAAGCTGGATTAGGTTGGATCCTCTGGGGCCCTGGGTGCCACGACGCAACGCGACCCTAGAGCTTACTTCTGTGGCTCACAATCCGGGTGTTAATATAGAGTTCACTTTATTATGTACAGACCTTCCAACCGCACATTCAAGTCTGCCATTCACCACTGGCCCTCTCGGCTGTGGCTCTTGCTGAAACCAAAAGCAGATGTGGCAGTTAATGGTTTCGTTTTTCATTTTCTGACGACCCCCCCATCCCAGTCATTTGGTTCAGCATGAGAACCGTTTTTTGTATTTGCTTGTATTATGTGCATGTTGGTTGTATTTATTTGTGATGCTTGTCATCATTCCGTCTGCTTCCTCTTTGTTGGAGAAGGCTGCTTAAATCTATGTAAAAAACTTTCCAAATTAGTGATTTAATCCTGGTACTGGTACTAATGTCTATAATGTCAAAGTGAAAAATATAATCTGCAGATTGTCTAAATCAATTACAAATACAAAAGCTAAAATAATTGAATGCATTTTCTGTGTTGATCAGTGGCAAAAACTCCTGACTTAAATCCATTCTGATTTAATGTTGTAATGCCATGAAATGTGGAAAAGTCCAAGGGGGGTGAATACTTTTGAGAGCCACTGTATAAAAAAAGTAGTACTCTTCTGTATGGAAACTATTTGATCACAACATTTGGTTATATAGGGTGACTTGTGCATTATATGATCTCTTTAATGACAGTCAAGTTTACAGGACAATGCCACAGGACGATGCCAGTTTGACTTGGGTTTTGGTGAGACCCCTCTCCAACTCCATTACGTGTTGTCACCATTGTTGGTTTCTTTAACTGTCTCATAGGATCTGCAAAATATTCATTAAGAATGTATTAATTTGTTTTGTTTTTCTACATGCAGTAGTTTTCACTTTGTAAATATGTGGTTTAATTGCAGTTTTAGGTTGTTGGCTATTCATTGATATGGAGCAAATCCTAAATATTTTATTTAACCGATACCAAATAGTTGAGTAGCTGGATCATTCATCTCTCTTTTAGGCCTGTATGTTTTAATTGGCTTTTTAATTCCTATCCCAAAATTATTCCTTTTTGAAAATCTGTAGTGCAAGAGAACCGTTTCTATTTTCAGTCTCAAAGTAGTCCTCAATAGGCATTATGGGTGTGCTGTTTGTCTATGAACTCACCACATTTTCAGAATTGCCGACTACTTCCCCGAGGCCATTGCTTTCCTGACATTTTTATAGCGCAGTCTAAGGATGCTAGACTTGAACCAAAACGGACAATTGTATTAACGCAAAATGAAAACATTCCTTACAATAATAAGATACAACCAACACAATCCAAGAATATGTGGTATGTTGGGTTGTAATACACTTGTAATACAATCAAACAGTCAGGTTGCAATCTTCGTGATAGAGCCGCTTTGTGGATTTTCTGTCAGGCAGCTGAACACTCCCACAGTGGAAAAGTCTGTAATTGGTAATGATGCATAGCCTCTCACTCTTTTTGGAGCAGAACTGGGGTCAATTACAAATGTAGCAGCATAATTCTCTTAACAATTACGATGGAGGTGTGCCAAAGTACAACAGTTGTACTTGAACCATAGAAGAGCTCTATAAATACAATTGTTATTAAGAATGACATAATGTAATGTATAGCTGATCAAGAAATAGTTTAATTACTTTATATATTTACTGATATGACATATATATTTTAGGTATGACACATACACCGATCAGCCATAACTTTATGACCACTGACAGGTGAAGTGAATAACACTGATAATCTCGTTATCATGGCACCTGTCAGTGGGTGGGATATATTAGGCAGCAATTGAACATTTTGTCCTCAAAGTTGAAGTGTTAGAAGCAGGAAAAATGGGCAAGCGTAAGGATCTGAGCGACTTTGACAAGGGCCAAATTGTGATGGCTAGACGACTGGGTCAGAGCATCTCCAAAACTGCAGCTCTTGTGGGGTGTTCCTGGTCTGCAGTGGTCAGTATCTATCAAAAGTGGTCCAAGGAAGGAAAAGCGGTGAACCGGCGACAGGGTCATGCGCGGCCAAGGCTCATTGATGCACGTGGGGAGCGAAGGCTGGCCTGTGTGTTCCGATCCAACAGACCGGACAGCTACTGTAGCTCAAATTGCTGAAAAAGTTAATGCTGGTTCTGATAGAAAGGTGTCAGAACACACAGTGCAGTCTTGGTGCCAGATACCACAGCACACCTTCACAGGTCTAGTGGAGTCCATGCCTTGACGGGTCAGGGCTGTTTTGGTGTCAAAATGGTGACCTACACAATATTAGGCAGGTGGTCACAATGTTATGGCTGATCGGTGTATATATGTGTGTATAAAATGAACCTGAGTAAAACAAGTCATGTTGAATCTAAGAAAATGTTAAGTAGATCAACGGATACTACCTCGGACAACAAATTAGCACAGACGGAGATATTATGGAAGAAAGCAGAAGAGTAAAAATGGGATGAAGTGCATTTGGAAGAAATGGCACACTATTGAAATCTACCCATTTGCCTGCAGAGAAAAGTATTTGATCAATGCATACTACCAGTGCTTGCTTAGGGCTTTGAAACTTGGTCACTCGCACACAAAAATGGTACAGAAACAGCAGATAACACAAATATGCATGGAATGATGTATGCTTGGAATAACAAGAAGAGATACCTAGAAAACAACTACATAAAAGATAGGAAGATGAAATTATAAACTTTGCAGGCATGACATGGAAAGAGAAGCTATAGATCGAAGTCAGTGGAAACATCTTGGGGAGGCCTTCAACCAGCAGTTGATCAATATAGGCTGATGGAGATATAATAGCTTTATTTTAGAAGTAGTTTTCCATCTAAAGACCATATCTTTATCAAAGACAATAATACCAATAAATTACACTGGGTTTCACATGAGTTTCAACTGCTAATTGCTATATCATTATAGGCATGTTGACATTACTAAATCATTTGTGCTTCCATGCATGTCTTTTATTTTACATTGAGAAAAATGTTATGGTCCTATTTTCAGCCATCACACTGAAACAAGAGCTGCTCTAGCTTGCCCAGTAACTAAACAAATTCAGACCTACTAGCCTGATGGCAACAATAACAACTGATCCTTCCCTAGCTTGACCACATAGCCATTAAATATCTGTCAGCATGGCCTTCCTCTGCCCTAGCTGAGTGCCTGTGAAGGTTTTCAGGCCTGAACGATGTTTTGTCTCAGGCGCAAGGGTTGAGAGCTCACGTTCCCCAGAAAGCAGTAGACTGCTGTAATGTTAATGATGGCAAATGCAGTTTGTATGTATAACAATCTTGTGATTGTTGATTAGTCATCTAGAATAAACATTAATTAGTGTGGATATTTGTTCACTAGGTGCATGATTGTAGTTGTAAAAACAATTACTGTGATATAGGGGAAGTGACCCAGTTAAGCCCACGTACCATATAAGCCCACTTGCTCTTTTAATTTGAAATACAAAAAATACAGGAAATTTTAAAAGATTATCTGTTTCAGAGCAACTGCACAAAGTTGTTACTTTTTATTTGGAGCCAATCACATTTTTTGTTCTTGAGTTTATGTATGACTTTGTGCTGCTACTGTTCAGCATAAAAAAACTTTGCTTTATGAGGTGCCTTCCCAAGAAGCACTTTTTCTGGGATTTGGTGACCTAACTTGGTGAGTGTTGATAAGAATTATGGAATGAAGAGATGAATGAATCAAATGGAACCTGATGAATTTGCTTTGTATTTAAAAGCACTATTTTGTCTGAAAATATAGATTTCATGAGTTTCCGGATCTAGCGCGGGACACTATCAGAATGATGGTCACACGCATAGATGCAGTAGAACAACAAAAATTGAGGAACTGTTGATGACCATAGTAAATCAAAACATTTTAGAAGCTTCTGCAGATAAAACAATATTTAATGTTCTATCAATTATTATAATCTTAAAATGTAATTGTTTTTGTCATATAGGCTTAAAAGGAACAGCACCCTTGAAAAGCCTATCAGTACATGGCTTTAAAGCAGAATAATTATTGAATGTGTTCTACCAACAATAATAAACATGGTCTAAGTTGTAAAACCTTATTTTATTTATTATAAAGATATTACATGTTTGCATTAACTTGATGTAAAATTATTGAGGTTAATTTCCCATGGACCACTGTTGTTCTTAATAAGCCCACTAAGCCCAGAACCCATTGTACATCATATTAAAAGCCTTGAGAAAAGCCTTACATTAATTAATATTACTCCGAATACATCATTTTCATTCATGAACTTAACTACTTACCTTATTTTTATTGAGGACAAAATGGGTAGGCAGTGAAAAAATTATAGGGACTGCAATAACATGATGGAAGCTTGCTGTGAATTTCACATGGACAGAGATGTCTAGAGAATGGACGGACAGAGAAGAATAAATTTCAAGAGTATTTTGAGAAGCTGTTTTCGTCAAAGGTCTTTGACATGGGACTGCCAAGAGTTTAAATTTTTGAGTCATGCCTCAGATATTTCCCTGGCACTTGCGATCGAGGCCAGAGGAAATGGGGTTGTGTTTCTTCGGCTTCAATCTCACCTGTTTGGTGAAGTCAAAAGTAAGGATGCACCAATATGAACATTCTGGGCTGATAATGCTATCCAATATTTTCCTGTTATTTTACTTATAGAATGAGAGCAGGTCGAGTGGGAACTGCATTGCAGTTCGTGTGCGTCATTCATATTTTGTTAAAAGTACACGAGTAGAATAGAGCAAATCTGATGCTTAGTTTGAGGTAATAAAAGCTGCACCGTCAGACAGAAATATTGGTCAGAAATATCGGCCATTTTAAAGCAATTGGTCAAGAGCCAATATAATAATTTTTTGCCATATTGTTTCAATACCGATCGGTGCATCCCTAGTCAAAAGGTAGTGGAGGAAAGAACTGCACTGCCATTCCCGTGTTAGCAGGGACAAAATTTTAAAGGAGGAATTCCCTGAGAAACTTGATGTGCTTTCCGCTGCTCTCAAGCCAGAAAACATCATCAGTGGCTTTGAGAGCACTGGAATATTCCCTGTGAGCCAGAGCCATGTGTTTTTTCTGAAGCACCTGTGCAGACTTCCACAGCCCCAACCCCAACAACCAGCACACCAGCAGAGCAAACTGCCTCTCCAAGTGCAATAATTCTATGTGATGGAAATTTGTCTCAGATAATATAAAAATACAATTTTAATTGGTTAGATTGGTTATTTGAGGTCTAAATTCAATAATCTATAAAATATAAAGTATTTACTGTTAAAACACTTGTGGGCTTATTTGCCCACCCTGGACTTTTCACTTTTGCAATTAAATAAGTTAATTTAATTTAGTCAATTTAGGACAAAATCTACCAAAAGTGTTTAGATGAGAGATTCATCTTTGATTTAATACCCACTTTATTGAGAAGAAATTCACATTTTGTAAGAAAACATGTAAAATTTGGTGGACTTAATTGGGTCACATCCCCTAATTGTAATTGGGCAAAATATCAGTGTGATTGACAGAAAACTTTAAAAACTGTCCCTGGAGTCTTCAAATATCTTTAACAAGAGAACTCCCTTAATTTGGGGTTAGAGAATAATCTCGTAGACAGAATGTTGTTGAAGCTAATCATGTATCTTTTTTGGGGGAAATGTTGCAAAACTATATGTTCTTAAAAACATATGGCACAGTGTTTATTTGCATTAAATAGGTCTAGATCAGGTGATGCCAGTGTCTGGTGATGGAAAGCCTATTTCCAGAGGTTGCATGGGATGGGGGGCCACAGTAGAAAATTAACCACAGATGAAAACAAAATATGTCCCAAATCATACCTTTTTTTCCTATACATCTCAGTTAGGGAACATTTATGAACTTTAATTTTCCCCCAAATTATATATGCAACAGAACATTTTCTGAAAGTATAAAAATATAGTAAAGGATCAGAAAGGGGGTGGTTGAAGGTTGGCTTTGTGGGGCCGCACAAAACATCCTCAAGGGCTGCATTTGGCCCCCGGGTCGCACTTTGTGAACCCCTGGTCTAGATGGTTTCAAAAGTTGTTATGCTCACATGCTGTTTTTTTATACTGTATTTCACATAATTTTAAAATATGATACAAATGCTCATGATGCCTGTCTGACAGATTTATATGGCGTGATGAATATGGATGTCTGAGGATTTTTAATGCCCCAAAGTTGATGCACAGGTCCATAATACCTGAGAAGCAACTGATGTATATTCAAAGAAAAAGCTTTGTTTGAGAAATACCCAGGCGTTACACATTCTTTCAAGGAATGTTGTGTATCATGGTAAAATCCTAAAAGAGAAAAGCATTATTACTTAATATTGACCAAGACCTTTTCTTTCCCTGACCGTGTACTAATTTCTTAATTTACTTCTGTTGCTCTTCACACACAATGCACTGTGGGCATATGATTCTCAGAAACATGAGTATTACCTAAAATTGGTGTAAGTCATAGCTCTTTCCTTCCATAACTGAAAATGCAATAGACCACTGGGGAGTGATAGTATATTAAGATATGGTGGCTATTGTCACGGTTCACTTCGTTATGACTCTCTTTCCAGTTTGTTCTGGCAAGAGCAGCTTGCTGATAAACAGACACTGGAGCTACTGCAAATAACTCAACAGCTGAACCCTCAGCGTGTTGGGAGTTTAATTTCTCCCACTAAATGAAAAATATTTTTCAGCGATTCCAAGTTACACCCAGCTAATTTAGCTAATTATTTTAGGCCAAAAATCATTGAGTACACTTCTTTAAGGATGCGTTTATTTTTATCTAAGCAATTAAATTGATTGGGGAAACTGTGAAGTGCCAATAAAATGAAAATCCAGTTTTCACAGGTCTGTTCAGATTTGAGATGCACACTAATGAAATGAGATTGCTTGCCTTAACTTAACGGTCTAAACAGTCGTGATTGTCTTGAGTTTGAAAACATAGAGATGTCGTGATTATTCAATGCTTACCCAGGCTTTATATGGCTGAGCAAAATGGTGGAAAGGATAACGGTTTATCTATGGGCTTCTGATACCAAATGGTCAAATGAAACATGTTAAAACCACTAAACATCCTTACATATAGACCTTATCTATAATTTATACATCCTAAACTATACTGTCATGAGCAACCTTTTACAAGTCTTTTTCTTTGTTTTGTCCCCCTCCCCTGCAGGTTTTGGGATTTTATTCTGTTGTACTGTTGAAGTACAGAGGCAGAGATGGCAACAGCTATATCGTGACACAGAGAGACATGGTAAGTGTTAAGCATGGGCTGGAAAAGGGAAAGGCCTGAAATCAAGAGCAGAGTGCAGTGGGCAGTCAGATTGGGAGCTCTTAACAGGAAGCTTGATTGGGGTTGGGATTTTCACATGTAATTGGGGGGGAGGGGGAAATCAGAGAATCACGTGAGGTGCTGATGGAGGTTTTTTTTTTTTTTTTTGGCGCATTAGAAAGGGTTACCCATCTTTGCTTGAGAACGAGGTGGTGCTCACACAGACACTTTAGAAAATGCTGAAAGGAAGCAGTACTCTGCCAGTACCAAGAGGATTTTGTATTTTTGCTTAAGAATGTCTTTAATTGATTTAATTAACGGGTAAGTTGTTTTTTAAAAATGTTGAATGTAAATGTTATGTACTTTTTACATTTTTATTTACCTTCAACATTATATGAAAAACAAACTCTTATGCTTAAATATACTGTGTAATACATTGAAGTCTTGTTGAAATCGTAACACCCACCTATTTTCACATCCATATTGAATGGAGGTCAGTTGAGTGAATGTATTCTTAATGTTGTTTACCCTGGTAGATCAGATGTACTCAATTATAACTTAATTTGTTGGGCGCAGAACAAGCATTGGCTGGTGTTGCTGGCAATTGCTTATGTAAAGTACACTTCGTGAGAGTTTGTGCTGGATTTTTAGTCTTATACCTGTGCGTTTCATGAAATGATCTGTGTATAGTGATGCATGTCTTTTTGGTTTATTGAGGAGGTATTGAGGAGAACAAATAGTTTGATTTCCTTTTTAATCAAGTCTTCAGAAGAATATGTGAGAAATAAGACTCCATACATGTGTGTCCATACAAGCCTAATACATGTGTGTGCAGGATCTTTGTTTCAATTTTGATCTTGGATTATTGGTTCTTTATTCTGGAATTATCAAGAATTGTGCGCCCCCCCCCCCCCCCCCTTCTCCCCAGGTAAGAAGCAAATCCACTGCATGCTTGTTTTTATTCAGGGAGATGTCCTGTTTCCTACCAGAGATGTTTAAACTAAATCTACTCAGTTTTATAGCAATGTAATACATCATAGTTTTTCTTGTTGTTCTTGGGCTGTTGCTTCAGAGAGAACAGTTAAAAAAAAAACTAAAAACCAACCAAAAGCATTTAGACAATTTAGTCTCTGAGTTCAGCATGGTGGACTGTTATTATTTGTACCATTCATTGAGTCATCATTTGTTGAAGAGATTTATAACATGCACATGTGATTTATTGAATACGTTTTGAATTCCGATCTCCAGATAAGTTCTACATGTGTACGTCGATTTAATAATTTCTGCCATTCATTGAAACACAATGTTGCCAAGACCCATAGTCAATTATTTCAATTATTTGCCCCATCAAATTATGAATTTTGCCTTCGTGGAGAAGAGTGCTGGGAGAGTTATCTCTGAGCCTGTAAACCAAAAGAATTTTTTGAGAAGTAAATTCAATCAAAGCTGTATCCTTTAAAAATAATCATGGCTGTTTTTGGAAAAACAAGAACAAGATTTTTAAAATCTGAAATCCTTGTTATGGGATTAGGAAATTAAGACTTGGAACATAGCATCATTAAAAGCACAGGTTTTTACTTTAAAAGGCAGATGTCACCGTATTTGAGAGAGGAATTTAAAAGTAGTTTTCTGGGGTTAATTAGAAAGGCTTCAGCAAAATTAATCTTCTACCTGAGACGTGCTTATTATTGCGCTTGTCTCTCCTGTCAAGGCAGCAGTATGCAGGGGCATTGGATCAATGGGCCAAACCAAACCGACCTGAACATTTGCACATTGTATTACTAACTAGTGAAGTAGGCCTGGATTTTAAAGGGGAAAAAAACAAATTCCATATCTGAGGACAATTTGTTGACCTACAGAATGCCAACATTTAAATTTCAAGATCTTTTATATAGGGCTGGGCGATATATTTTTTGCGATATACTCAATGTATTATTTTTGGCGAAATTCAAAATGCTTATATCGCGAGTATTGAATTTTTGTCATTTTAATGCAGATGTATGTATAGCGTGTCAATCTTTGTGGCCAGTCACTTACAGACTTAGTCATTTTTTATTTGGCCTATCGCCTTCTTCATTAATAAAAGTAAGGCGGGAGAAGGAATGAAGAGGAGGAAGCAAATGTGTGTTAGTGGTGTGTTACTATCGAATAATTTGTGTTGATGTTAGTAAATGAGTAGTTTTGAGGTCCTTAATCAGGAGATGCAACTGCTTATAAAGTTGCATGTTTATTTAACAAACGGACGGGTGTATGGAATTACGATCTTGAATGTTACACTCGCTATATTAAGATTTTTTTAAAGCAATGGAAGTGAAATGTTTGAATTACATACTAAGAACATAAGCGAATGTGGATATATACACCGATCAGCCATAACATTATGACCACTGACAGGTGAAGTGAATAACACTGATAATCTCGTTATCATGGAACCTGTCAGTGGGTGGGATATATTAGGCAGCAAGTGAACATTTTGTCCTCGAAGTTGATGTGTTAGAAGCAGGAAAAATGGGCAAGTGTAAGGATCTGAGCGACTTTGACAAGGGCCAAGTTGTGATGGCTAGACGACTGGGTCAGAGCATCTCCAAAACTGCAGCTTTTGTGGGGTGTTCCCGGTCTGCATTGGTCAGTACCTGTCAAAAATTGTCCAAGGAAGGAAAAGCGGTGAACCGGCAACAATTTTGCACATTGTTTATACAGACATAATATGCATTTTTGTATTGTTATTTTTTTATTTATTTAATATAGACCTACTCGGGTATTTCATATAAGTCAGGTAAAACAAAAATAATATTTGCCATGATAACCTGCATGTGGTATTTGTTAGTTTTGCATATTTAATGATTAAAGAAAGACTTGTTATTTGAATGTCTTTGGTCTTATTTTATAGCTTGATTGGAGAAAAACAAGAAATATCAAGATATATATTGTGTATCGCCCAAACTTCTAAAAAAAATATCAACATTATTTTTAAGTCGTATCGCCCAGCCCAACTTTTATATGTTTGGCATTTCCTCTTCCTGAAAGATGCCTAGACTCTACATTCCTTATATATTCAGGAAGGAATTCAGTATGGCACTGAGTGGCTATACGTCCATCCATCCCAGCTCCCATTCAGAAGACCTGTTGACTGAATGACTTATTAATGTTGTTGATCCTGGTAGGAATAGGTAGAAATTATAACTTAATGAGTTGGGAGCAGAACAAGCATTTGACTGTGTTGCTGGCAATTACCCGATGCACTCAGAGAGTGAAGTTACTGCTGTATTTTCAGAGTCCAATACCTGCGGTTTCAGTACATTTGAGATAATGATGCTGTATGTGATTAATATCATTATTGTCAGACTTTCCCCACTTGGTTTTAGTTCAATCCATGCAATGGGGATCATTAGAAATGTCCAACAAAAGGCTCTGTGAGGATCTGGATTTCCCCCCAGTTGATAGTTACTGCACAGTTCTATCACAGTAGAAGTGATCCTGCCAGGCTTAACACTCCTGGGTACCCAGAGCTGTACATTGGCGGGTGCTGGTTAAAGTTCATGTCAAAGTGGGATTGATAAATCAGATTGCAAGTAGTTTTATTGTTCGTACTCTGCTAAAGCATGACCAGAAGACCTTATTGATCCCACTGACATGTAAACTCTCTGTAAAAGTTCTATATTAACACTCTGTTACCTTAAGCCTATCAACATGCTGGCCAACATTCACAGCTTCTAAATGGTGTGGCTCTTGTCATCTGAAAAAAAGCACATCCGGCAAATCACAAATCTGGCTCCTGTTATATGCCTTTATGTTACCTACATATCAGTATTTTGTTAAGTCTTTCAGAAATGTGTGTGTGTGTGTGTGTGTGTGTGTATATATATATATATATATATATACACACACACACACACACCAAATGTGTTAAATGAGGACTGTTGTGCAGAGTAAATTATTTTGTCTGTCATGATTTTTCCATTTGCCCTTAGAGACATTTGGTTTTGATTAATTGGGGTATTAAATGGTTGGTTCATGTACATGTTAAGTCATTCATATCTCTTAAGTTACATTTAACTTTTTGAGAGATTCCCAATTTCCTTGGATAAAGGTGTCTGCTAAATTATAATAGATCATTATAATAACTTAAGTAATTATCCCTTCTGTGACTTGTAAAAATCATAGCATTGATGAGATGTATTACATACATAAAGTAAATATAATGTATATGCACACACATACAGTGGGGGGAAAAAAGTATTTGATCCCCTGCTGATTTTGTACGTTTGCCCACTGACAAAGCAATGATCAGTCTATAATTTTAATGGTAGGTGTATTTTAACAGTGAGAGACAGAATAACAACAACAAAATCCAGAAAAACGCATTTCAAAAAAGTTATAAATTGATTTGCATGTTAATGAGTGAAATAAGTATTTGATCCCCTATCAATCAGCAAGATTTCTGGCACCCAGGTGTCTTTTATACAGGTAATGAGCTGAGATTAGGAGCACTCTCTTAAAGGGAGTGCTCCTAATCTAAGTTCGTTACCTGTATAAAAGACACCTGTCCACAGAAGCAATCAATCAATCAGATTCCAAACTCTCCACCATGGCCAAGACCAAAGAGCTGTCCAAGGATGTCAGGGACAAGATTGTAGACCTACACAAGGCTGGAATGGGCTACAAGACCATTGCCAAGCAGCTTGGTGAGAAGGTGACAACAGTTGGTGTGATTATTCGCAAATGGAAGAAACACAAAATAACCGTCAGTCTCCCTCGCTCTGGGGCTCCATGCAAGATATCACCTCGTGGAGTTTCAATGATCATGAGAACGGTGAGGAATCAGCCCAGAACTACACGGGAGGATCTTGTTAATGATCTCAAGGCAGCTGGGACCATAGTCACCAAGAAAACAATTGGTAACACACTACGCCGTGAAGGACTGAAATCCTGCAGCGCCCACAAGGTCCCCCTGCTCAAGAAAGCACATGTATAGGCCCGTCTGAAGTTTGCCAATGAACATCTGAATGATTCAGAGGAGAACTGGGTGAAAGTGTTGTGGTCAGATGAGACCAAAATCGAGCTCTTTGGCATCAACTCAACTCGCCATGTTTGGAGGAGGAGGAATGACCCCAAGAACACCATCCCCACCGTCAAACATGGAGGTGGAAACATTATGCTTTGGGGGTGTTTTTCTGCTAAGGGGACAGGACAACTGCACCGCATCAAAGGGACGATGGACGGGGCCATGTACCGTCAAATCTTGGGTGATAACCTCCTTCCCTCAGCCAGGGCATTGAAAATAGGTCGTGGATGGGTATTCCAGCTTGACAATGACCCAACACACACAGCCAAGGCAAAAAGGAGTGGCTCAAGAAGAAGCACATTAAGGTCCTGGAGTGGCCTAGCCAGTCTCCAGACCTTAATCCCATAGAAAATCTGTGGAGGGAGCTGAAGGTTCGAGTTGCCAAACGTCAGCCTCGAAACCTTAATGACTTGGAGAGGATCTGCAAAGAGGAGTGGGACAAAATCCCTCCTGAGATGTGTGTGCAAACCAGGTGGCCAACTACAAGAAACGTCTGACCTCTGTGATTGCCAACAAGGGTTTTGCCACCAAGTACTAAGTCGAAGGGGTCAAATACTTATTTCCCTCATTAACATGCAAATCAATTTATAACTTTTTTGAAATGCGTTTTTCTGGATTTTTTTGTTGTTATTCTGTCTCTCACTGTTAAAATACACCTACCATTAAAATTATAGACTGATCATTTCTTTGTCAGTGGGCAAACGTACAAAATCAGCAGGGGATCAAATACTTTTTTCCCTCACTGTACATACTAGCAGTGGACAAATTGGTAGTCCAGATGCCGGACACCACCAAATAATTTATTCAGACTACAGACACATAATGTTCCAAAGGTTTTGGGACTAATAGCGATTGTGACGTTTTGATTATTCTCGGCCAGTTTCTAGTGTAGACAGATTGTACATTGTGGTAAATGGGTCACCCGCACATGACTAGAGGTCTTCTCTCCACTAGTGGTTCAGCAAGCTGTGATTGGTTGTTCCATGTGTTTTGTTTGCAGGTGGTGTCAGATTTTGCAAAAATCTTGGCCAACTGAAAAACTGAAAATGTACTTCATTATATTTTTTTTATTTAAAGGTAAGGCACATGTATATGGAATTAACTGCTGTTTTAGATGTATAATGTCATTTAATTCTTTCAACTATGTTTTAAAATAAATGTGTGCTTGTCTCAAAAGAAAAAACAAGTTGAAACCGACATCTCTCTATTGATTTAGGATAGTCAGTGTGGAGCTTTTTTATTTGCATAGTAATTGTTTGTAAAAAGAGCATTATCTGGCTCAAGAAATGACACAAGCTTCTTGAATTCAGGATTCTGGACAACTGAAATTGGTTTTCAGATCCATTGTGATCAATTCTCAGCGTTCGATCCTGCCCGAGACATTGCATGCAAATGATGCCTTAGATTCATGTGATTCAGCATTGTTCCTGTGCTACCACTGTGACTAAGCTCCACACATCAATTTTTTGTCTCCCTTTTTGTCAAAATACACCCAGACAGCACTTCGCTTATTTCTTGCTCCCAAAGGTGACATGGCAAATAGTGAATAAAAGCATGCAAGATATTGGAAAATGAATATCCATGTGACAGAAGTATACAATGAAATAAATTATCTGATTGAGAGTGACATGCTCTCATGCCCTAATTGTATCAGCATTTTGTTTTTGTTTGTTTTCTTTTGAGCGACACATCCAATACAAAACCCACAGGAAACTGTGAAAGAAAGGGAGCAACAACAAATATAAATAATAAACCATAAAATCCAAACAAAATAAACATATTTTACCCCTTGGTTGCTTTGCTTATTTTAAGAAATTACATAAAAAGTATAATGTATTAAAATATTCTAAACTATTAACACCTCTAATCGAAATGTTCATTAATGAAAAATGTGGGCTACCAAAATTTGTGGTGGGCTACCATAGTTTACCTTTTGATAGTTCATTAGACTAGTACACTAGTATTAGACTGCATGCTACATACACTGTACCGGTCAACAGTTTTAGAACACCTACATTGTTCTAGTTTTTATTGAAATGTATGCAGTTTAATGTCTCAATGTACACTCACCTAAAGGATTATTAGGAACACCTGTTCAATTTCTCATTAATGCAATTATCTAACCAACCAATCACATGGCAGTTGCTTCAATGCATTTAGGGGTGTGGTCCTGGTCAAGACAATCTCCTGAACTCCAAACTGAATGTCTGAATGGGAAAGAAAGGTGATTTAAGCAATTTTGAGCGTGGCATGGTTGTTGGTGCCAGACGGGCCGGTCTGAGTATTTCACAATCTGCTCAGTTACTGGGATTTTCACGCACAACCATTTCTAGGGTTTACAAAGAATGGTGTGAAAAGGGAAAAACATCCAGTATGCGGCAGTCCTGTGGGGGCGAAAATGCCTTGTTGATGCTAGAGGTCAGAGGAGAATGGGCCAACTGATTCAAGCTGATAGAAAAGCTACTTTGACTGAAATAACCACTCGTTACAACCGAGGTATGCAGCAAAGCATTTGTGAAGCCACAACACGTACAACCTTGAGGCGGATGGGCTACAACAGCAGAAGACCCCACCGGGTACCACTCATCTCCACTACAAATAGGAAAAAGAGGCTACAAGTCTGATGAGTCTCGATTTCTGTTGAGAATTTGGCGTAAACAGAATGAGAACATGGATCCATCATGCCTTGTTACCACTGTGCAGGCTGGTGGTGGTGGTGTAATGGTGTGGGGGATGTTTTCTTGGCACACTTTAGGCCCCTTAGTGCCAATTGGGCATCGTTTAAATGCCACGGCCTACCTGAGCATTGTTTCTGACCATGTCCATCCCTTTATGACCACCATGTACCCATCCTCTGATGGCTACTTCCAGCAGGATAATGCATCATGTCACAAAGGTGGAATCATTTCAAATTGGTTTCTTGAACATGACAATGAGTTCACTGTACTAAACTGGCCCCCACAGTCACCAGATCTCAACCCAATAGAGCATCTTTGGGATGTGGTGGAACGGGAGCTTCGTGCCCTGGATGTGCATCCCACAAATCTCCATCAACTGCAAGATGCTATCCTATCAATATGGGCCAACATTTCTAAAGAATGCTTTCAGCACCTTGTTGAATCAATGCCACGTAGAATTAAGGCAGTTCTGAAGGCGAAAGGGGGTCAAACACAGTATTAGTATGGTGTTCCTAATAATCCTTTAGGTGAGTGTACTCTTAAATGAAAGCATAAAACAAATAAACAATTGGAGATGAAGAAATCATGGAATCGTTTTGTTGAACAAAATTTAACCCCTTAAGCTGACAAACCCCTCTGGTACCCTTAAGGGCACCAAATCCCTGTGCTTCTCTTTAATCCCATGTGTACTCTTCACTGTTGTTGTTTGCTAAGTGTTTGGTATGAGAAGCATTCTCTGATGTGAAAAACATTTACGCCCCCCCACCTTCAACATTCTGAAATGGGGGTGTGGAAGGGATACTTGGTCTGAGTAGCAATACAAAAAATAGACAATTATGACATTCTGGAACCAGACAGTCTACTGATCAAAACAAGACCATCCATGTTTTGGTAGAAGCAAACACACCTGTGGTGAGCTTAAAATGTCAATATGGAAAATGTTTACAGTGTACTAATACACAACGATTTTACATAATTGGATATGAACTTCCTTTCTTTGATAGATCATCAATTAATATATACTGTGTTCTGAACAAAACAAGCCTATTTGCAAAAAAAATCTGTTCTATGACCGTCTGAATGAGACCACCCCAACCCCCGGAGCTGACTGCAAGTTTACCCCCCCGGGTTCTGAATGTCGGCGCGCAACACAGAAAAACTGTAAATGGAATGCATTTCAGAATGAAACACGCTGGTAGCCAAAATAATAAGCTTTCAAGTGATGTGCGCATTGTAGGAATACAGTGTAATTTATATGCCCAGGAGCTGCGTGTAACACTGCCAAATAATGCTTAAGAGGGTGTAGTAACACAGGATATAACTCTGAAATGTACATTATTTTTAAGTTTTTGGTAAACTAAACTTTTAGTTTTTAACCTCAGGCAGTTTACCACGTACCTTTGTACCATTTTGTGTTATTCACTGGACTTGAACTGCTTAAATTTCAATAAAAACTGTTAAAAATGTGGGTATTTTAAAATGTTTGACCGGTAGTGTATACTATTACCTTTTTATAACTATTAGATTACACTTTCTCAAGTCAGATGACTATTCCGATTACAGATACTTTCAAAATAATTAGGTGTTTATTTTAAAGATTATTTCTTGATCATTATCAAAAAAAGACTCAAGAAAATAAATTGCCAGAATCTGTAGTGATCTACATTGTTTTTATTGACACGCACATGACTCGAAAACCTTGTGTAAGCAGGCATGAAGGGAGGGTGCCACAGACTTGTTTATTTGAAAAGAAAAGTAGAGGTGTCATAATCAGAAGTTTAAATCAAAATTTAGCAGGAATTGCAGTCACACAAAAAAGACTTATGGGGAAAAAAGCAACTCTTTGCAAATAACAAGAAGATGGACAGCCATGCACGAAGGTTTAACATTTGTCATTATAGTCCTTACACTAGAAAAATACAACTAATAATGGTGGATTTGCATCATTACTTTGCTTCAGGAGCATGATTTCCCTTTTTACTCTTGCATGATGGCATCTGAATTATCTTTTAAAATAAATCTGTTTCTGTTTATCACATTTACAAATCAGCGGAGTGTTCAAAATGTAGACATTTAGGACATAACTCATTTTATGTAGTCTATAGTTTCAGATTTTTTTTTTCTCTAAAAACAGTAGGTTATCTTTAGATTTGCTCTATTTCTAGCTTTATTTTATATCAGGTAAACACTCACTTACAGTAAATTATTTGTTCTGCCTGAAAGCAGTTAACTTTGTTATTAGCCTGCCTGGAGAAGATTGTATTCTCAAAAATATATGTGCATCAGTTGTGGAATCCATAGAGATAGCTAGGACCTTGTCTATTTTTTGCTCATAGGAATGTCTTAATTTATGGATTTTTGTTTTTCAGCAAATAAATACAAATCTATGTGGCAGTGATATGCTTCTGTACACCATCTGGAGGTAACTTTTTTATGTTTAAAAAGATATATTTACTATGTAAAGTTTCTTGATAATTGGATTATGCCATATCCAGTAATGGCCAATCAGAATATCGGATTGTAGTGGGCCACTATTGGTAGATTCAGACGCACAGCAGTTTATGTGAGGTGATACTTATGATAAAATAAATACATACAAATAACTTGCCAATTGCTTGCCAGGAATCTCTGCTGCAATATTTTGGAAATGCATTAACACCACAATAAAACAGCTGTAACAAAAAAAAAAAACAGTAATCGATGACTTTGCACAGTTCAACATCAACCACAACTGAGGGAGATAGTGGAGACAACATTGCAGCTGGAGTCCGAGAGTCCATGGCCAAAAAATCAGAGTTCAGAGGCAGGGGAAGAAAAGAAACAATGTTGCACTTCCCTTGATTGTACAGATGGCAACTGGAGAAATGTGTTCAATTAAATAATTTTATAATAAAGATGCTATATATTCAGTACTGTGCAAAAGTTTTAGGCAGGTGTGAAAAAATGCTGTAAAGTAAGAATGCTTTCAGAAATATACATGTTAATAGATTATTTTTGATTATATCAATTCACAAAATGCAAAGTTAGTGAACAGAAGAAAAATCTACATCAATCAATATTTGGTGTGACCACCCTTTGCCTTCAAAACAGCATAAATTCTTCTAGGTACACTTGCACACAGTTTTTGAAGGAACTCGGCAGGTAGGTTGGATCAAACATCTTGGAGAACTAACCACAGTTCTCCTGTGGATTTAGGCAGCCTCAGTTGCTTCTCTCTCTTCATGTAATCCCAGATAGACTCGATGTTGAGACCAGGGCTCTGTGGGGGCCATTCCATCACTTCCAGGACTCCTTATTCTTCTGCACGCTGAAGATAGTTCTTAATGACTTTCACTGTATGTTTGGGGTCAATCAGATGCCTCCCTGATGGTATTGCATGATGGATAACTATCTGCCTGTATTTCTCAGCATTGAGGAGACCATTAATTCTGACCAAATCCCCAACTCCATTTGCAGAAATGCAGCCCCAAACTTGCAAGGAACCTCCACCATGATTCACTATTGCCTGCAGACAGTCATTCGTGTACCACTCTCCAGCCCTTCGGCGAACAAACTGCCTTCTGCTATAGCCAAATATTTCAGATTTTGACTCATCAGTCCAGAGCACCTGCTGCCATTTTTCTGCACCCCAGTTCCTGTGTTTTTGTGCAGAGTCACTTGGCCTTGTTGCCACGTCGGAGGTATGGCTTTTTGGTCGCAAGTCTTCCATGAAGGACACTTCTGACCAGACTTCTCCGGACAGTAGATGGGTGTACCAGAGTCCCACTGTTTTCTGCCAATTTGGAGCTGATGGCACTGATGGACATCTTCCGATTGCGCAGGGAAGTAAGCATGATGTGTCTTTCATCTGCTGCAATAAGTTTCCTTGGCCGACCACTGCGTCTATCCTCTTTCAAAAGAGCTTGGACAGCACATCTGGAAACCCGTCTGCCTTGATTTCTGCCTGGGAGAGACCTTGCTAATGCAGTATACAGTGCATCTGGAAAGTATTCACAGCGCTTCACTTTTTCCATATTTTGTTATGTTACAGCCTTATTTGAAAATGGATTAAATTCATTATTTTCCTCAAAATTCTACAAACCATACCCAATAATGACAACATGAAAGACGTTTGTTTGAAATCTTTGCAAATTTATTAAAAATAAAAAACAAAAAAAGCACATGTATATAAGTGTTCACAGCCTTTGCCATGACACTCAAAATTGAGCTCAGGTGCATCCTGTTTCCACTGATCATCCTTGATGTTTCTACAACTTGATTGGAGTCCACCTGTGGTAAATTCAGTTGATTCGACACGATTTGGAAAGACACACACCTGTCTATATAAGGTCCCACAGTTAACCATGCATGTCAGAGCACAAACCAAGCCATGAAGTCCAAGGAATTGTCTGTAAACCTCCGAGACAGGATTGTATCGAGGCACATATCTGGGGAAGGGTACAGAAAAATTTCTGCAGCGTTGAAGGTCCCAATGAGCACAGCGGCCTCCATCATCCGTAAATAGAAGAAGTTTGGAACCACCAGGACTCTTCCTAGAGCTGGCTGCCCGGCCAAACTGAGCGATCGGGGGAGAAGGGCCTTAGTCAGGGAGGTGACCAAGAACCCGCCGGTCACTCTGACAGAGCTACAGCGTATCTCTGTGGAGAGAGGAGAGCTTTCTAGAAGAACAACCATCTCTGCAGCACTCCACCAATCCAATCAATCTACCTGTATGGTAGAGTGACCAGATGGCAGCCACTCCTCAGTAAAAGGCACATGACAGCCCACCTAGAGTTTGCCAAAAGGCACGTGAAGGACTCTCGGACTGTGAGAAACAGAATTCTCTGGTCTGATGAAACAACAAAGATTGAACTCAAGTCTGGAGGAAACCAGGCACCGCTCATCACCTGGCCAATACCATCCCTACAGTGAAGCATGGTGGTGGCAGCATCATGCTGTGGGGATGTTTTTCAGTGGCAGGAACTGGGAGACTAGTCAGGATCGAGGCAATGCAGCAATGTACAGAGACATCCTTGATGAAAACCTGCTCCAGAGCGCTCTGGGGCGAAGGTTCATTTTCCAACAGGACAACGACCCTAAGCACACAGCCAAGATAACAAAGGAGTGGCTACAGGACAACTCTGTGAATGTCCTTGAGTGGCCCAGCCAGAGCCCAGACTTGAACCCGATTTGAACATCTCTGGAGAGATCTGAAAATGGCTGTGCACCGACGCTCCCCATCCAACCTGATAGAGCTTGAGAGGTCCTGCAAAGAAGAATGGGAGAAACTGCCCAAAAATAGGTGTGCCAAGCTTGTAGCATCATGCTCAAAAAGACTTGAGGCTGTAATTGGTGCCAAAGGTGCTTCTACAAAGTATTGAGCAAAGGCTGTGAATACTTATGTACATGTGCTTTTTATTGTTTTTTATTTTTAATACATTTGCAAAGATTTCAAACAAACTTCTTCATGTTGTCATTATGGGGTATTGTTTGTAGAATTTTGAGGAAAATAATTAATTTAATCCATTTTCGAATAAGGCTGCAACATAACAAAATGTGGAAAAACTGAAGCGCTGTGAATACTTTCCAGATGCATTGTAACTACCTTGTGTCTTGTTGCTGTGCTCAGTCTTGTCATGGTGTATGACTTTTGACAGTAAACTGTCTTCAGCAACCTCACCTTGCTAATGAGTGTTTGGTTGTTCCTCACCCAGTTTTATTCCTCCTACACAGCTGTTTCTGTTTCAGTTAATGATTGTATTTCAGCCTACATATTGAATTGATGATCATTAGCTTTGTTTAATCATACACCTGACTTTATGCTTACAAAATCCCTGACTTTGTGCAAGTGTACCTAGAAGAATTGATGCTGTTTTGAAGGCAAACCAAACCAGGTCACACCAAATATGGATTTGGTTTAGATTTTTCTTCTGTTCACTCACTTTGCATTTAGTTTATTGAAAATTTCTGCAAATTTTAATGCACAGTTACTATTTATTTGCTGAACTTAACACATTGAAAAAAAATAAAACTGTAAATGTGGCATGTGCCACAGTTTGAGCAACCAAATCAGTCAGTAATTAGTAACACCCCCTTTTGGCAGAAATATCATTTTCCAAACGTTTCTTGTAGCCAGCTAACAGTCTATCTATTTTTTCCCCACTCTTCCTTGCAGAATGCTTCTAGTTCAGATTCTTAGGTTGTCTTGCATGCACTGCATGCTTGAGATCTACCCACAGGTTTTCAATAATATTCAAGTCTGGGGACTTTGAAGGCCATTCCAAAACCTTAATCTTTGGTTTCTTGAAGTAGTTCATGGTTAATTTTGAGGTATGTTTTAGATAATTGTTGTCTTGAACACCTCTGGCTTATTTAAGTGTTGTGTTGCATACTTTAGATGTTGACTTTTGTGATGAGATCGCAGGTAAGGTTTCCTTCTGATGACTCTTCCATGCAGATCATGTTTGCGCAAGCAACGCTGCACAGTGGAGTGGTGCACCACTACTCCTGTGCCAGCTAAACCTTTCCTACAGGTCTTTTGCAGTGATATGGGGGTTTGGCTATGCATTCCTGACCAGTCTATGAGCAGTTCTATCTGAGATTTTTCTTGGCCTTCCAGGTCTTGTCTTTTGATTTCAACAGTTCCCCTAACTTAAATTTCTTCATGATATTTCAGACCGTGGAATTTGCAAGCAGGAGGCATTTAGATATATTCTTATAGCCTTCCCCTGCTTTGTAACAGTCAATTATCTTTATTTTCTGATCCTCAGTCAGTTACTTAGAGGAGCCCATGGTTGTTGAGTGTAAGCACATCACACTGAGAGGTTCGAAGAGTCGGAATTGATCAGGCTAAGGAATTATCACCCGACCTAGATTAGGGCCTAACGACTCAATTTAGTTAATGTTGCCGAAACTTTTGCACATTTACAGTTGACATATTTCTGCAAATTTTAATGCATAGTTTAAGTTTGTTCGCTGCAGTTCGCTAATTCTTTTCAATTAGGAAATCAACAAAACATGTAATTTTGCCAGGAGAGCTCAAACCTTTGCACACAATTGTAGTATGAACATACATCAACAATCTTACTCCATAAAGAGACTTGACAAGATCAAGATTTGTAAAAGGAGTTTGTCTATTCTTTAAGTGTTCGAGGCTTTGGATTGCGAAGAAAAAGTAAACTCAGCTGAGCTTATTTGAACAGCTTATGATTTGCCAATGACATTGTTGCATTTTCAAAAACGCCAGAAGACCTGTAGCTTAATTTCACGAACTCTCGGTAGTATGCAAGAAAACGAAGCCATATAAAACAAAAAAGTAATGTTTAAGCGCTTTGTTAAATTTAAGAAAATTGAAGTAGATCAAGGGGTACTCGAAGAAGTCAAAAGTTATGTCCACCTTGGTAAACAAATCTGCACAGATGGAGATATCAAAAGAGTAAAAATATGATGGAGTGCATTTGGAAGAAATAGAATGCTGTTAAAAGGAAATCTACTAATATGCCTGAAGAGAAATGTATTTGATCAATGCATACTACCAGTGCTGACTTTTGTCTGTGAAACCTGATCACTTTAATGCAAAAATGATGCAGAAACTGTGGATGACACAAAGAAACATGGAAAGATTTTTGATTGTAATAACTAGAAAATGAACAAACAAGAACAAATGGGCTGGATACAATGCAAGAAAACAATTCAAACATGGACAAAGGAAGCTATTTAATGGATAGCAAGAGATGAAAAAGACCTAGAAGATGACCACATAAAAGATGGGAAAGTGTGACACTGAAAAGAGGAGCTGTAGATCAAAGCAAGTGGAAGCATCTTGGGGAGACCTTCATCTAGCAATGGATTGATATAGGCTGATGCTGATGATATATAGCCTATATGTTATATATAATATGCAGTATTTGAACTGTAGCAATGAAATTACAGAATAGGGATTGTGAAATGTGGCAAGATGTTTTAATACAAAGTTGGGTGGAATATGTATTGTGTTTAATATATGGGTGTTGTGGCAATGTATTTCCCTAATCAACTTTGTGACATGGGACTTTCTTTGATTTTGCTCACAAATGTGTGGTTTATTCTGGAGCGGTTTTCTGAGCAATATCAATCTCTCCCTTTTCTTTTCTTCTGGCTCCAGTCTTAGAGTGGAGTATTGGATATACTAATTAGCATGCGCCTGACGTGTATTTTGTTATCTTGAAGTCTGGTAAATCGGTTCTGTTATTGTCAGTCGTGTGCAGCTGCAAGCGGAATGCAGAATCCGGTCTGTCAATGAGTGATAAAGTGGCTTTAGCTCTGGTTTAGTCTGTTGGCAGATTCAGGCTGTGGGGCACTCTAACCCCTAATAATGTTCATAAACTGCCCACCAGGGGTTTCCATATTACACAGTCGCCAACATATTTTGAGAAAGGTCTAAGGCTGGTGTGTTTAGGCATATTTTACACATAATTATCATCCTCAGGACATTTATGCAGCATAGAGAAGTCGCTCTAAATCGACCTTTCTCCCTCTACACTGAAGAATTAGTAGCAGCTATCAGGAACAGTACCAGTGTTTGTTCTTCGTTGTGCTATGATGGTCCTGTATGGATATTTTTGTCTAGTGATTTAAGGGGAAATCAGGCATTTTATGCTTTATGTTGGCTGAAAAAACACCATATTTATTATTTTGGGTGTTTTAAGTTAACTTTTGTTTTTATAATTGGTCCCCATTTAAAAACATATACATATAGGCTATTCCTGATCACAACTATTGAAATTATAAGAACCTCAAACCTATTTGTAGCTCCTAATTAGGCCTCCCACTGAGGAATTAAAAGCCACAGCCTGCTTTTCAGAAGACAAAGCAATTAATACACAAGACGGCTTCTTCATTCAGGGTGGTTCAGTAGAGATGTGTTGAAAACATTCACATCAGCATTTTAGTAATCTGATCTGGTGACTTTCCCCTTTTATACTGTGTTGTTAATGGCTATAGATGTTCCCTACGTCCACTGTAGGCAAATAAAACACACCAGTTCTCAGTTTTGGGTTTAACAATAATAATTGGGTTAAACCGAACTAAATATGTAGCGTGTGTGTGAGATAATGGAACCAAGCGAGCTGTGCATTTGCTCACCATTTCTCGGCAGGTCTCCTGCAGATAGGCTGCAATGCGAGGCGGCCGTTCTAATCCTGTGATTTGTGCTGGATTGCGTGTGGTGTGTGAGCCTTTGTCCCTGCAGGCAGTCGGGGTTTCAGAGTTTCTCACTGATCAGTCGTGGCTTTGCTTCAAAATAGGATTTGCATAATACTCCTAGTAAATCAACGGGCCTTTTTTTTTTTTTTTTTTTTGCTACCGGCCACAAACTGGAAGTTTGAGCCAACCAGGGGAGAGTATGTGTTGATCTCTTTATAGTCACTGGTGCCGGTAGCATGGCACTATCCTTGACCTTATCTCCTAGTAACCTATTAATTGGTACAAAATAGCTTTAATTTATGGCTGTATGCATATCCAGTGTCTACAGACATTTTTCAGCCAGTAGTAGGTTCCTTTTTTATCCAGGACCAGTAGCTTGAATGTGAATGTTGCAAGGGAAAAAGTTTGTTTATAGTATTTAATCAAGCAACTTTTATTAAAAAAATAAACGCATACATGAATAATAATCCTCAAACAAGATTTTATGTAATCAAGAGATAGATAATTGAGAAGCAGAATTGTGTGCACTTTTGTGTTCAGAACATTTTGGATCAGAACATTGCTTAATTTCCTTGCGGACTTCTTTCAGATTCCCTTGTACATTTCTTCGTTCTTCGTAGTGTTCTTAATTTTTCTCACTGGGCTTATGACAAGCAGCTTTAAATTATTTTGTGGGTTTCACATATCAATCGCTTGACCTTCTAAGCCAAAAATGAAAGCACCTGCCTTGTGAATTCTATATATTTGTGCTTCTCTGCTTTAATTTATTTCATACTATCTGTTTGTGCTGATAAAGTACCCCTGTAAAGTAACATTCAATAGCTCTTATGCAGTACACAGTATATCTGCTTTTCTTTTAATGCTAGAATATCTTGTGTGTGTGTGTGTGTGGAGGGGGTGGGGGGTTACCATTTAAATCAGTGCAGTATTCTCTTTCAGTATTAAAAACTATTTAAAAAGTTTCACTGAAAGAATTATATAGATATTCCTTCCTTTTCTTCACCAACTGTACTAAATTAAATTCTCATCTATGCATTGTAAATTTGTGAAAACTTTCCAGACATTGTAAGAAATACGGACTCTTTTAGGATCTGTATCCCTCCAGCACTGTAAATTCAATAACTAAAAATAACCGTAAGCTCTTGTTTCAGGAAGCAAATAATTGTATAGTTAATCATATTTTTAAAAATGCATTATACATAATTATTTGCATCTAAACTGTAGATCTGTTTATAAATTTAACTCTGCTTTGCTGAGAGCCTCATTTCTATATTTTATTTTTTATTTTTTTTTTCTTCTCAGATCTTAAAATTGAACATGCTCAGGCAAACGCTTGCAACAAGATTTCGTCATTTTTCTAAAATCGTGCACTCACTCGATCACTCAAAGGAAACCTACAATATATCAGTTTTTTACTGATATTTGCATACTTCACATTTCAAATGTTCCTCAGATTGAAATTGCACTCTTTGCGACTTTAAGAAACTATTGTTTGTTTCAGGGCCTGGTGGATGTGTTTTCAAGTAAGTTTTATTTTTTTGGGGGCGTAAGGGTGACTTCCTCAGTGTTCATAAAATTGAACCTTACAGCCTGAGAACCAGTTACTTAATGTATTTTTAGAAATAAATGTTTTATTTTCCACGTCACAACCATGCTTATCCAAAACACAAAATGCACCTTACACCAACAGGGCAATCTGATCGTTCTGCGACTGACACCATCAAATTCAGAATGAATCGGAGAAGAGAAGCTTTCATCTATCAGACCAGTCCAGTTTTCAAATTATAGAAGGCTATTACCTCAAATAGATCACAATATTGCTCTCAAATAGATCGGCAAAGACACAAAATGCTTATTTAAGATTAGTAGTATTTTGCTGAATTGATGAGGCATATTACTTCTAGCTCTGAATCAATCCGTAACCCTTCCCATTGACATTTCCTTTTGTCAATCTAGTGAAATTGTTGTTTTTATTATTTATTTATTTGATAGCCAAGAGGAACAAATGTGTTTAATTATTAAGATTTTTTTTTTTTTTTGTCTCATGTCACCAATGCGTTCTGACAGACTTGAACAAGATATTCAAATTCAGGTCTTTCAATAAAAATGATTTTTTATAGGCTTCGTCTGGCTCTGTTGTGGGCTGCTGAATGCTAGTCATTTGGAAGCAGACAGTGCTGCTGTTGCCATAGTGATGGCACCCTTCCATTCTAGGCTGTGAGGTAAGGCACCTTAATTTTGCCTTTAAGATCTCGGGGATGCTGCTCGGTTTATGTTGTGGTGATGGTTATGGTTGGGGGGGTGGGGTACAGTTGATTCTTTCACTTAAGCATAAATAATGCTGTTTTGTGGAATACATATGTATAGGTATACATTCAGTTTCATAAAGATTGAACTACTCTTTTTTTTGGGTCCGTTTAATACTAAATTTAATTTATAGTGTGAAGTACAATACTTTGTTTTGGACAATACTTCACTAATTCAACTCCTTTGAAACCATTACATTTACATATGAGTCTAACCTCAATTTTTGTGGCAGGTCAAACAACTTCAGTCAGTGGCGAGGTTTGTATTGCTAAGCATTTTTTTTAACACTCTTTCTTAAACACTCAATTGAGGATCATATTTATCTTTGAAGACCATTATCTTGAACTGAGACTTTTCAGAAGCTATTAAAGATGTTCTGCTGTGAAACCATGTTCTCTGTTCCTCTGCTTGCTGGATATTGCCAGTCACTATGGTCAAGTTCTTTCTTACTGCTAGTTTGATTTAATAGATGAATTAACTTTTTACAAATTTCTGTTCACCTGTGTCTTTTTTTTTTTTTTGGTTCTTCAGATTGTGCTTTCTCCGTGACAATACTATCAGTGTTGAGTCAAATTAGAAGACGCTAATTGAATCGAATTGTGTAAATTTAATTTAATGTCGAAACTGATGCTACTTTCCCTCTATGTAATGCTGACAAAACCTTTTCTGGATAAGTAATTGCTTTTAGCAGAAGGTTGAAGGCATTTCATACTCTTGAATTGGGGGCTTTGAATGGGTTTCCTAATTAAGTCTTAATACTTGTGCTTTTGCCCCTGAAGGAAACTTTTATTTTTCTATGAGAAAGACAAGATCATCAGGATTAACGTCCAAAACAGACTTATTTAGTCTGCTGTGGAAAATGTTTGAAATCTTAACATTAATTTCAGTTTTACATCTCCTACATTGGTTTTAAAAGTATGCATGCAGTTGGCTGTCTGCCTTTTTTAACACAGAATTGCCATAGAATAACCCGTTTAGGTCAGCCACTAGTCTAGACTGTCCCGGAGAAGAGGAATAAAAAAAAAAGCAGATGCAGTGTAAATGGCAAAAGTTGTAGGAGCTGGCTTCTTCCTTTACCGCTGGCCAAGTTCAAGAACAGCTTGCTCTCAGTAGCGTTCTACTACCAGTAATACACAGTCTTGGGTTTAGTCATGTGGTCACTTTTAAATTGGATGTAGATGTGGGCCAGCTTCTGCTTACCCATCACATAGCTGTAACGTTATCTGTGATAACCACAGCTGCAAAATCACCTTGTCAGGGCAGAATCTTTAAAATCCATTTTCATAATCATGTCCAGCTCAACCCTTGAATTGAAATTCCTTATGATTCCCTTCTGAGCCTTGCTATTACTGGTTCACTTAAGTGTGTGCATCTGTGTAGGTGTACATGTACAGAAATGTATACGATAGTTGTTGTTTTTTAGTTTGTCAGGCATGATATGATTTCTCTGCTTTTTCCAGTCTGTATACTATATTACAGTAAAGCTACAAAATTAATCTGGTTACACTAATTTAAGTCAGGCTGTTTTCTTCACCATTGGAAGTGTTCCATTTGTTTTGTCAAATAGGGGAGTATGGGCAAACATTTGAAGAGAATTTCAAAACGAACGCTGCTTATGGTCATTCTAAACTAGACTTTCTATCCAGGCTTTCACTTTAAACACCTCTCTGGTGACAGTCAACAGCCTTAACCATCAATTAGTCAGATTTCACATGCACAGGTCTTGACCTGATCTCTACTGTAAAGCAACCCTGAAGCACAAAGGAATATATGCTGGCAATTGTACAGTGCAGGAATACAAGAGAGAAGAATGACAAGGGGATGGGAGAAAATAGTCTCTTTACAGCAACCTGACCCCCTGAGATTGCTGAGGCACAAGTTATCAGCAGTCATCAGCTTGCTGCCAGCCTCTTTGCAAAGTGTGAAGGGGTTAATTAAAATCAAAGGCAGAAAAAGCAATCTCACTTCTGATACCTTGAAATCCCCCTGCAGCTTTCATTCTAACCTCAGCACTGGAGCCCAGAGAGGAATGCTAATTTATTGACCTGGAATATCAACAGCAGGGCAATGCATTCCATTTAGAAGCAGCACCTAGAGCTGCATCCTCCTGCCTTTTCAGCACAAATGTTTCTAATTCACCCCCGATTGTCTTACACTGCATAAGGACATGCTGTACATGCCTATTCATCCCAACACCTACAGCTTTCCCTGTCGTCAAATACTTAGGATTTCTGTTTATGAAGGGGGGTTTGGTCAGTAACATTTTTCTACTGATAGATTTTACAGATTCAAATAGACTTTTAAAAGCTGTTAGGCATTCCCTTTTCAAATGGATTTCTATTTCTCTATTACTGAAAGCTACAGTACACATTTCCAGAATTTTTCATAAATAATCCTGTGGTAATGTGTTGGTAAAAGAACAACAACATTCACTACATACATCTTATAAATGAAGATCTTGTCCTCATTTAAAGCTTGCGTGACGATACATTTCCCATTGTTGAACAATTTTTGCTCACTGCTACAACCCTCACGTGTAGAGGAGAGCTGAGGTCAGAACACACTTGCTCTAAACTGCATACAGTCATGCAAAGCACAGGTTTATGCTTCTAGATAGCTAGTGGGTGCAGCACGAATGGATGACACTGTAAGCTCTGTCGCCCAGTCAGCCACAAGGCAGAGGAAACCCAGGAAGACTTCAAACCCACCCAGCCTTGACAGCAATCTGCAAACTGTGCAACACTACCTGTCAGTCAGCTAATGACATAGCCCAGATAGAAAGCAGTGATGTATAGACTTTATTGCCCCACCTTCTCTCTAGGAAGGTTGGGGCACTCTACATTTTTACAGGCTGATTCAATCGTTCCATGTCTAGTTCAATAAGATTGTTGTCTTAAAAGCACATAATGCATCCCCTCTATGACCTGCTTGGTTGATTTTTTTTTTTTTTTTTAATATAATATTTTACGTATTTTACATGCATTTAATATTCACACACATTACATGTATGAAAATATGGATTGCTCTAATCCACTCCAGACTCCTTTTCTAATATATTTTATGAAATAGATTAATATCAATAATATAATGCCAAAGATATTCTTTCTTCTGTAGAACAATAGTGTAATTGTATATTTTTTAAGTGCAGTTTAAATCCTCTGACACCTGACACACGAATATTGGAGATGCTACCCTTTTTGCATCAGGGGATGTGGTTTTGTGTATTTTAATGATCAACAGGGTTAATGCAATCCTCAATAGTGCTTCTCTACAAACCAGCATGTAGTGTGAATTGCACAAAGAAAGTGTCCACCAAGCAGTCTAACTTACATAAAAGTGTAAGAGTTTACTTTGGAGCTACAGGTACAATCTGAGGAGGAGAAATCAGTCGGGCTTCGTTTATCTCAAGGCCAAATTAGATTTCCAGGTGTATTATTCTTTTGCTTCAGTATCTTAGAAGTATTCAGTGATGAGGCTGATCAAATGAGAAGTGGAACTGCCATAAATGTGATATTGCAAGATGCTAAACACTGAATCCTTTTAGACATTATATCTGTGGTTTGAAGTGGAATTGTGCATAGTCTGGAGAAAAATAGTAACAAATAAACACTTAATAATTTTAGTGAATGTCGCAAAGACAAGTTCAGGACAGTCTGAAATTATTTTAAATATTGACTAAGCATGTAGTAGACATGGAGAACTGATCTTACCTTTGAAAAGTCTTTGTTTTCTTCTCAATAGGTATTCTTCCCATTATGTAACATTGAACAAATAAAGATAATGTAGAAGCATCTAAACAACCATGATTAGTAATTAGGTTTATGTGAGCTACATATGCTGCCTTTTACAGTGGATCTGCAGCCTTCATGCCGTTTACATTTGTCTGGATACAAATTTTGAAAAGTATAGCTCAGCCTGGCCATAATGAATAAATCGGAGTAAACTTCATACAAATAAAATCCTTCTCCAAAAAAAGCATTGAAGGCCAGAAGTGCTTAGGGTTTTTAAGCATTACCAGAGTTTTTGAAATATATGTAAATGCATTGTCTTCCGTTTCTGATATAACTTTGCATACAATCTGCTCCACTGGTGATGAAAATAACCAGATTTTTTTTCTCCTTCTCTATCTCCTTAACTATGCAGAACAAAATGTGATGCATATCTATATGTAGTCATTGTTTCTGATATATTTCAGATATCAAAAGCATTATAATGCAGAATTACAACTTGTAACACTGAAGGTTAAACTCAATTTAGAGTACTTGAGTTTTAGATAGTTCAATTAGGTTCAAGTAAAACAAGTTATCACAGATCTTCATCTGTGTTCTGTGCATTTAAGTTTTCATAATAAGTTTGAGAAAGAAGACCTGTAGTATGTTTTAATGGAGGTCAGGAGTGTCAGCAGTCTGTTTCGTACTTAAGGGTAGGAAAACAAACAAACTTTGCAGGTGTGACATGGTAAAATGAAGTTATAGATCGAAGCAAGCAGAAACATCTTGGGGAGGCCATCATCCAACATTTAGTCGCTATATATATATAATATACAGTGAGGGGAAAAAAGTATTTGATCCCCTGCTGATTTTGTATGTTTGCCCACTGATAAAGAAATGATCAGTCTATAATTTTAATGGTAGGTGTATTTTAACAGTGAGACACAGAATAACAACAAAAAAATCCAGAAAAAAAATGCCTTTCAAAAAAGTTATAAATTGATTTGCATGTTAATGAGGGAAATAAGTATTTGACCCCTTCGACTTAGTACTTGGTGGCAAAACCCTTGTTGGCAATCACAGAGGTCAGTCGTTTCTTGTAGTTGGCCACCAGGTTTGCACACATCTCAGGAGGGATTTTGTCCCACTCCTCTTTGCAGATCCTCTCCAAGTCATTAAGGTTTCGAGGCTGACGTTTGGCAACTCGAACCTTCAGCTCCCTCCACAGATTTTCTATGGGATTAAGGTCTGGAGACTGGCTAGGCCACTCCAGGACCTTAATGTGCTTCTTCTTGAGCCGCTCCTTTGTTGCCTTGGCTGTGTGTTTTGGGTCATTGTCATGCTGGAATACCCATCCACGACCCATTTTCAATGCCCTGGCTGAGGGAAGGAGGTTCTCACCCAAGATTTGACGGTACATGGCCCCGTCCATCGTCCCTTTGATGCGGTGCAGTTGTCCTGTCCCCTTAGCAGAAAAACACCCCCAAAGCATAATGTTTCCACCTCCATGTTTGACGGTGGGGATGGTGTTCTTGGGGTCATTTCTCCTCCTCCAAACACGGCGAGTTGAGTTGATGCCAAAGAGCTCGATTTTGGTCTCATCTGACCACAACACTTTCACCCAGTTCTCCTCTCAATCATTCAGATGTTCATTGGCAAACTTCAGACGGGCCTGTACATGTGCTTTCTTGAGCAGGGGGACCTTGCGGGCACTGCAGGATTTCAGTCCTTCACGGCGTAGTGTGTTACCAATTGTTTTCTTGGTGACTATGGTCCCAGCTGCCTTGAGATCATTAACAAGATCCTCCCGTGTAGTTCTGGGCTGATTCCTCACCGTTCTCATGATCATTGAAACTCCACGAGGTGAGATCTTGCATGGAGCCCCAGAGCGAGGGAGACTGACAGTTATTTTGTGTTTTATCCATTTGCGAATAATCGCACCGACTGTTGTCACCTTCTCACCAAGCTGATTGGCGATGGTCTTGTAGCCCATTCCAGCCTTGTGTAGGTCTACAATCTTGTCCCTGACATCCTTGGACAGCTCTTTGGTCTTGGCCATGGTGGAGAGTTTGGAATCTGATTGATTGATTGCTTCTGTGGACAGGTGTCTTTTATACAGGTAACGAGCTGAGATTAGGAGCACTCCCTTTAAGAGAGTTCCAGCTTTTTCTCAAGGAGAATAATATGGCATGAGTTTGGAGAGTCCAGCAGCAGTTGCATGTCTGTATATCTTGTAAATACAAACACCAGTCTGCAGATGAAAGACTGCTGTTTATGCTGAAGAATGTGTTTGTGGAATGGGTTATTGCCACATGATCAGCCTCCAGCATTATGAACAAAGATGGATTGGTCAGCTCGAGGATCGTTGAGTGACCTCCACTTTCAGTAAGGATTCTATGAAGAACCAAGCCAATCAGAGGTGGTACAATGATTGGTCTTGTCTGGGTGACTCCCATGAATTAAGATAGAGAGGTGGGGAATCAAAGCATTGTACATACCCAAGTTAGCCTATAACAATTGGCTGCTTTCATATGTGAGATGTTAATGTTATTTAATTTTTGTTTTTGCTCCCCCCCCCCCCCCCCCTTCTCCTTCCAGTGTGCCCGCGGGATGTGAGGGCTCCTGGGGAGAGACCAGGCACACATACAAAGAATGCTGGAAGTGCAAGAAGACAGAGCAGCACACTTCAACAAGAAAGAGCGAGTGAAGAAGGAGAGAGACGAGCTGAAGGACAGCCGCAGCGAGAGCCGAGGCAGTGCAGCCCACAGGACCCCCCGCGCCGTGCCCAAGGCCCACGCCAGCCCACACCAGCACTTGAGTCACCCCTCAGCCTCCTTGGGATCTCCGTCAATGCATTCCAGTAACCCCAAAGTGAGGAATTCCCCATCGGCAAACACACAGAGGTAAGCAACAATTTTGCACCTTCTCTTCTTTTCTTTTGAGCATTAAAAACAAAGAAAAAAACACAAAACAAAACACTACCACAGATTAAATTGATCTCTCTCACACAGGGTCAGTTACCAGCTACCAAGCCAAAATGCAAAACGCTGTGGTTCAGCTTGAAACCTTTATATTATTATTATCCGAGATGTTCTACTGCTCGGGTATGCAGCTCTGGACTGGGAGCCTCACAATCCAATAGTATACCTCTCTGCATTAGCAGCACCTTAAGAAGTGGTGTTGAATTGGTCTGGTTTAAGTCAATAACTACTTCAATTTGGTAGATAAGACCTCCAAAAGTCTGTAGACACTATGGCCCTCCAGTGCTGGAGTTGAGCTGCCCTGCTTTAATATACTCTGGATTACCCTCTGCCATCTGCTGAATGAAACTGGTACAGGACAATCCAAACCAAAAATAGGTCTTTTTGAGACTTCCCAATGCACATGTACTTGTAGATCCTTGTTCTTCAAATCCAGGCTTCATCCATGATCCAGATTTTATAGGACTCTTCACACTGTCACCTGGATTAGACCTAGTAGAGGGGTTATAATCTGTTTGGTTCAGTGAATAATTAGTCCAATTAACTATTGAAGAGCTTAGGGTGGAATGAAAGGCTGAAGTATTCTGGCCCATGGGAAGCACAATTTAAAAACAGTGGTGTGGGCTGTCAGTCACATGATCAATTATTAATCCAGGAAAAAGTAAACTAACACTACGTTAGTGTGTCCTATGACCTGAAGCTGTTTGAGTAGGGTTCTGCTTTGGTAAGCATGTCTTGCATTCTGGCTGCTGGCTCCGAGTCATGGGAGGACAAGCTCTCCTAACAACTTTCATTATAATTTGTGCCAAGATGTTCCACAGTTTGTAACACAGGAATGCTTATTTTCAGAAGCCAAAATTGGGTAAAGCGATTATAGACATTTTTTCAAGACACCTCAAATATGATCCTAAATCAGCTGACGCTTGTGTGTTCTTGTGGGCTTGCCCCACATACTGAAGGTCAGTTTGACATGATTTTAGACATCTGCCATCTCATCAAGGACACTGACCACTGCTGCTCTCTGTACCTCCGATCTCCTTCTTCCATAATAAAACCGCTGCTTAGATGGATGCAACAATATTATTAAAATCTATAATATGCATGGATAAGCTAGAGGGAGGATGCAGAGATTGCTGGTTTCCATGCAGGCACTTATGTATTCAAATCAAGGGGAATAGCTTGCAGTCTAATGCGCATATAACTGGAAGAACTGTGATAAAGATTTCTTTATTATTCTACTACTGAACGGATTCATGCAGTATAGCTATAATTACGCAGACAGCACACACAATTAGAAAACTCAGCCAAATGCTAAACATTGCTGGAGAAAGAGGAGGAGGAGGAGAACTTGTATCAGAAATTCCACTCGCCTGCAGGAGTCAAGAGTGCTGGAGGTCAGCCCCTGTGACGAAATCTGACTAATCCGACCGGAAGCGCTATTGTGTGTATTTATGCATTTATAAATAATTTTAAATAATAAACTGACCTTCAGAGGGGGAGGAATGCTTTGTTTAAAGATAGCTTGATATATCACTGATCATATTTAAATTTTCTTGGAGAGGACCTTTAATTATAGCACCAAGCAATTTATATTACATCACTGTCAGTGGATCTGGTTCTTTGTCATGTCATCCTTTCTTTAGTGTAGGTGACCTGGTCAGTGATTTTTGCACAGCAAGGCAACAGTTTTACAACGGTAAAATTATTTCAGCTCTATGTGGTTTTGTTCCCTTAAAACTTGTAAACACGAGAGTTGTTTAAAAAATATTTCACTTCTCTGTATGTTGTTTTCTGGGTGGGGTACGGAATGACATTGACTGAGGCATTTGGCCCTTAAAAGAACCTCTGCAGGAGTTTGTATTGATTATTCGCCACTGACGGACAGAAATGAGAGTAACTCATTCACCTGTTGAGAGAGGGACGATAGGAATTCTTTCCTCTGACTAGGTTTTGTCTCCTTTTCCTATATTCCAATTTTACCCCATTTTTAAATCAATAAAACCACCTCATTAATCGACATGCACCATATAATAAAATGCCCCCCAAAATTTTTAACTGCAGTTTGTCCAGTAGCGAAGTGTCACAGTAAGGCTGTATTCTCACAGACTCCAAATTTGTTTTGAAAAAGGGGGTAAGATGTGCTCTGTGTACTCTTAACAAATACACCGTTAATTTCCACTGGGACATTGCACTTACAGTACTTCATTCCTACTGAAGTTCTGTCACAGCTCATCTGTATATGTATTAATCTGTTTTGCTGTTTTATTTATTGTACATCTATTCTCATTTCTACCAATTGTAGCCATTTCTTCAAGAACTGGTGTCTTGAGTGACAAGAGGTTTATGAATAAAGAGGGAAGCAAAATCAGTTTTGCAACTCTTTTAGTAATGGCTTACTAACTTGCAGTTGTATGAGTAACTACTGTGTGCAGGGTCAGATATATATTTTTTTTGAGACCTCGTTGATCTCATTGGATATACTGTAATCCCGAAAAGACATCCAGGATATCTTGAGGAAGGTTATTGATCTTGCAATCAAAACATAAAAATGTATTGGTGTGGAATTAAACACACTGCATTCAATATAGTGAGTCATAGCCTTTGAGCTAGTGAGGGCAGTACTGGTTAGTATCCACAGCTTAATATGTTGGACTGCATAGAAACAAACATTGTTGGTTGCCTTTAGGGGCCCAGCATTGCTTTATTCTGCCACATTGGCCTGGGTTTTATTAGCTTATTTAATGTTGTATGTAAATAAGGGTGTGGTACAAATGACCTTTTCCCAATTGGAACACAAAAGAGGTGAACCACTTCAATCTTTCAGAACCTGAATGCATCAGTTTGCTCCTACTGTATGATCAATAACGTAATTGGACTAATTGTTTCGCTAAGCCAATGGAAACATATTGGGACCAGGGAGAAGACCCTTTTGATAGTACAAACATCCTCCTTTCTGCAGCACGTCATTAGAATAATACTCCACAGTTGATAAACTCTGTAAGGCAGGTTGAATGTGTTTTCCTTAAACAATTTAAGTGAATGTTTTTTGTAAGATCTGATACCACGGGACACCACCATGGGTTTCCATGTTGAGTTACTCCTTGAAGATGAGTCACTTTACTATGTCAGTAATCACATGTAACCACCTGTTACAGAGCCTCAATAAGGTTGTTTGACCATGCGTTTGTTTTATCTAACACACCAATCAATACTGTTTTTTGTGAATGCAGAACTGTTTGTTTCATTGTTATGGCCATTACCTCCCTACCCCAATGTGACCATTCCCATTATCCATTTTGGGATGTTTGTGCTGTGTCTATAGAAACCATGTGTTGAATTGCCAGAGACAGGTGGGACTAGTAAAAGCAGTAGACTGCTTTTGTGTGTGAAATGGTTTCATTATGGCAACCAGGCCTGTTTGTACAGGGCTTAGGCTGGAGTTACAAATTAACTCTTGCTTTGTCAACAACTGAAAGAAAATAAGCTGGCCACAATACAATTAAGCCAGTTTCCTTTTTTTTGGGGGGGGGGTGGTATACTCAATGGGACATGGAAAACATGGTGAACTCCCTTCAAAATGTTTTGTTGTGGTTTAACGTAAGGGTGTGGAACAAAACCACAATGTTGTTGTTGTTATGAGTTCCTGGCAGTTTCAATGGGTCTCTCCGAAAAGTGTTGCCAAAGGTGTGAGACTTGAGGCGGCATATTAAAACACATTTACAGATAATATGACACACAATAGTGCAGTTATAGCAATGGCAGGAGTAAATGGGTGTGGAAAAGGTTTATCAACCACATGGGAAAAATAGAATGAGACTTCAGTACATTTCTGAAATGCCTTGGGATTGGTTGCATAAAGGCCTCTATGCAGGAAGGGTTTCACTGCGATTGAACGGCTCACTCACATATTGAATTTTCAGTGTTAAGTTACAGGTAGATTATTCAGCCTGTGCAATCTTTAGTTAAAGGTACATTTCCACCATGAAGTATGGTAAGCCACTGATTGGATCTCCTGTACAGGACATCTTTGTAAATCAAATCAGTAATTTTCCTCCATTTTAGAGAATCACAGTTTTTCTTAATATAAAACAAGCTCAGTTCTTAACCATGTGATCTGTATTTTTAATACTGTTTTTATGCCACTTCAAAATACTCAAGAAATGTGATTTTAAAATTACAGCTCTCTGACGGGGATTTTGGGGATTTTTTAAATGTTATTACACTCTGAGTAGAGGTATGAGCACACATAGGTTGCTTAGGGGTTCAAAGACATAAATAATCTATACTTTAAAACTTAAATGGGTTCTCTCTAGTAATATTAAGTAAGTGAATTAGCAAATCTTGACGGTGGAATTTAGTTTGGGACATTTATGGACTTGCAATTGCTTGGGATGGTTCTCCTTTCTGGCTTGGTGTTTCTTGTCTCACACAGTACAGATTATGCTTTTCTAGGCACTGGGATGTTATAATTTCAGGGCTAATTGCTGACGAGAGCAAAAATGTATTCAACTCCGATAGACCACTGGGCTACCGACCAATCAGAATGTGCAAAACTGACATGCCCCACACCCCTCCCCCTTTTTTCTTTTCTGTTCTACATAGCAGGGATTGAAATAATTAGGTGTCCAACAGAATGTAGCTTGTGTTAGAAATGATTTACTTGTGTAGTCCCTTTAAGCCAATTATCTTTGTTAGTGAACTCCAGAACTACACAAGGAAAGTATATTTGTTCAGGGCAAGCCTTAGTACTCAAATTGAGACAGGCTTTCTACTAACATCAAATTGGGGTGGTGGGGTGGCTGAAGATAGTATGAATTACTGGGCCGTGCGATCTGGTGCTGAAATGCTATGTGTTTTGTGAAACTAAATCGGGCCTTGGTAACATCTGGTATGCAGTTTATCATCATCCCCCCCACCATGAACTATGCAGGCTAGCTGGGTAGATGAGGTCAGTCTGGGTTACTCACAGTCAAAGATCAGATGTGACTTCAAGGCCTGGAGCTGCTTGTGCTTCCACTTGAACCACAACTGTATGCTCAGTAGACATTAACGGGCGGCAAGCCTGGGGCCACTGCCGTCTCCTTTCTGGTAAGTACCTCTATGGAAAAACTGCTTCAGTGAGGAGTGACCAGCTAAATTGATATTTCCTTGAATGCTGAAGGATAAAAAATAAAATAAAAAAAATTAACTTTCAAAATGTTGACTTTTGTTTTGTATTGCTTAGAAATCCAAAACCACATAATGTATTTTTTTTTTTTTAAGTTTTTGTTTTCACGCTATTATTTATTTATATATTTTTTGTTTTTCCAGCAGTCCAAAATCCAAACAGGAGGCCATGGTGCGGTCACCCCCTGTGATGTCGCCTTCTAGTGCAGCCCAAATGGACTCCAAACTGCCAAATCAGGGAAAGCAAGGTGGCACTGGTGGCCAGTCTCAGCCTTCCCCATGTGACCCCAAGACACTAAGTGGCAGCCATGCCCCTAAGGGGCCACAAGGTACAGCAGGCAGCCTGGGACTTAAAAATGGACAGGGCCTCAATACAGGCAATGGGGCAAAGGTGAAAGTGAAGAGGGAGAGAAGCACTTCGATTGACTCATTTGAGCAACGGGACACCAGTACGCCCAACAACGAGTCTGAGCAGAAAGGTAAGCCCTCAAACTGAACTGCTCTTTTCCACTGATACAGGTGATCTCTGCAGCTACTAATGGGACCTATGAGACCTATGTTGTAACAGTGTTATTTTTTGTATACATTTTTTTGTGATTTCATTTGTGATGTATGTTTTTTCTTTCTTTCTGGCTTTCATAACTGAAGGGAATTCTCAGTGGTTTGCTAGTTGTCTCGTTCTGACTGACAACATAGTTTGTATGGTGTGTGTTTCATATCCCCGTTTGTTTTAGAGTTCAATCAAGGTGATGACAGTATCCAGAAAAAAGCTAAAGCAATACTATTCTTGAGATCTGAGATTTTCAGGGCCTGAGAAACAAAGTCTTTGTTCTTTGTTTATAGCTTATCTCAGTGTTGATGCACTCCCCTGTCTTGTGTATACTTGTGGAAGTATGTGTGCACCCATCCACACACATGCATATTCTAATTCTGATTTGGCATTCTTTAAAGAACATATTTGGAGAAACTTTCTTTAGCAATTTGGCCGCTGAGAGTATTATAAGCCTCATTTTGGAGAACAGTGTAGTCTTTGGTATTAAAAACTAATGAGCATGGAACTAAGACTATAGTAATAGCTGACTATAGTAGCTGCTCCTGAGGGCAATTATGTGTAAGTCTGTAAATTGGTCTTGTGCTTGTTAGTAAAATTAAATTAGGAGTAGTTAATCGAATGTTTAATAAATATGCATGTCCGTGTGAGAGTAATCTATATGCTATGTAGAGAACACATTTTCACTCTGTACCTTTTGTATCCAATTGATAGAATGAGGTTAAATTCAATCTAATGCAGCTGCGAGATCAGAAAGGATTACAGACCACTTGTATTCCCGTCAGGAAGACCTGGCAGCTCTCTGCAAAGTGTATGGATATGAACACTAAAATAATGATTGTGCCAGTCTGGAAATAATACAAACAGACATCATCAATGATAGCAAGATACAGCACCTTTTTCAAACAGTTGTCTCTAATGCATGTCAGCGATATTAAATGACAGAGTGGGTATGCTTTGTTGTTATTGCTCTTCTGCTTGTTCACAAAGACCTGGAGCACGAGTCAATTTAAGTGTTTTATCATTTCCATTCTTTCATTGAGGGCACCTGTATATTAAGGATGATGCAAAATGAGTAATGTTTAATAAATAGGACGTTTTCTTTTTGTTTTTGTTTTACACTCATATCTGAACTATTAAGTCAGCATATTTGACCTTTAGTCACAGATTAGGTGTTCTCAGTACTTTAAACCTCTCAAATACACAAACCCAAATTGAAATAGGCCTACTTGGATTCATTCTCTTAGAAGTAAATCTCCATTGTCCATGATCTTTTCAAGAACAGAATGCATGTGAAAGTATGAACCTTATTTGTGCACTGTATTTGAAGTTGAAGTTGTTTGGTGTGGCATAGCCAATATAGAAAAAGAAAATGAAACTGCTTCTTTGTGTTAAGTTTGAGTGAAGCTGTTTTGTCTTTATAGTGAAATCCGTGAAATTCTCACAAATGGGAAAGCCTTGGGTAGCTTCCTTTTGTTGTTTTATTTTGGTGGAACTCCTCTAGGGGGATATCCAAAACAGAGGTGTCAAATACATATGCACACGGCTCCAAATTGATACTGTGAGTGTCGAGTCAAGTAATGAAGTAAATCGGTTTTGTGCCGTTAACTGTCTGATCATGCGATTTTCTGGGACTTTGTCAAGTAAGGAATCATACATTGTGTCTTGCCCGCCCCTTCTTTGATGTGACATACAGGAAATGATGTGTACGCTAGGGCTATGCCCAAGAAACAGATTTGTTTCTAATATTTCACATCGCTATCCATTCATATTTTTGTACAACGCATTTCAATCATAGACACTTTATTCCAACCTCCACCCCCACAGTCTACAGGATGATATCTTCATGGTGTTGCACTAATTGTTGCACTAATTGTCATCTAGTCTGGGGGGCTGGTCCCGAGTACGAAGCTGGCAGTTTGGAAACCTACAACCCTCTTTTGGGTACGCCTCTGGATCTGTACACAAACAAATATGCCTCGGTTCCACTGGCTTAAGCGTCGTGCCGTGCCATGCCGTGCCGGACGTGTCCGTCCTCAGACGCGTCCCAGAGCTTTTTTTGCAAAACCAGGCCGCTGTGAAGTCCGTCCCTCTGATGCGAGGAGCAGCGACTGTGGGTTTGGTTTGTGTTTCGTTTTAAAAACAGAGACGGAGAACAACACCTGGATAAGGGCGTCTGCCAAGAAATAAAAAAGAATAATAATAACACTACGAGCGACACAGCCTGATGTGGAGAGGACTTTTGTGTCTGTTTTATTCTTTGTGCTTTACATGATTGTAAACAGCGTAATAAATACACGTTTAGGTTAAGAGATATTAGGAAGAGCTAAACGTGTAGAGACAACATTATATTCAGACTAGCACGTCCCCATAAGAATACGTTTCCATGCGCAACAATAAAATAAACAGCAAATATGTATTATTATTATCCTCATCATTTGTGCTAGTATATATGTATTTTAAACGGCACAGCGTGACTCCCTTAATATATTACTTACTACAGATTTGTAACTGCAAACGATACTATTTGCGTATTATTTATAATTTACTTATCAGACGTCCTTAACCTTGGCAAGTTAGTTGAAACAAAATACACACGTTTAACGATTAATTATCCAGCTACAATATAGCAGGTTTAATTTAACTAAAGTGTGCACGTCTCACTCATGGCGTTTATGGACGCATTTATTAAACCAGTCCTTATGTTTTAGAGGGAAACCCAGATGTGCTGTATTTATTTATTCATTCATTTATCTTGTAAATGGACACACGTTAACTGAATCATGTTCGCCTTCACACTGACTGTCTCTGCGGATTGTCCTGCACACCATTAATTAAACACAGCCCGAAACACCGTCCAGCTTTTCATACAATATTAATAACATCGGCTGCTACGATCCGATTATTATCCTTCGGCACTTGAGATTATATCTTCCGACACAATGCATCTGATCTCCTCCCTGTGTCTCAAGTCAAGCGCACACCTCCAATTCTGATAGTGAATCATGTCCTCAGTGGGGACGGACGCTTACGGACACGTCCAGCACCAGCAAGTTAACCGGCCACAAAACACGGACGCGTCCAGACGCTTAGCCAGTGGAAACACCCGTTTAAGCGTCCAGGGCCGCCAGTGGAAACGGGGCAATAGTGAACAACGTAGTTTTCATTTACACAGTGTGGTGAAACTTGAACCTCTATTTAGATCTTTACGCCAATGCTTGAGCAACTAAAGAAGCCACGGCCATAATTTCCTAACCAGGTTACCTGAGTGACCTGTTACGCAGAGAGGGACTGGGTGGTGTAACAGCAGGGCTACATTCCTGGGCAGTGACCTGTTGTGAATGTTTTGCTGTCCAAATTTAAAACAGAAACGTACTGAGTGACAGGGTTTTTACACTTTAAAGGCAACTTTTCCAGTCAATATAAAACCTGAAAGTAGAATGTTTTTACTGTTAAGAGTGAGACTCCTTTATTTATTTATCTTGTTTAATCAATGCATGATATCTATCTGCTTCATAAGGCAAATATAGTTTATTTGGAAGATCTATTGACTATGAATGCCTGTATAGGTCACCTTTAAGGAGGCATCTTGCATCCCTTTGTCCAAAACCCCTCTCCCTCTCCCACTCTAAAAGCAATTGAATGGCACCATTTTGGATGCTGGACACTCTGTGTTCATTCTTCTTGACTTAAACTTCAGCTCAAAGTAAACAGATGACACACAATCCCAATGTATGGAAGGAAATTGCGTGGTTAATGGTAATATAATTTGTGTATATATATATATATATATATATATATATATATATATATATATATATATATATATATATATATATATATATATATAATATACACTGATCAGCCATAACATTATGACCACCTGCCTAATATTGTGTAGGTCCCCCTTTTGCTGCCAAAACAGCCCTGACCCTTCGAGGCATGGACTCCACTAGACCTCTGAAGTTGTGCTGTGGTATGTGGCACCAAGAAGTTAGCCGCAGATCCTTTAAGTCCTGTAAATTGCGAGGTGGGGCCTCCATGGATCTTGTTTGTCCAGCACATCCCACAGATGCTCGATTGGATTGAGATCTGGGGAATTTGGAGGCCAAGTCAATACCTTGACCTCGTGATTCATCAGACCAGGCCACCTTCTTCCATTGCTCCATGGTGCAGTTCTGATGCTCACATGCCCATTTTAGGCAGTGGACAGGGGTCAGAATGGGCACCCTGACTGGTCTGTGGCTACGCAGCCCCATAGGGAACAAACTGTGATGCACTGTGTGTTCTGACACCTTTCTATCAGAACCAGCATTAACTTTTTCAGCAGTTTGAGCTACAGTAGCTCATCTGTTGGATCAGACCACACGGGCCAGCCTTCGCACCCCACGTGCATCAATAAGCCTTGGCCGCCCATGACCCTGTTGCCGGTTCACCGCTTTTCCTTCCTTGGACCACTTTTGATAGGTACTGACCACTGCAGACCAGGAACACACACGTGTGTGTGTGTGTATATATATGTGTATATATATGTGTATATATGTGTATATGTATGTATATATATGTATATACACTCACCTAAAGGATTATTAGGAACACCATACTAATACTGTGTTTGACGCCCTTTCGCCTTCAGAACTGCCTTAATTCTACGTGGCATTGATTCAACAAGGTGCTGAAAGCAATCTTTAGAAATGTTGGCCCATATTGATAGGATAGCATCTTGCAGTTGATGGAGATTTGTGGGATGCACATCCAGGGCACGAAGCTCCCGTTCCACCACATCCCAAAGATGCTCTATTGGGTTGAGATCTGGTGACTGTGGGGGCCAGTTTAGTACAGTGACCTCATTGTCATGTTCAAGAAACCAATTTGAAATGATTCGACCTTTGTGACATGGTGCATTATCCTGCTGGAAGTAGCCATCAGAGGATGGGTACATGGTGGTCATAAAGGGATGGACATGGTCAGAAACAATGCTCAGGTAGGCCGTGGCATTTAAACGATGCCCAATTGGCACTAAGGGGCCTAAAGTGTGCCAAGAAAACATCCCCCACACCATCACACCACCACCACCAGCCTGCACAGTGGTAACAAGGCATGATGGATCCATGTTCTCATTCTATTTACGCCAAATTCTGACTCTACCATCTGAATGTCTCAACAGAAATCGAGACTCATCAGACCAGGCAACATTTTTCCAGTCTTCAACTGTCCAATTTTGGTGAGCTTGTGCAAATTGTAGCCTCTTTTTCCTATTTGTAGTGGAGATGAGTGGTACCCGGTGGGGTCTTCTGCTGTTGTAGCCCATCCGCCTCAAGGTTGTACGTGTTGTGGCTTCACAAATGCTTTGCTGCATACCTCGGTTGTAACGAGTGGTTATTTCAGTCAAAGTTGCTCTTCTATCAGCTTGAATCAGTCGGCCCATTCTCCTCTGACCTCTAGCATCAACAAGGCATTTTCGCCCCCACAGGACTGCCGCATACTGGATGTTTTTCCCTTTTCACACCATTCTTTGTAAACCCTAGAAATGGTTGTGCGTGAAAATCCCAGTAACTGAGCAGATTGTGAAATACTCAGACCGGCCCGTCTGGCACCAACAACCATGCCACGCTCAAAATTGCTTAAATCACCTTTCTTTCCCATTCAGACATTCAGTTTGGAGTTCAGGAGATTGTCTTGACCAGGACCACACCCCTAAATGCATTGAAGCAACTGCCATGTGATTGGTTGGTTAGATAATTGCATTAATGAGAAATTGAACAGGTGTTCCTAATAATCCTTTAGGTGAGTGTATATATGTATGTATGTATATATGTATATATATATATATATATATATATATATATATATATATATATATATATATATATATATATATATTTAAGAAAATACAGCTCTTGAATTTTAATAAGCCTGAGGTTTGATTTTTGTGTCCTTTCACAGTGCCCCTGAGTGTTTTGACGTACATTTTTTAATCAGTGTTTTGTGTGTGTGTGTGTGTGTGTGTACTCTATTTATGTTGGGCATGTTTTATGGTCTCTTGGCGGTAAAGCATTGTAAGGTTGGTTCAGATTTCCATGTTCAGTCTTGCAGGCATGCACTTTTACTAAAATGGTACATTTAGAAATTCACACCTCAGTGTATCTTCAAAGTGGAAACAACGGGCAAATAAATCCCAGAGTTGAAATGCCGAGAATGGTCTTGGCTAGCAGTCTAGGTCCATCTCTTCAAATTGAACAGTCACTTATTAAATTAGTGACTTGTTTGTTGTTCTAATAAACTGCTTATGTGGAACAAATTCTGAGACTGCTTTAGTGCTTCAGCAATTAACAAATATGATCCATTCACCAGTGCAAATGGAGCCCAGTGAGATCTGTTTACATTTTTTTTTTTTTTTACTGCTTATTTGGGTTTAAAATTGGTAACGACCAGTATGAAAAATTTCAGAAATAAGTTTCTTCTCACAAACCTACATAAACTCTGTACTTTCACATCCATCGATGCCCAGTCCAGCACCCATACTGATAAAATTTGGCACCTGTTGATGTTGATCTCTTCATACTTCACAGTTGCTTATATTGTTGTACAGTGCAGAGTCTAATATCCTTCAAGTGTGCACTCTTAGACCATTTTCTTCAATGTAAGGCTTTCATCTTCTAGAATCTGAGGAGTGAAAATGTATCCTAATGTATGGCAATTAAATAGTTAATCATAACAATGACAAATCATAATTAAACAAATTACCCCACTAGAACGTGTAATGATTGTTTTATATATTAAAAAAAAAAATCATCTGCAGACAAGTAAGGAAGTCTGTAGTGCAGGTGTGTTCAAGCCTCTTTGGATATTCAAATATTTTGTTAGGTCCCCAGTTCTCAGTTTGGGCAGACTAGGAGCTTACAGCACTAGTATAGACAATCACAGTTAGTTAAACTTAAGCAGTTATCAAATGTACAGAAGTCAATATGTGAAGGCCTCAATCCATTTATCTTCTGCTCTGAGTATTTATAAACATTTGGGTTTAATGCAAATGAGCAATGAACAGGAAACTTACTTTTGTGGACCACTGCCTGGAATAGGATTGTTTTTTATTTTTATTTGTGTGTGTGTTAGTGTTTGGGAAAATGTTGGTTTCATTAATGTGCTTTATGACAGTACATTAGTAGAACGGCCAAGGTGTGTAATATAAAGATAGATGGGCCTGGGTGGTTATGTATTAAAGAAAAACAAAAATATTCAAGGTGTTGTAATATTTGTTTTAGTTTTTAAACTATATCCGCTTAATGATCTAACAATGGGAAGTATTACATTATTGATGTTTCCAGTTCATACACATGCTACCTTTTGATGTTAGATTAAAACGAGACCAGATTATTCTAAAAGTATAACTGACATGTTTGTATGTTTTTATGGTGTATGCCTAAGGCTTTGGTTAAGAGGGATATCTTGTGTCCATTGTGATTTTTAAAAACGAGTGTAGATTTAATTTTCTTGCATCCTTTTTTTTGTTTAATGAAGATGAAATGTTTAACTTTCATGACAATTAAGAATTGCATGCCTGCATACAAATAAATGCAGATAATACAGATCTCATTATGGAATTGTACTGGATGATAAAATTGCTTCATAATGGCAGTTTTCTTAATAGGACAGTTTACCACTTGGTCTTATATTTTAATTAAAAATGTGCTTGTTTACATAGGTATAATGAAAACAGACTGAAATTATGATAAGACATGGCAAATTCACAATAACAAAGACCATTTTTTTATGCATTTGACTTACAAAGTAAACATTGATTGTGGTACATATTGCATTGCAACTTGGGTATCCTTGCTAACTCACAAATTAAGGTTTGACCGATAATTAATTATTTATTCATGCTGCATTTAGTCCCTTTTTTGCTTGTTCAGTGTTTGCATAGTTTGTTGCTTCCCTTGTCCATTTTTCTTCTCCCTGAAAAATTCCCTGGAAAAAACTGGATAACTTTTTGGTGACTGGAGGGTTGAAAGCTGCTTGACACCCAGGAAGTCTTGTTACCCTTCTGGCACCACACCTTCAAGGGATCAGCATAATGATTTGAAGACTTTCTGAGGCTGAGAATACAAAGGACAGCCCCTAATTAGCTGCAGTTGTTGCATCGCTGTGACTAGCCAATTGTCTGCATCCCTCACAGATGTTTGTCTCTTGGGAGTGAGGGAAGGGGGGGTCGGAGCGGCACTAGAATGGATCTGAACTGAAACTTGTTTAATTTAATTGTTTGCAGTGGATCGTCTGGAAGTGGGAAATTAAAAACCACTTGACTTTGTGGCAAGGGTTCTTTAATTACCACGAGGAGTTTTAATTACGTGTGGTGCGTGGTTAACCACACAGCTCAGAAAGAAAAGGGAGAGCCTCAATATCCTTGACGAAACGCTGGAGGCTGGCAGCACATTCCCTCCAGGCGCTGCTGCTTTTTAAGGTCATATCCCTGTGGGTGCCATTGTTGTTTCTTAAGAGAGGCGGTATTGTCAATATTGGTGACAAGGAGAGGAATCAAACTTTTGGGGCTTGCCAAACCACTGCAGCAGAGGAACCCCACAACAAAAATAATCATTTTCCCCCTTGTACCAGTGTCTATCCGTGAAGGAAAAGGCTTTAATATCTCTATTCATTATCAAAATGTAACTTGCAATGCATTTTTGGGTTTCTAGGAAATTCATGTTTTTGGATAGACTTGGTTTACTCCTTGATATAGAAAAGCTACAACCGCCAAAAATTATTTTCAGCATAATTGGCCCCACGGTTAGCTAGAGTAATTAAAGTTCAAATGGCTACCCTATGGAAAATATTAAAATATGAATGCTAATGTCAGTTACCATCTGTTGATTTTATTTTTATTTTTTTATCCCATGATGCCTTAAATATTCTTCTAGGTTGCTGTTTTGAAGGGTATTCCAAAAAATAATCAAATGCACATGTCTTGAACTGCAGTTAATTACTGAAAGACATTAGTACATTAAGAAGGCATTATCAGTAACTGCCAGTTGAACGTGTTGATTTTATACTCACCGAAACACTGCGGACAGAGCCTACTGACTCATCTCGCTCGGAGCCTGCTTGATTGTACCATCATCTCACTGTAATTGGATGCAGCATTTATCCTCACCTTTCAATAAGGAACTGTGAAACATTACAAGGTTACATAATGTAGAGTTGCATAACCAAAATTCTAGAACACAATACAAAAATTCAAAGGATTAAATGTAGAAATCACATCAACTAGAGCAATACAGCAGATGAGATTCACAACTAGACTATGCTTGAACAGTGAGCATGTAAAACTAAAAACCAAAACAAAGGTTTATATATCCTTGTGTAATACACATAGAAACTGGTGTAGAAGTTGTAAGTACTTGAAGTACTTCCATAAGGTAGCCACCTGAGAATTCAAGTTCATCTCCTCGAGAAATTGGATTAATCTTGACTGTGATCACATCCCTACTAACTCATGAGCAAACCGCAACAGTATGTTCATCAATGGTTCCTCTGTATTTGAGATTTTTTTTAAATAAGCACAGTACATGGAAGATCACATAATTTAATTGTAAATGCTTCTCATTAAGTGCTATTGTTGTCAATTTTCTAATGAAAAAATAGCCTGTCCAAACAAAAATCAAAAATATATATATTCCAAAGTCTATCAAATCTCTGTGTTTAATAAGAAGGTGAAGTACATAACACATGCATCTACTTAAATCAAAATGTACTCATTCCAATCTGTGCCCAGCTTTTCTAAAGAGTATACACAGCACCTCTGTGCTTGAGGGCATTCTTGCAGCAGCCAGTCATTATTAACAGAAGACTAAATCCCTGTCTGAATTGAACTGCCCACTCATTGTTCCTCTACATACTAAGCTGCTAGTGTAGAGTTTGATGGTGAATACTATTCCATAAACACATACCACTTGTTTTGTTTTCTATTTAGAATATGAACTGATCTCCTAATAATCTGGATCTTCTGCATATTTGGCAGGTGAAATCTGTATCAAACTGGTTCTGGATTTCATGACCCCCCCCCCCCCCCCCCATGTTTAAAAAAAAAAAAAAAAAAAAAAAAACCTTTTAAAATACCTTTCTCCAGTTATGTTGTGTTTTGTTTTGTGAGCTCAGCCTATGTTTTTCATAGCCTATCCTTAGAATGCATTTGCAGCCCTAACAAACCACAGACAGCCTGTCTACCAGTACAACTGAATCCCAAGGGTGACCATTGTATTCAAGGTTCGCTGCACGCTGGTTTAATTTTCCATTCCGACTATGCACTATTTCACTGTGTAGGGCAACCTCGTCTATCACTTACAGTTGCTTATCTGCCTTTCTGGGTCTAATTCAGTTATTATTATTTATTTTTTTTCTTTCCTCCACCATTTTTCTGTTTTTGTTTTTCCCCTCGCACTCTTTCAGAAAGGCATCCGGAAATTGATTCGAGCTTAATTAATTTACAATTAAAACATTTTATTTATCTGACTGAAATCAAGCATTTTACCCCTCCCCGCTCCCTCCATGTTTGGCCCTTTACAATAGTGTTCATTAAATGCTGCCAGAAGGCTGTAAGGGGCAGATGGGGAAATTGCTGCAGAGTGGGTGGCTGGGTGGTTAGTCCTTTATAGGTGCTTTTGATCATCCTGGATCATGGTTGCTGGTCATCCAACTCTTACACAGTATGTAAGGTGTGTGTATGTCCTATGTCTGTACCTTAAATCCAGGACTGACGAATTGGGGACTGTTATTGTTTTATTGCTGGAACTCAGTTCTTCTGAGGAGTTTTTTTTTAATTCTTGGTAAAGACTGTTGAAGCCAAAATGTCAAACAGAATGAACCAGGTTTGAAAATCAAAACCATTTAAAAACTGACTTTTTATTGATTTTTGTTTATAATATTTCCTGTTCCCACACCCTGGGCTGCTCGTTAACCAGTTTTTTTTATTGGTAACCTGCTTTTCCATGTTCAATATCACTCAGAATTCTCCTAGCAAGGAATTGCAAGTCAAGCAACCACTATGTTCTAGTACATAATATAAATGCTGACTGTTCTAATAATATTTTTCCTTAGTCTTATGATAAAGCAGATCACTCTACTGTGCATTAGCTTTTTCCAAAGCTATTTTTATTGTATTCAAATATTGATTGATCCTGTGCCTTGTTGCCACTATAGATTCAGGCAGCCGGACAAAGCGGATGTGTGTAGCGGAAAGACGTCAGCCGTACAGTGGCAACGACTGGTGTTCGGGGGGCGAAAGTGAAGAAGACGATCCAGGCTTCTACAGTAAGTGCCTTTGTGGCAGAAATATATTAAGTAGGGTGACGAGCCTTACTTTTTTCAATGCATTCACGAATCTGTAGTTATATTTATGTATGGGGCAAATAAGTCTTGATATTTATGTTGATGAAAAAGGATACTGTGATTTGGCAATTAATTTATCTTTACATATCTTTACATCTTTACATTATAAATTGACGGTATTTGCACAACCAGCCTTTATTCACTTTATAAATGTATTCTTTAACACATGAATATACATATGTTTCCTGACTGCAGGGTTGTATAAATTCAGATTTATTTCTATTTTAATGTATAAACTTGATTTGATTTGCATGTTCATATGTTGGGACTGTGCTTTCTTGTTTGACAATAATCAAGTCTGAAAATCATCAGAAAATTACGATATTTTAGCAAAGAACAAAACACGTTTCATTTAAATACAATTTTCTCTGAGAAGTACAAACAGGATTTTTCACCAGACATTTCAGACAACCTAGAAGGGAAAATGCTAAGGTTGTTTTTTTTTTTTTTTTTTCTCAGACTGTAATTCCAGTGATGTGAAGCCTCAGGATTCGAACTCCCTCCCTTCTTCCAATGCTGGAATCAGCAGATCTTCCACACCTTCTCACAATTCTGTGGGGGTACAGAATGCGGTATCAGAACCTACAAGCAGCCAAAAGGCTCCATCAAAAGTTGTTTACGTCTTTTCCACTGAGATGGCCAACAAGTAAGGAAGCTAATAGCGGTTTGTATGAGGGGGAGGTTTTGTGTACATGATCAAAGAACTGTAGCCCACATAATTGTATGGAAAATAGGCCGACATCTCATATGGTCTTCAGTTTCTCAATGTTTTCATTCTGTAAGGGATGCCCATTCCAAATTTCTCACATGGTAGGGACTGTGCAGCTTGAAAACCAGCAAAGATTTATTTTAAAAACTAAACTAAGTCTGAGAACGTCATGAAATGAGGTACATTGATTTTGAATGTTTTGGATATTGTCATTTAATGAAAAGCGACTGGTAGGGCACATTTAGACAGCCCTGTTACATGTGATTTTTCAGATAAAGTTGCACCATTAAATAATGGATATTTTATCCTCTTGAAAATAAACATGATAGGTTTTGCAAAGACTTAAAATGAACAACATTCATTATTTACATGTTTTAGATTTTGAAGAATGCTAGCACACTTGGGTTTTGCTTTATAATTAGATTACGTCTTAAACATTTGAACTTTCAATTCAGTTGGTACAACATGCACGTTGACATTGCTTTCTTATTTTTCCCCAAGATTAATAATGTTTTAATGTTTTATACATTTCAATATTTTGAAATCTAATTAGTCAAGCCAAAAATAGATTACTTTAACCACGCAGCACTGAAGTCTACTTTTTTGGTGTTCCTGGATCAAATGTCCTTGAACGATGTGTGGTAAAGACTGAAGATATGCTAAGGGCTGTTGTGGTTGGGTCTCTGATTTTAGAGTCATTTTTAATAATAACTTGAAGATCTAAATGTTATGTCAGTTGGGGTGGGAGTGAATTGTAATAAAGTGCCCACACAGCATACATTCTGTGGTGAAGTCAGACTAGTTAAATGCATTTGTAAAAGTAATTGAAAACACAAAATTAATCTTAATGACTACTAATACCGACATAGGATCAGCACACTGAGAATTCCTCTTCAGTTTTGGAATTCCTGCTCTTAATATCACAACACATTGACTTGTTATTGTGTATAATTACCCTATGAACAATAGGTGCATTTACACTTCCATTTATGATCCGGTTGAAATGCATCGGTAGCATTTGATCAGGATCAGAAATGGCAGTGTAAACACTCAGCGATCAGATCAAGTGTACCTCTCAGGGAGATGGTACAGATCCAGATCAAATGCATCAGTAGCATTTGATCCTGGCAGTGTAAACGCTTGACCGGCTAAAGTTCCAGCATGCACTGCAGTGGTATGTGTTTTAGACCTGGTGGGGGGGGGCAGACGGACACACAACCTTCACAACAGTGGAGCAGATAGGAAAACACTTCCCTACTTCCCGTATTATAAATAAAATATTGTTAAAACTAACACTAAATGGCTTGTGTGTGTGTGTGTGTGTGTGTGTGTGTATATATATATATATATATATATATATATAAATATATATATATATATATATATATATATATATATATATATATATATATATATATATATATATATATATAATTAAGTTTGGTCTGACGTGCTAATGCGGCAGCGTTTTAAAGGCAGGTGGCAGATATGCATCAGTGGAGCAGATAAAAGACCTTCCCTAGTATTACAAATAAAATATTGTTAAAATTAACACTAAATGGCTTGTTACTTTATCTTGGCAAAGTAACTTATTTTATATTTCCCCAAAAAAATGTTTGTATATATTTAAAGTGCTTCGGTTGTGAAAAATATGCAAGTGCATTGGTTTTACTTGTTAGAATAATTCGCCACGAGATAAAACGACCATTTTTGATATAACCGTGTTCTAAAGGACTAATTTAATATATGCATATAATGAAGTTTGGACCTGCTTGCTAGTGCACATGCGAGGACCCCTGTGGCAGCTGAAAGTTGATCCTGATCAAATGGCAGTGTAAACACAACACCACTGATCGTGATCAAATGTTCCAACGCAGTGTAAACCCGCCTAATGCCACAACTGAGAAAGACACATTGTTCAAAACTACAAACAGACTAAATTTTGCACTGTAATAAGGAAGCTCTGTTAAATTTGAGTAGATGCAAACTCTCTAGCAAAGTCTATTTATAAACTTGAATATTAAATTGTTGATACTGCACTGGGCACAAAAGGCTCACTGTTACCCAAGTAAACACTAAAGTGTAATTGTATTTTATTTTTACTAATTTCCAGGTAGGAGTAATTTCCCAATTTTACGACGAAGTACAGTCTGTTTACCAAATGCACTCTGTTGAACACAGACTACTTGTTGTAAACCTGCAAAATTACTCGTACTCTGTATTATACATCTGCAACTTTGATACTCAAATCTTGGACTTTGGGTCAGCCAATTAGCTTGGAACGTTTGCTACTGAAATTCTTGGATCCCAAGTGCAGAGTGTAATAGACAGAGCGCTGCAAAATACAGCAGGGTTGGTGTTGCTGTTTTTGTGAGACTGTTTACATGGGAAAACAATCCTCAGAGACTAAAATCTAATTTACTGGGAGTCTGCTTCCAACATGTCTTAATATAGTTAGTAAACAAAGTGAAATGCAAGATGATAAATTTAAAGCCTGCAACATTTCCAGTCAAAGCGCACAGAAAGACATGGTAGAATTTCAACAAACGGTAGTCTGGAATAGGCAGATGAGATGCAATTATTTCTTATATAATACAGACAATAAATACTGCAGATGTTGTGGGTTCTGCATAAATGTGCCTGTTTAATTCCTTCAACTCCACATTGCCATTTGATTGTGCTGCTTTTTAGTTTGTGTACATTTTTGACAGCGTTACGTCACTAAAGCAGAATTTCAAAAGTCAGGCACCGGACCGCATTGGATGTTCTTGGGAGACATACTTATGAGATGCAAACACTCCTTGCTATCTTTGATTTTATTTTTATTTTAATTTGTTGGCAGAATTTTAACCCTTTGTAATTTGGCCTTCAAAAATACAACACAATACATGTTTGGTGCTTTACCAACAGTCTTTCCATTTGCTAAGGGAACAACCATTATCATCTTTGTATCCTTTGTGCTTCCTTGTTTGGATGTTGATAAGGCACACGATCAGGGAACGACACGGTTGTTCAAAAATGAAAAATATAGAAGTGGCAAGAAATCGTATAATGTCCCTCAGCTTCAATGGAGATCCATACTAGTATGGTACATTCATTTTCTCATTGAATGGTGCTGAAATTATACACTTGGGCATCACATGAGATGTGTATCTGCAATATCAGTAATACAATTCCTGCTTGCAGAGAGTGGCTGGGAATTTAAAAGGACTCCACTTTGTATTGTACATTTTTTTTACAGGTTGGGAAATAAGAGCTCATTAGGCCTACTGAATCCTCTTGTAGTGAAATGATTAGGCCAAGCAGAAACATCTGAATTTTGATCTTCGTGGATTTTTTGTTTTTTTTTGGGGGGGGGGGGTAGAATCAGGATATGACCCACTCCCTCCCCACTATTTTCTCATAGCTGAACGTATTGTGACTCTGTTCCTGGTTTTCATACTGGCAATATTTTGAATAAACCATTTACATATGGGTAATTTCAAAAATAATTCATGCTTGCTGACTTTTGTCTCATATTTGGACCCTATAATATATAGGTTTAATGCTTAGCTTGCATAAATATTGACACTGGCTTCATATTTAAAAAGTCTGACGTTGATTCTGCTCATTGTTCCACCTTAGTCTGACTAGCTTGTTCTCCCTTACATTGGGAACTTTTCTCCTATGTCCCCTTTTATTTGCTACCCTTGTATCTTGTGTAAGACTAGTCCCCAGCCAATCCAATGCCTTGGCCCATCTCCGCGGCGAGGCATTGTCTGATGAATAAGTGACCATGAAGTATGTCACTGGCTAGGTTACACAAACGTTGTTCAGATTGAAAAAGACTGGCGACTGTGCTTTACAGTCAAAGAATGGGGTCAAGGCAGATGGATGAATCAGTGCTGATAAACAATAAGAAACCCTGTGCAGTGAGTGCCAGTTCGCACATGTATGAAATAAGGACTCAGAGTCCTATTTTATCTACATTAATGATATTCTTAGAAAAACTAACAATAGTGCTCACAAGATTTGCGATCTTGTACCGGAGGGGATACATTTTTTATTTTTGTAATGCTTCTTTAAGAGCAGATTAATATCCAGTGACTTGATACCATTGTTCAGTTGCTGTGTTGTGCTGCTGTTTTTTTTTTTATATATATATATATGTGTGTGTGTGTTTGTGTGTGTATATATGTGTGTGTGTATGTATATATATATATATTAAATAAATAAATACATAAATAAATGTGGGCAGGTAACACTGTAAACAAGTAACATCCTTTTCCATTTCCTCTGTGCTGTGCATGGAACACAGAGAAAGCTTTGTTGTGTGCTCTGCTCCTAGGGCGGCTGATGCTGTTGTGACGGGCCATGCAGAATCCATTGTTGCCTACCATATGAAGAATATCTCCAACAGCAAGACCGAGAAGACCCACCTGCCTATGGTAAGCAAGCTGGCCCCTTCACACCAAGATGAAGAGGGACATGCTGTTTGCATTAACTGTTCCACTCACCAATAGATGGAAGTTGTAATGACATCAAGAAAACAAGGATGTATTAATCTAATTGTTTAGGACATTTATTCTGATCAATAAAATATTTTATTTTAGAAACATCCAAGCCGGCAGCCATACAGAATTTGTATTTATTTGTTGTTCGGTTGTGTATATGGGTTTTATAGTGTTATTTGTTGAGTCCTGGTTGGTCATGCATATTTATATTAACTTCATGTGCTAACAGTACATCACATATTAGTGACTATTTAACATTGTTTTTGTAGACTTAAATACACAAATCTTTGACAAAATACAGATCCCATTCTTTGAACAAAGTGCACACAGTGAATCTTAGGACAATATTAATTTATTTGATTTTCAATAACATTTATCAAGGACATACTCTAAAATTCCACTTCCTTTTTGTGATCAGTGAAATTTATGATGGTAAAATTGTGTTTTTTTGTGTTTTTTTTAAACCAACTTTCTCCCATTTTGTTTTAGAACAATCAGTTAGGTCCTGGTCGAAATGAGCAGAAGGCCCACCAGCAGCAAGCACCACCACTGCAGCAGCAACAGTCATCTCATCCGCCAGAGCAAAACCATCAACAGGCATCCAAAGCACAGCCCAGCCAACAGCAACCCCAACCTCAGCAGCAAGCGTCTAAACCTGGAAACTTGCCACAGGACAGTGCAGGGGGCATGGACAATAAAAGCCTGCCAAGCAGTAGTCCCAGAAACGCCACTCCCCAAGACAACACTAATCCCAGCAGTACGCCTGGTAGCCAGTCTGCCTGCACCCCTGGGCCCCAGTCAGGCTTCCCCTCCCTAGAAACCAAGGGGGATTCCAAAATGACACCACAGCAACAGCAGCAGCAGCATCACCAGCAGCTGGCTAATGAAATTATATCCAGCATGGGCGATAACCCTGAGGGCCTTTCCCAGGAGCAGTTGGAGCACAGGGAACGTTCCCTACAGACTTTGCGGGATATCCAGCGTATGCTTTTCCCAGACGAGAAAGATTTTGCTTTGAAGGATATTTCAGCCATGGGACAAGGCAACACTGGGGCTCCTCCCCAGAATGCAAACATGATGGAAGGCGTACCCAAAAAAACAGATCAAGGACCCCTCCAAGCTATGATTGCCCAGTCACAAAGCCTTGGCAAGCCGCCTGGTTCAAGGCCAGAAGGACCTCCGTTTGGGCAGCCAGGCCATAGGGACATGCCCTTCTCTCCTGATGAGTTGGGGCACCCGTCTGGGCCACCCATGAATTCACACCCAGGGCCAGAGCACTCGGATCACATGACACCAGAGCAAATGGCCTGGCTAAAGTTGCAGCAGGAATTCTATGAGGAGAAAAAGAGAAAGCAGGAACAGGTGCAGCATAGACCCATGACAGACATGATGCTTCATCAGCATGGTCCCAGAGCCATGATGAGGGGTCCCCCACCTCCGTATATGAACCCTGGGGAGGTCTGGGGACCTGGTGGGCCTGAACCCTTTGGTGACCAAATGAACATGCCACCAAGAGGCATGCCCCCTCACCCAATGCAGAGAATGCCAGGATTCCCTGGAATGATCAATCCTGACATGGATGGTGGCCCAAATCCCATGCCCAGACCTGGCATGAACTGGCCAGATGACATGCCCAAGATGGGGGATGGAAGAGGCTTCCCTCCGGTCCAAGCCGTATTTGGAGGTCCAGGAGGCCGAGTTGAGAGATTCCCTAACCCCCAGGCAGTGCAGGAAGGAATGTTCCAGCATCAGATGCAAGATAAACAGCAAATAGGTATGCCACCAGGAATGGTTATGGACAATGTGCGAGGACCACCCATGGACATGAACCGGATGATGGGGAACCAAAGACCCATGGATCCTGGCAGTAACAATGGAGGCGGCGTCATGTTCCCCAGAATGCCGGGAGATGGCCCGATGAGCCCTTCTAGGATGGAGTTTGTCAAAGGTCCAGGGAGGGATATGGAGTTTGGTATGGGGCCTGGAAGTATGAGCATGAAAGAGATGAACCTCAATGTCAACATGGGTTCAAACCCCCAAATAATGGCTTCCAAGATGCGAGAGCCACCCATGAACCTGAGTCCTGAGGAAATTATGAAAATGCGACAAGGCGGTGGAGGACCACCTGAGAATGTAGGCCCCCAGCAAAAGATGCTTCAAGGACACCAGTTTTCTGACCAGCCACAGGAATTCATGGGGCCCAACCGTCACTTCCCAGGAATGCCCCCAGGGCCAGGCAACATGAGGGGGCCTCGGGGAGAGCAGCCTTTCGGGCCTGAGCAAAGGACTAATGCTGGAGGCAATGCCAGGCTCAGTCATATGCCACCACTACCTCTAAATCAGCCCCCCAATTCTGGCAATCTCAGTTCAGGCCCACCTCCCAACCAGAGGAACCTGGGACGGAAGCCTTCAGACTTGAGCGTCTCAGCCGGGCCTGTCAACTCACCCAATGTCAACCCCTTAAAGTCACCCACACTGAGGCAGGTGCAGTCTCCCATGCTAGGCTCCCCCTCTACCAACCTGAAGTCACCGCAGACTCCCTCTCAGCTGGCCGGAATGCTCACTGGTCAGTCGGCTGCTGCTGCTGCCGCTGCGGCGGCGGCGGCTGCTGCCTCCATCAAATCCCCTCCCATCATGGGCTCTGCCGCCGCTTCTCCCGTCCACCTCAAGTCACCATCTCTCCCTGCACCTTCTCCAGGATGGACGTCCTCTCCTAAGCCTCCGATGCAAAGCCCCGGCATCCCCCAGAATAACAAGCCCTCACTAAGCATGACTTCTCCAAACATGATGGGTAGCATAGAACAAGGTAAAGTAGACACTCCTGGTTTGAGTCCCTTGCATACCAATGACATAAAATTTTGAAGTGAATGTACATGAATGAGAAAATAATGCAGCACCAATAGCTTGTTCTTCCATGTCAGCATCCAGGGTAAGGGTTGGTGTGAGAGTTGGAGCCGAGATGACAGTAGGAGAGGTTTCAAGGGCAAGGTTACCCCTATTATTACTAGTGTATTTTTATTTATTTTTATGTTGGGTAGAACATTACACACACAGTCAAACATTACAGCAATCCAAAGCAGTTCCTTTAATTGAAGGAGTGGTAAAACACCCGTGTCTGGTATGGAAAGCATGAAATAGACTAATCTGTATCAAAATGGTCTACACAGAACTGTAGTGTTTCCTGCATAATATTAAAGGGAAATAAATGCATAAAATGTGACTGTGTGGAACTGAAATTAAGGAGATAAGTAACAGTTAATTTCTATCAACCAACTACTTTACTTTCTGTTCATTTGATTGAAAATGTCAGATCAACTATTAACGGAGAACTCATTTTGAATCATGATCATGATAAGAGTTTTTAGTTTTTTTGTGAAGCTGGTAATGGGCAGCATGCTCTGTGAGTCGGAGGCATGATCTATAATCTCTCAACAGAGCAGTGACCTTAGGTGTTAAATTAACATGGTCATTAAGAAAAGGATATGAACCCAGACAATTTGAATTTCCGATCAAAGTTGAAGATTGGCACGTTCCACAGATGAATTCACTAATTGGATCGATCCCATAAGTTCATGGTTATAAAAAATACACACTTGTTTTTTTACCAGGAATCATGCAATATGCAAATATTGAAGGTTGAATGGACTACACCCCCTCCCATTCCAAATTAACTGTTGCAGCTACTAGAGTCAAAGCCACAGTGTGTGTAGGGAGTACTGAGAATGGGTATTTGACTGAAACATGTATACTTCAATGGGGTTGGAATGGGGAAGGGTCAAGTGAACACTTGTGTAAATGTACACTAAAACATAAAAGCAGGGCTGTAATAGGTTCTGTATGTATTTATTTATTTATAATTAAATACCAACTACAAACAGTGGTTGCATTCTGATGCAGTCTAGCACCTTGATTTCTAAAATGTTCCTATCTCCAGACTTAACGGGATACCTGATAGCATGCAACCATCAAATTAATTAATATGCTATTCTGGTAAACACTGTGAAAGGATAGGGGATCACCGACAGATAATGTGCCCCTTCGCCTTCCTTTAACTCCTTTCCTGCTCTAACTGACCAGACAGATCTCTCATCGGGGATCTTTGAATTAAAAGGGATTTTGCCCTTTTTGGAATCCATTGGCAATTTCTTCTTCAGTTATTAAAATCAAGCATTTTCTCCCCTCTGCTGTAGTAACTGAAATCCCATACTCACGTTAAGAATATCCCTTCAGGTATTCAGAAATGTTTCCTTGATTCCACCTTTTTTCCTTCCCATTACTGCGTTATCTCAGTATTGAGAAATGGCTCCACCTGGTGATGTTGGTTATTAACAAGACCCCTTTGTTGTATGTTGTGGTGAGCAAATCCTAGAGTGAAAACAATGCACAACAGATCTAAAACTAGATCTTTGCCTTTTGAACTAGATTGAACAAAAACTAAAAAATATGCACAATGTTAGATGTACATGCACAATTATCATTCAGTTTTACTTGTTGAATTTTTGGGGATTTTTTTTTTTTTTTTTTTTACTTGTTTGTAAACCTCTTTAATATATCTCTTATCTCAAGGTTTTACAAAGTCTGTGTTAGAAAGACATAGCAGTCAGGTGGATATTTGATAAACCAGTTGTCTCCATAGCTGCATCTCATTTGAGGAAGGTGATTTGAAATACTAACTGTTACAGAAGACATTAAATGAAACTTAAAAGCACAGCTGTTTGTTGTGAAAAGCAATAACAAAACAGTCTTTTGTGCATTGAAGTGCATTGAATTTTCAGTTTTATACAAATTCAGGAAGGTTAAGGGTACCCTGATTTTCTTAAGTTGTAGGCCCAGGTCAGAAGACCAGTTCTATAGAAAAGCAGAGCAAAGTAACTGTGGTTCAATCAGACTTGTCACTCTTTCAGGTGGAAGTGGACCCCCCTCAGCGCCACCTCCCAACAGCTCCTCTGGGCCGCCTGGTTCTATGAATCTTCCTGGAAGTCTTCCGTCCGGCAGCCCCTACGCCATGCCACCCGAGCCCACCTTGTCCCAGAACCCCCTGTCTATCATGATGTCCCGTATGTCCAAGTTTGCCATGCCCAGCTCCACCCCCCTCTACCATGATGCCATCAAGACAGTCGCCAGCTCGGATGACGATTCACCGCCTGCCCGCTCGCCCAACTTGCCATCCATGAACAACATGCCTGGTATGCACCACAGTCGGTGTGTGTGTGTGTGTGTGTGTGTGTGTGTGTGTGTGTGTGTGTTGGGGGGGCTTCGTCTTCATCTACATCTTCATCTTCGCCTTCGCCTTCGTCTTCGTGGGACCAATAAGCTGTATTCACTTGTGGTGTTTTATTTTCCTCTCCAATTGGAGTTGGTTTACCTAATATTCTGTCTTGACTGGCCCACTCCTGACACTATAATAGGTGTCATTTATTCACCAACTGGGAACTAGGAAAGATTGTAATAGTTCCCTATTAAGTAAATTGATGAATTGGGATGTTTTAAATGTATTGTGGTTTAAAAAAAGACAGCAAGTAATAATATGAGCACTCCTGGTGTGTATGCCTTAATTTTGATTGAAAAGCAGTGTGCTAGTTTTTACATTTCTAAAGTCCATTTGGTTATTTTGAAAATAAACATGGGTGTTTTCTTAGCTCTTTAGGTTATAGGTACTCTTTAGGGTTTAGGTTTTGCTGTTTCTTACCTTTTTGTAATGGAAAGTAGAAAAGGTTTGTAGACATTGGATCACTGTTTTTTATTATATCAATGAATGCTTAGCTACAGCTTTGTTGCCCTCTCATAATTAGTTCACCACATAATAGTTGTGTGCTATGTTGGTATAGGAAAGTGTTTTGCAGGTTGCCCAACTGATCCTTTTGCAGTCTAGCTCTGTAAGTTACTTTATATACCATACTGATTAATGTTGTTTGTTTTCTTACAGGAATGGGAGTAAATCACCACTCGAACCACCCTCGCATGATGGCTCCAAACTCTTCAGGGCACATGCCCTCTCTCAGCCCCATGGGGATGAACACAATGGGGTCCCAGCCACTCTCACATGGCCTCCCAAATCAGATGCCATCACCAAACCCAATGGGGCCCAACATCCCTCCACACTCCGGACCCATGGGCCCTGGCATGATGCCACATGGTATGATGATGCCTCCTGTTTCTCAAGATCCTGGGATGGGTAACCCCCAGATGATACCTCAAGGTCGAATGGGCTTTCCTCACAGGCAACAGGGTTTCCCTTCAGTGCAATCTCCCCCACAGCAAGTCCCCTTCCCTCACAACAGCCCAGGCCCAGGCGGGGTTCAGGGGGGTTTCCCTCACGGAATGGGCTTTCCAGGCGAAGGGGGGCCCCTTAGTCGGCTCGGCAACATGCCCCAAGGCCCTGGTGGTGAACCAGGGATCTGTAAACCGAATGCCCCAGGTGGTCAAGAGCCCTTCGGCAGCATGCCCTCCGTTTTCACTGACCCCGACCTGCAGGAGGTCATCCGACCTGGTGCTTCAGGAATCCCTGAGTTTGACTTATCACGGATCATCCCTTCTGAGAAGCCCAGCCAGACACTGCAGTACTTCCCACGAGGAGAAGCTCCAGGCAGCAAACCCCCCCACCCCTCAGGCCCCGTACCAGGCTTCCCTCAGATGCAGGGGATGATGGGGGAGCCAAACCCCAGAATGGGACTTCCCATGCCAGGCATGGGGGGACCTGGACCAGGCCACATGGGCCCTCAGGACATGCCCATGGGCAATCCAGGCCATAACCCAATGCGGCCGCCTGGCTTCATGCCTCAAGGCATGATGGGACCTCAGCATCGAATCATGTCCCCGGCACAGACTGGTATGCCTGGGCAGCCTGGTATGATGGGTGGCCCGGGAATGATGTCAGGCAAGGAGCGAGGGCCAGGTGTTCTTTATAACCACCCGGGACCGGTGGGGTCTCCTAATATGATGATGTCTCTACATGGTATGGGTGGCCCACAGCAAACTATGATGATGCCACCTCAGATGAGGCCGAGAGGCATGGCAGCAGATGTGGGAATGGGTTTCAATCCCGGGCCAGGAAACCCGGGGAATATAATGTTCTAAGCTGCTAAAATAAGAATGAAAAGGACTTGTACTCACAAGCACAGGTATTGTAGATTGGGACTACATGACAAATGGGCATCACTTAAACAAAAAGCTGTAAGTGAAACATGGGAAAATCCTCCTTAACAAAAAATAAATAAAACACTACTTGCATGTGTTGCAGTCATACTGTAACATGGAGTACAAATGCCAAGGGGGTATATTAAAAAAAAAAATAGGTTTTTTGTTTTTGTTTTGGAAACTCCAGAATGTATGAGATTAATCTACAGTGAAGTTTTACATCATTAGCGCAACAGTTCCTAGATTTTTAATTTTTTTTTTTTTTTTTTTTTCTTCAATCCATTTATTTTTTGGACTCGGGAAGCTCCAGGTGTAGAGGTCTGTAGCTGTATTTTTTTTTTTTTTTTTTTTTTTTTTTTTTAAGACAAAAAATGAAAAAAATAAGATAAAAATACAAAAATACAAAAAAAAGAAGACCAAGGATCGCCATTTCGTCACAGGTTGCACCATTTTCGCTGTATGTTTACGTCATGGATCTGTCCCTCCAGAAATAAAAATCCTCTTTGTATTTGTGTACTGTACTTGTATTGTAAAAGGGATTTTAGCAGTGACTTCTATAGTTTTTTTTTTTTTTTTTTGGGGGGGGGGGGGGGGGGGCTTTTTTCTCCTTTTTTTTTTTCGTTGCTTTTTGTTTTTTCCTTGGGGCGGGGGGAGGGGAGGGGAGGCGGGGTTGCAATTAGTGCATTACATGTTGCACTAGTCAGCACACAATACTGTTTACCTTGGCGTTGGTGGAAAACTTTTTTTTTTTCCTTTATGAACTCCTGTGTATAACAAAGCAAACTACAAAGCAAGACCTCATACAGATAATAGTATTAAAAAATAAGCACAAACATGGTTTAACTATAAGAAATAGTGTTTTTTTCCCTCTCTCTCTCTCCTTTTTTATTATCAAGAGAAAAAAAAAAACTATGGACAAAGTTAAGTAGAAACCATTGATTCTTCTGATATACAGTGTCTCATCTGGTTCTTGAAATACCATTTTTTGGGTTTTTGTTAAAACAAATTAAAAAAATCGAGGGGGAAGGGGGTTAGGGGATATCGGACAACATGCCTCATGTTTCCAGCAGTCAGGTCATCCCTTACTGCAGATTTTGACTTTTACTGTTTTACCTTGTGGCAACAGCCCAGGAGTATGACTTATTATTGTTGTTATTATTAGTTTTTTGTTTTGTTTTGTTTTGTTTTTAAACTTGCTGTGTATCATTACTCAAGGTTATCCCAAGTATGTTTTGCTGTGGGAGTAGATCTGGATTAAAGAGGGTATCCAGAATTTTGTTAAAAAATAATAAATAAAAAAAAAAGTTAAAAAAAAAAATAATAATAATAAAAAAAAAGCTTTCTTTATCTCCCTCCCCCTCTAGTGTAAAACTGTCATGTGTAACTCCATTGAATTTGGTACAGAACCACTTCCCAGGGCTGTGGTGTTGGAAGAAAAATAAAATATATTGTTTCGTATAAAGTGCCCAGTGCCCTGTGTCTTTCTTATGGGCAACCAGTATTCACCACCTATGAGCAAGGATAACCTCACGCTCTTATCAAGGGGTTTTGTTCCAAAAGTTATCACCTTGTAAATATCTTTCTGTAAGACATGTTTCAAATTTTTTGTCTATTACCCTTTAGTGAAAGGAGAAGAAAAGAAACATGAATGCTATTTTAACATCCAAATTTTTACAAAAAATGACAAAGATCATTAGAAATCATGTTTGGGTACATAGAAGTACTTCTATAGACTCATTGAATGGTTCTCGTATTCCTTGGAACTCCAGGCCTGGGCAAATACACAGCCTATCCCAAATCAGCTCAAGTGCTTGCACCTGAATTTCATTGTTCTGCAGCTTTAGTCATCTGAGTGCGGACACAATACTCCACGCGTCCACACTAGTGTCCATCAACTCTACCCACTAAACAAGTCAATCCTATTCAGTCCACACTGAACTGAGAGAAGTCCAAAAACTCATGGTGTTGCATTGTGGGCTCATGGTTACAGTTCATTTTTTAGTTCGTTTTTTTCTGATCCCATGAAGATCTGATGTCAAAAAAGCTCTGCCTCTCTGACTCTGAGGGAAAGAGATGAGTGCCTTGTAGTCCTCCTGGGAAGGAACGCACATGATCCAAAAAAGTGTGTGAGAGCTCGGGCAAACATACTTGAAGAAAGATCTGCCAACATTCAATTCTAGCTTGATTTACTGGGTAGCAGTTTAATTTCTAGAGCTCCGTGACGTGTTTAAATCGGTGGTTAAAACAAACAAGTAAAAACAAGCCGAGATGTATGCTGTCAGCAACAATGTTTATTTCTTGTATAGCCTTGAGGGATTGAAATACAAATCTGTGTACAAAACGTCAGTTTGTCAGATGGTGACACCTTCTGAAAATGAATAATTTGTGCATTCCACAATTGTAACCCCCTCTGAAATGGTGTCGGTGATTTCAGTTTTGTTATGGGGCACCTTGCAGCAAAATCCTCATGAAAGGAATCTACCTTTGCATACGTCTATATTCTAGTAGGTAAAACCCGACTTAAACCTGAAATATGCTCAAGAAAGCCTTATTGCATAAATGAGGGTGTGTACACCACATATATAGAGTTGAGTTTGTAAACTGAACTTCTAAAACTGAGAGGGAGAGAATATATTCCATTGAGTAGAACTGGGCACCATTATAATCATGGTGGGAAGGGTAGGAATCGTCAGGACAGTGGTCAACAGGTCCCCTTCACCCAAAATGTTGTCGTATCGTAATCTGTAATTTGTATATTAAGACAGGGAACCTGTCCCATTGTAAGGTTTGACACAATTTTTAATTTACAAAAACTGTTATTCAGGAATCCAAAATATGCTTAGGAGTGCCAGAGTCTAACTCGAGTTAGATCTTGAAGACCAGGATCAATGGGGTGTACCTAAACTTTGAATATGTATGAATGCTTGTATACCCTGTTTCCCCAGTGCTGTTAATTGGGGACCCACAGCCTTTTTCTTCCACCTGAGCACTTGATCACTGCATTATCGAAGTCTATAATTGAAGGATTTGCTTGGTGAAGTTTCCATCACTTTAAACCAGTAAGAGAACTTGGTATTTGGAAGTAGCATTTGCCTCCCCTCATTTAATTGAGCTATTTACTGACCAGGTGTTTGGGATATAACCAGTTAAGCCTATATAGAATTAACCATGCCTATTATTCGAGTGTTTGATACAATGTAACAACCACCAGTTTATTTGCATCACTATTTGGTAACTAATGTGTAACTAATAAGACAGCCTTATTAAAGCTTATGGAAGACTGAACAGAAATAGGGTTATTGCTGAAACAAACAAAGAAGCCACACAGGAGCTTATTAAGATGATTGTTTAATTAATGGCTCAGTGAATTTTAAGCAGTTAAACCGCTGCTTTCACAGACCTTGACTACACAAGTCTTGAACATCTCTACCTAAAATAACATTTGGTAGTCCAAGACTAGAGGTATTCTTGGTCTGTGAAACCAGACCAGAGTTTGGTAGGCCTGAAAAACAAAAGAGATTGTGAAGTACTGTTCTATACACTGAGAGCTGTGGTGACGGAACAGATCATGTTGTGTATCCCGATTCTGTCAAAAAAGAAAAGAACAAATTATTGAATGTTTTATACCTGGCTTATGCAACCACAGGCTTTACTTAATCCAAGCCCAGGCTTTTGCAGTCGCTATCTGTATGCATCACCATTGAGGGAGGTAGCAGCATCAGCGGGGGAAGAGATGGTTGGGGGAGCCTAATCACAAATGGATGGACAAAGGTGTGGAAAGGTGTAAGAAAAATGTTTTTTTATTATTATTGTATAGTAAAAATAAAGAAATATATAGAGAGATACATAAGTGGACATTTGTGTACAGATTAGTTTACACAAAATACAGGGGTGTAAAGTAATGAAATACATATACTTCTTTCCTGTACTTAAGTATGTTTTTCTAGTATTTATACTTTACTTAAGTATTTATTATTTGTGTCGACTTTTACTTTTACTCAACTACTTTTATGAACAAAGTTACTATTACTCACTTCCAGTAGGTCATTAATATGAATATTAAACTGGCTATATGCTTCATTCTGCAATTCCATAGCACCATTCATACGTCGGTCACACACATTTTACCATTTGGGAAAAAAAACATATTTTGATTGGCCTTCACACAGTAGAAAGGCCAGTTAGGTTTGCTTTCAAAGTAGTATGCCCACAACGGAAAAAAAAAAAGTTTCACCGCGCAGCTGCATGAAAAAAATATATCTAACATTAATAATGGGTATGCAAAATGAATAGTTCCCATTAGGTAATGGCTGTCTTTCTATTTGAAAGGGAAGAGCCTTCTTACCTGCCAATCATTGAAAACATGTACCAAAGCTCCCCTGCTGTCAGGAGAGACCCGCCCCCGGCGTCTGTGAAAAGTCTCCTCCTGACGCAGCTCCCTGCCATTTCTTCTTTCACCTGCTGTGAATGTGCTGACGGTTTCGCTTGCGATCCTGAAGCTTGAGAAGTGTGCTCCCCTACTCTACGGAGATGGGTTTCCTCATCGGATTATATCCTTTGATTATTGCTTCCTTCAGAACTCGGACTACGGCCTTTTGCGTTTTCAGCTTCTCTTGGAGGTAAGTGTGCATTAGGAGTCTTGCTTGGAGCCAGCTTCGGTCCCTCCTCTGAGATCTACTTCAGGATTTTACCTTCTGTACCATTTATTTCTTTTTTACAGATTCGAGTGGTGTAGGAGAGGATAGAGAAGGAGTCTACTCCACGGAGCAGTCTTCCCGTGGTTGTACCGCCCGCTCTACCCTGGGATCTCGACCTCTGTCGGCGGATTTGAAACCGCACGACACACTGGAAACAGCTCTCGACACGCCGAGCTCGTCGATCCCTCAACTTTTGTCGACATCGACCAACCCCACTGATCCCTCGTCCCTGCTACTCGACATCGATCAACCTCGTCGATTCCTCGACCCTTCTGTTGACCTCGACAAACCTTATCGATCCCTCGACCCTTCTCTCGAGAGTGATCGACCTCAGCGATCCCTCGACCCTTCTGTCAACATCGACCTACCTCATCAATTCCTCGACCATCAACCTCTTGACGAGCTCACGTCGACCCGCTATCGACCTCTGGACACCCGAGCCGACCTCTCGGACCTCAACGTCGACAACCTCGAGGGGGATAGTATCAGAGCGGAGGAGTTTGGTGAAGTGCTTCTACCACAAGAGCTGTCGATATACTTGGAGGGTCTGGACATGGACAATTTAGAGACCGACCTTCTCATGGGCATGAAGTCAAAAGGGGCTTTCCATCGCTGTTCTGGATGCCAGGGCAAGCTGCCCTCGGATGATGAACATTATATGTGCATGCCTGGAATGCGCTGACGGGGGAAGGCGGCTGTATACTTTGTGTGGCTTTTACGGAGGCAACGAGCCATAAGAGGGCTAGAGACTCCCCGTCTGCCAGCCGTCACAGCAGAAGCTCCGCTCCACTCACCACTCCTCTCTGGGCTCTGCTCTGCGAGGGACCGTAGCGAGTGCTTCTCCAGGGCAGAGATGCTTGTCCTCATCTTGCGCCTCTTCAGCGAGAATGCGGTCGGCCTCCCCATCCCCATCTCCACCTCCTCGCAGACGCTCCCCTGAGAGGAGAGCACGCTCTCCTAGACGCAGATCCCCGAGGGCGAGACGCTCCGCTCCGCGAACCCCTCCGCACCGCAGGAGACAAGACACTGAAGGGATTGCATCTCTAATAAAAACAGTTGGGGAACTAGCAGACAGGCTGGACTCTCAACAACAAATACTGAACACGGTTGTGGCCCGTCTTCCGACTGGAGAGGAAGCCCCCCGTCTTGCTCAGCCGCCACCCCGACTACCACCGCCACCGGAAGAGACACTATCTCATGTGGCTTCTCATTCAGATATCTCGGATGCGCTTTCCTTTGCGGAGGAGACCGAGAGAGCAAGCTCAGTGTCGGAACCGTTTCAGGGGCCTAGTGTGGAGTTCAAGGCTCTGATGAGGCGGGCGGCTACGGCGGTGGACGTCCCATGGTGCACCCAGGAACAGGTTCACAAAAACTGATTCATCAGGGAGAAGACCACGAAGCCTGTGGAAACTCTCTCCTTGCTTGACGATTATTTGGACATCGTACAGTCCACATGGAACCAGCCGGCATCGGCACCTGCGACTTCCAGACAGGCGGAGGCCATGTACGCAACGGCAGGGGCGGAACAAAAGGGACTGGGATTTTTCCCACCGATCAGGGACTCCGTGTCCAGGCTGGTCCAAGTGGGTGCTGTTTTGGGCAAGGAGCCGCTCTGCCCTAATAAACAGTGCAGGACGATGGACGCAATGCTGAAAAAGGCATATGCTGCGGAAACTTCAGTGGTCTGAGCCAATAATGCACAGGCTATCCTCATCCTGTACATGGGGCACCTGACGGGATGCCTGAGGGAGCACCAATCTATGACGGATGTGGAGGAATTGGTGCTCGTCAACGCCTACATGAATTACTGCGAGAGGGAGCGAAGGCTATGGGGAGATCTCTCACAGCTATGGTGGCAGCCAGACAATTGACAATTGGCAACCTGCACCCAGGACTCCTGGGTGCGAACGAGGATGACCCACGGATACACCCTCCAATTCCACTCTGCCCCCCTTCAAGGGGGTGCTGCCCACTACTGTCAAATGTCCCGAAAGGGCTCAAGCTCTCTCTCAGGAGATCACGGTGATGCGGGAGAAGCGAGTGGTACAACTAGTGGCCAACGAAGACTCTCGAGCTGGCTTCTACTTGGGGTACTTCCTGGTGCCAAAGAAGGACGCAGGCTTCTGCCTCATTCTTAATCAAAGGGGCCTCAACATGTTTCTGAAGAAAAGACCCTTCTGAATGTTGACTGTACAGCGTATCCTCCAGTCTGTCCGGCCGGGCGACTGGTTCATGTCAATAGACCTCAGGGACGCCTACTTCCACGTCCCCATCCTCCCGGTGCACAAGAAATACCTGCACTTCGCCTTCCAGGGCCAGGTGTACGAGTTCAATGTGCTGCCGTTTGGCCTATCTCTGGCTCCCTGCACCTTTTCAAAGTGCATGGATGTAGCCTTGGCCCCCCTCAGAACAAAGGGGGTAAGGATCCTGAATTACCTGTACAACTGGCTGGTGTGCGCAGACTCAAGGCTTCAGGCAGAGGAACATACAGCGGAGATCATACATCACGTGACTGCACTGGGTCTCACAGTTCACACAGAGAAAAGCTCCCTCGAGCCCGCACAGAGGGCGATTTTCTTGGAAATGAGGCTGGACTATCAAAATATGCTTGGCTACCTGATGGTGGCCGCCTTGAATATTCTCCCTCTGGGCCTGATGCACATGCGCCCGTCGCAACGCTGGGTAAACGCCCACAAGCTACACCCAACGAGACACAAATACTACCCACTTACGGTGACCACAGCATGCTGCAGGACACTGTCCTGGTGGAAAAAAGCAACAACCTGCGCCTTGGCTCCCCCCTCGGATGCCCGCACAGATGGGAAGTCATCACCACGGACGTCTCCGGAACAGGCTGGGGCACTGTCTGGAATGGGAGGGGAGTCCAAGGAGTGTGGAGCAGCCTCTGGTCAGCCGCACACATCAATGTACAGGAGCTACAAGCGGTGTGGCTGGCGCTGCACCACTTTCGCCATGGTCTGACAGACAAACACGTCCTGGTCCGGACAGACAACATGTCAGTGGTGGCCTACATCAACCATCAGGGGGGTTTACGCTCCCCCAGACTACATCGTGTGGTGTGCAGACTTCTCCTGTGGGTGCAAGACAATCTCTGCTCCATTCGGGTAATACACTTGCCGGGTGTATCCAATACAGCGGTGGACACCCTCTCCAGAGGAGGTCCGGACAGCTCAGAGTGGAGACTGAATCCTCGGGTGGTAGAACAGAGCTGGGAGAGGCTGGGACAAGCTCGGGTCGACCTATTTGCTACACAGGCACTTCTTCCACTGACTCTGGAGAGGATTCGCCAGGAAGGAGCTTGAGTTCTCCTGATCGCCCCCCGGTGGCCGAGACAATTGTGTTTCGCAACGCTGGCACAGATGATCAGCGCGGACCCGTGGCAGCTTCCACTTCAACGGGAGTTACTGACTCAAGCAGAGGGACTGTTGTGGCACCCCAACCCAGCACAGCTGCAGTTGTGGGTCTGGCCCCTGAAAGGCACCGTCTCTACGGCTGCCTGTGAATGTGTGGAAATGCTGCAATTGGCCAGGGCCCCCTCCACCAGGGCCCAATACACTTATAAGTGGTCAGTTTTTCAGAACTGGTGTATAAAGAGGAATGTGGATCCCGTGTAGTGCCCCATATCAAAATCCTGTGCTTCCTGCAACAGCTGCTTGAATAGGGGAAATCTGCATCTACACTGAAAGTTTATCTGGCTGCCATATCGGCATGTCACGATAAAATTGACAATGTCTCCCCAGGAATGCATGTTCTGTCAATCCAGTTTCTGAAAGGGGCAAAACGCTTGAGACCACCGATAAAGGACACAATTCCAACCTGGGACTTGGAATTTGTGCTGAAAGAACTGAGCGGTGCTCCCTTTGAGCCCATCTCCACAATGGAGCTCCGCTTCCTCTCACTTGAGGTAGCCTTTCTTGTAACAATAATGTCGGCAAGGAGAATTAGTGAAATTCACGCCTTGTCTGTGGATAAAGCCTGTATGATCTTCTCTGGAAGCAACGACAGAGTCACTCTCAGGACGAACCTGGCATTCCTGCCCAAGGTTGTCTTGGCATTCCATATCAACCAACCTATTGTCCTGGAGTCTTTCCATCCCCCTCCACACGAATCAGATGAGGACTGCAGACTACACACACTCTGCCCTGTCTGGGCTTTGGGGTGCTATATGCGCAGGACTGCGCAGAGCCGCAAATCCGACCAGCTGTTTGTCTGCTACGATTCCACCACTAGAGGGAGGGCGGTTTCAAAACGGCGACTGGCACACTGGGTGGTGGATGCGATCCGGCTCACCTATGAGACTGCTAATGTCCCCATGCCTGAACACATCAGTGCACTCAACAAGGGGACAAGCCACATCATGGGCTCTTTTTCATGGTGCCACACTGCAAGAACTGTGCAATGCTGTGACCTGGTCCGGTCAACAGACCTTTGCAAGGTTCTACCGCCTCAACATGGCGGATCGGCTGCGCCCAGGCTTGGGCACTCAGGTACTGCAAACTGCTAGCCCTCAGGCACCGTGAGGCTCTGCTATCCTTGTCATTATGGATTTAGGCTTAGTCAGGTGTTAGGACTCGCGACAGCTCTGGTATATTCTTCCCATTAGGTAATGACTGTCTTTCGATTTGAAAGGGAATGATCGGTTATTATCATAACCCCCGGTTCCCTGAAAAAGAAAGATAGCCATTACTCTTCAGGGGTTGCTCAGCCAGACGACCTTCCTGATAAAGAAATGGCAGGGAGCTGTGTCAGGAGGAGACTTTTCACAGACGCCGGGGGCGGGTCTCTCCTGACAGCAGGGCCTCTATTGGGCAGCTTTGGTACATGTTTTCAATGATTGGCAGGTAAGAAGGCTCTTCCCATTAGGTAATGGCTGTCTTTCTTTTTCAGGGAACCGGGGTTATGATAATAACCTATCGTTTAGCAATACTCACAACTGCGTGGAAAAACTGCGACGTGCCGGTGAGTTTGACGAGTTATGGAAGAAATAGAAGGACACAGACAGCCGCTCAAGCACACAGCAAAGAGAAATTGAGTATTGATCTGAAAGTGCATGTGTACCTCCTGCGTCTGAGCTGCAGTGCACTGATAAGTTGTGTAGTGCAGTGTACAGTTGCTTTCTGTGCTTGGAAATGTATTGTATTGGCATGGGGAAGTGTTATTTTGGTAATTAGCAGCTGTTTTGTGTTGGATTAGATCGATGGGTATTGTGTATGTAGCTGTGTTGCGTTGTCATAATGTTTTGTTCGAGACGGTTATGTATGGGCTCAAATTAGCACCATAAGTAACTAATTCAAAATAAAAAAAAATGTAAACAAAACAAAAGTTGAGAGAAAATTGATATTGAGATCAACAATCGAAAGCAAAATATATAGAATTATAAAAAAAAAAAATGATATCAAACGCAAAAAAAAAAAACTTGAACGCAAATAATTTTTGGATGCTGCGATCTTGGCTTTTGATGAGTTTACGAGTTTTGGCACTGTTTTGTTGTGAGGGCGGGATTTACAGGGAGGCATGGATCATGGGTCTTCATTGGTCCAGTAGGTTTGAGTGACGATTCTTCCTAACCCAATCAGTGATCAGGGTGGGCTGGTCTCGGGTGATCTTTTTTTTTTTTTTTTTTTTTTTTTACAATATTTTTTATTTAGAATTTGTTACTTTAGTTATGAATTGCCCATGTTGTAAAGTGGTGCAGTAACCTGTATTCTTGTGGCAGGTATAGCACTCAAGTCTTATGCATTGCCCCTAAAACTTTAAGCATTTGCCCCCCCACCTTTGTTTATGTGACAAATCTCATGCATTGCTGTTTTGAAAACTTGAGAGCTATGCAAAAACAGTGTGTGTAATTGTAATATCGCTTATTGTACATCCTGTGTTATCATCCACCGAAAAGAGTTGTGCCCCCTCAGTCATTTCTGATGCCCCCTTGTGAATTAATCCTGCCGCCGGGCCTGGAAAGAGATTAGGTGCACTCTCCCTAATTTGGTTCATGTCTCCGACCTTAACAGTTTCATAAAATTAGTAAGAATCGCATTCTTCTAAAGCACTTGTCCTGCGTCAGAAATGAATATAAAGTGTGTTGGTGGTTCACACTGGACGCGAACGAAAATTGTAGAACTGCCTGTATTTCAGTAGGAGCTTCTGCACTGCTTTAAGGAAAACCAGCATCGCTAAGATTTCAACTGTCTACTTTCTAGATTTTTTTGCCACGACTGGAAAGAATCTGACCAATCAGAAGTGACGTCAACCCACGTGGAAACACACACAGTATATGCATGCGCCCCATAACAAACAGCGTGGACGACGAGAAGCTACAGCAGTATCCATTACTGTATCATTGTAAATTAAAAGACAAACAAATCCATTAAAAAGACAATGCGTGGGTGAACATCACAGCAGCTTTACTTTAATGACAGCTGCCCATAAAAGATACAGTATTAATAAATAGTATGCATAATTAAATGTGATTTTCATTTTACATATTAACTTTATTATTCACTTTATGATATAAATAGTACAATTGTATATGAGAAAAGGTCCCAAAATCATGTCCATGGTGATGTTTACACTTTATATGAAAAAAAGTTTTTGTTGTTGGGTTTGTTGTTATTCCATACAATGAAACTTTTGTAAAATACAAATGAAAGTAATTTCCAGATATGTGCCTAAATAACATTTATTTTTGTTGGACGTGGTTTTCTTCAAGATAAAAATGAGGAACCATAAAAATAAAATACCTGGATAATTTATGGAAAATAAAATGTTGGATCATCAAATGAATCTCTTGCGTGCCCTCTCCATAAGGCTCACACAAACACATGCACATTCACTTTATTACTAAAATCACAATGTACTTGAGTACTCTTGAAAGTAGCTACTTTTTTACTTTTACTCAAGTGCTGTTTGAATGGGAGACTTTTTTACTTTTACTGGAGTAAGTTTTTGATAGAATATTTTTAGTTTTACTCAAGTCTGACTTCCGACTACTTTTTACACCTCTGACAAAATAATGCCTGTGTTTAATATAAATGTTAATTTCCACAGCAACCAGGGAACTAAGACCCACACACAAATTATATTGTTTTCTAATAACAACACTAACTTTAAAGCTAAAGACTTTGACAGCCATCTAAATATTTGAAATTAACTGGGGGGCCTATGCGTGTGTACAGAATGCAGTGGCACGAGGATACTCAAAGCTATCAGTAAGTATTTACCCTCAGTGCTTTCCCAATTTTGAGGATTCCCCAGTTTATGCACAGCTGAGTTTGTAACACATGTCCTTTGGCTTTTCTTTTTCTTGTATGTGGTATATCATCACTCATACAATTTTACTGAGCATTTGGGTTTTGAAAAAGGGCTAGTTGTAGCTTGGCTTGCTTGTATTTGGATGCATTTTGCTTTGGGGTGGCATTGTTTTCAGGTCTGTTAATTACATTAAAAATAAAAAAAAGTCCTTTCGTGTTGGAACACTCAGACTCTGCTCAGGAAGTCTTGTGTCCAGACTGTTGAGTAGGTGAAATACCCGTGTGTGTGTATCTGTGCTGGCGTTAGACCTAACCCTCACTACTTAATAGGAGCCAACCCCCCATTCTCCCTCATTCTTCTCTGCAGTTGGAAGGACAAGCACTTCTGTCACCGTCACAATTTCAAAACAATACCCAAACATTTACAATATGAGTGTATGATTTCAGATTTTTCACCTTCACTATAGAATCCAATGCCTATTTCTGTATATAAAAATATACATTGAAATACATATATAGGATACTTTCCAAACGGATACAAGCACCACTCTTAACACTCCCATGAGATGAGGAAGCACATAGTTTTTTTTGTTTTTTTTTGTAGAAAACTGTAGTTCCCTTTTCTCACTGTACTTAAAAGCTTTTTGTCCTTTTTGTGTCTGAGGATTTTGGGTTTTGCTGTATTTTAGCATTGCCTTTCAATTCCAACACCTAATGTTCTGGATCATCTACTTTCATATTAACAATTGAGTGGCCATACATCTGCGTGTCGCATTAATTTGGAAACCACCATATGTAGACCTTTGTAGTATGCCCCCCAGCTCTCGCATTGACCCTCATTGACAAATGCCATTCCAATGCTTCCCACTGACAAAGTCTAGATCATCATAGCACGAAACCCCATATTTTTTCTTTGTACTCACTCACTACACTTCTAATAGTGTTGAAAGAAGAATGTCGCCATGGACTACTATTTCAGCTGATGGAGTCGCATCCATACAACCTGAGACAGTCAACTGCAGTGGGCACCTAATCTCTTGATTTGACATAACTATAGGAGGTACTACATCTTACCTCTAAGCAACCCTTGCATGCAAACTGCACATTCTGCCTAGGCAAAACATCAGTGCCTGCTACCTTGTTACAAAGTATTTACAACCCAGCAAACCTAAACTGCAACCTCTCTGTAAAGCTGATACCTTTCCCCACATCATGTCCTTCCTAACATCACACCCACACACTCGCACTACGGTACTACTCCTCTGTACAAAACAAATGTTTCGCCATAAAATCCACAAAGGGATAGTGTCATTAGGTCAAGTAACACCAAAATCAGCACACAGGTGAGACTTCAAGGGCTCCATGGTAAGTGTGAGAGACTTTTAAATGTGTCACTCCAATACTGGATCTAAACATGTATTATCTATCCTGTCTGGTAACATGAGCAGCGGTTAGACAAAGACCGTTTCAGTCACTTCCAGTAGACATCAATGTGTTCCTGAAGCTTAGTCATGTTTTGGCATTGGACTGATCAGAGGCGTTCCCCTGCATTGAAGGCCAGTCCAAGTCCCTTGGCGACTTGATGCCGCACACAAACCCTCTAATTGCCAATAATGCATGCATGCTGCCGATTTTAACTTGGTTTCCTTTGAGAGACCAAATCGAAAGATAACAGACTTGACAGAACAGCTTGTAGTTGTAGAGACAAGCTGCAGTAGTGATATACGAGGTTACCCCCAACAACTCACACAAACTAATAGCTCAAATCTATCTGCTTGATATTCCATTTGCTGCTATAACAAAACATACCATGATTTGTAATAAGAGGACCTCTGTATCTGAAAGGAATGATGTTCAGTGGTCCAGCATGTTTTATAGTTTTTAGATGTTTATGACATGGCATTTCTTTGTGTTGGACATATATCAATTCTCTTTTTCTTAATGACATTATTGTTCACATTGCCTAAAGCTATTTCAGCTACAGTTAATGTTCTTGGGAAAGAGTGTGTCCTATATTATTATTACACAACAATCCAAAACGCCAAATGTTTCACCTAAGCAGTGTCCTGAAGGCTATATGATCTCACGTATCCATAGTTTCTATTTATTTATAATCCCAGTGTTTACAAAGTATTCCAGTGGATGGTCATGTTCATGTTCTTAGTGCTTAATACCCCAAAACATGTTTATATTCTAATTATATGTGATTTACATTATTCAGCATCTTGATGTTTTTCAAAAGGGCTACAGGTAAGTGATTGTTCATGTGTTGTAAGGTTAAACAATTCAATTTTGTATGAGACTAAGGCACAGGATTATTTTCTGTAGTAGACTTTTTCATAGTGGCCAGAGCTTTGTCTCTGTATTTTATGTAAAAAAAGACTATGCTTCTGTAGCTTTACCTTAGTCCCAAACATCAGGTTAAATGTATGCTATGTTGTGCTATAAAGGACTGTGCCCATGTAGCTGTAGTCAGGACCACAAGCACCAAACTTGAATGCCCAAAGTTTATAAAGGACTGTTTGTGTCACAGTACTCTGGAGTCAAACACCATAACATATGTTAATTTTAAATCACTGTTTGATCTGGATTATAAATTCAATACAACTCTAATTGACTGTATAGCCAATATACATACTCCCATTGGTTCTTCCGAAATAAATGGTAGGAAAGTAATAGATCATTGGGTATTTTTGCAGCTTTGCTTTAAAGGTAAAGAACAACCACAAAATAAGTTTGTATAATATTAATAATAATAGTATTAGTAGTAGTAGAAGATTCTCCTCCTCCCTCAAGCCTGGAGGTCTGAATAGATTCAAGGCAAGCTGTATCAAAAATAATATAAAAATACAATAGTAGCTTTATTTCACACTAGATGGCAGCATTAAGTATAATAGCACCGTTCCCAGTGAGATTGCAGTTTGAATTTATTAGACATTCCAATCATGGCTCTGGAGCGTCTGAATTTAGCACGTTTTACAGGTCACAAGAAAATGTATAATCATGGAAATGAATCCTGATCCATTCAGCTGATGTTTTGTAAAATTCCGTCTGGAAATGATTTGGATCAAACGGCCATAAACACTTTAGCACTCAGATTTCCCTTCATTGAATCTGCGATTTTCTTGATAATTAACGAGGTCCCAGTATTTAGAAATGGGTGATCTGGGGTGATCTAAGAGTAGCAACACTAATGTAATATTCAGTAGCACTACAGCAATTCAATGTTTTAAAACATTAATCTGGTTTGCAGCTTCAAGACATTTTCTCTTTAAAATTATGGTAATTCTCAAGGAGATATATATACACACACACACACCCACCCACACACTATAAATATCCAAATAAAACAGGAAAAAACATTGGATTGTTATAATATTTATTTTTAACAAAAGTAATAAGTAAAGCTGGTGCATTGAGAACTTGTCTGACACTTTTACACTTTAAGTTAAAAAAATGTAGATATTTAAAGAATCTGTAAATTATTCAGATTTTATTCATAATGCTTTCGAACAAGAAATCAGGTGTCCAAAACTTTATTCCCTTTTCCTTTGAGAATGAAGCAGTCATGACACAGCAGTCCCGTTCCTCAAAATAAAATTCCAGAAAACTTCAGAATGAGGTGTTTGAAACACAACTGGCATTTGACATCACCAATAGAAATATGAGGTTAGAAAAAATGTTTGTTTAAACTTCGGCAGCCAATATCAAACACGCAAATTATCTGCATAGAAAACAGTAAAACTTGATTCAACACATGACTACATGGCTCCTTTTCCGGTTAAAATACAATGCTACATTTTACAGTGCAGTGACTTAAAGGAGTTAAATTCCAAATGTTATTTGAGTAGTCCTGTTTTCACAGACACTACACATTCCTCAAATGGTCCATCAAATGATTAAAAAAAAGACATTACATAACTCTCCCATGATACATTCACCTCGATCTGTGAAAAATGTGTTCCATTCTAGCAATGTGCAACCTGTTCATTTGTTGAATACCTTGTACACAATAATTTTGTTATTTTGGCAGGTATCCCAATACATTAGGTTCACATCACATTGAGTATACATCACTGTCCCTTGCAGCCCCTATAGATCCACTGTTGTGTAAAAGTATAAATAAATGATTTAACAGCAGTCTTCATCCAACTCTTGTGCGCTTTGTGATTTCATTAAGTGTAAGTAATTGTGTTTGCACAGGCAATTCCTGTTGCAAGGCGATGTGCTTTAGTCATAATGAGGGGCTCTAATTGTGGCTTAATGATCTAATTGTTAAAGATAATTGCTCTCCTTACACAAGATACAAGAGATCTGAAGAGAAAACTTTGATCTGAATCGTCACCTTAGATGAAGGTGTCTGCCAACTTAATTTATCATATGTACATAGCAATTACTGTTTAAAAAGTAAAAAAAAAAAAAAAAGATTGGCATAATGGGAATTGTGAAAGAATTTCAGACTTTAAAATGAACCTTAAACAACAAGCTTGGAGGAAGTTCTTTTCCAGAATGGGTCAGATTCATAGCAGTTACAAAATACAGTGATGAAAACTGCACTGAAAAGTGGTCATTATTTTGATTTCTGTTCTGCTCCTTCACGTTTCCATTTTGTAGCCCAACATGGTCGTAACAGGAAACAGAAGTGCAACACCCAAGATCACTTTGTGACGTCATCAGACTGGTTGCACAGTGCTCCATAGTCTGCTGAATCCAATGTGTAGGTTGACAGCACTTTCTTAAATTCCTGCAGCGGACAATAGATGTCACTGCAGCCTTTCACTAACTGGTCCTGACCAAAGAAAAAGAAAAGCATGTTTCATACTCCAGTCAAATAGCATGTCCTTATTTATTTAAAATATATTCATCAACTGGCACTGATTAGTAGTCATTGCAGAATACTTCTATGACTGGTCAAACACCTTCTTTAGTTTAAATATGAAGGAATAATTCATATTGAGAAAAAAATATGGGAATAACTCATTCTAACTATACTGAACAAAAACAAATGCAATATGTAAAGCGTTGGTCCCATGAGCTGAAATGAAAGATCCAAGAAATGTTCAATACACACAAAACCCTTTTTCTCTCCAATTTTATGCACAAATATGTTTACATCCCTGTTAGTGAGCATTTCTCCTTTGAAAAAATAATCCATCCACCTGACAGGTGTGACATATCAAGAAGCTGATTAAGGGAGCGTTCAATTTGCATGCTGACTGCAGGAATGTCCACCAGAGCTGTTGCCAGAAAATTTAATTTCAATTTCTCTGCCTCCAATGTAGTTTTAAAGAATTTGGCAGTACATCCTCACAACCACAGACCATATGTAACCACGCCAGCCCAGGATCTCCACATCTGGCTTCTTCAACTGCAGGATCGTCTGAGACCAGCCACCCGGAAAGCTGATGAAACTGTGGGTTTGCACAACCGAAGAATGTCTACACAAACTGTCAGAAACCGTCTCAGGGAAGCTCATCTGCGACTCATCATCCTCACCAGGGTCTTGACCAGACTGCATCTCTGGTGGACATTCATGCAGTCAGCATGCTCCCTCAAATCTTGGGACTTGAAATCCATAGATTATGGCCTGACTGATTTCCTTATATGAACTGTAACTCCGTAAAATCTTTGAAATTATTGCATGTTACGTTAATATTTTTATTCAGTGTAGCTGATTAATAAATTAAATAATTTCTGTACAACTTAATTATAAGTGGCAATCCTGCTGCAGACCTGCCAACCTTTTTTTTTTTTTGAGTAGCACATCAGTGGTCATTGAAAGTCAAAAGTCATTAAAAAATTTGGCAACCAGAAAACAATACAGTATGCACCTTTGTGGTCCATGGGCAAAGCCCTGGTGGGGGTTCCAAGGCATTTTTGGTTATTTCATGAATGTATCTGGCACTAGAATTATATAAAATAAACAGTGAACCTAATCAATACCCAGCCCCAGAGCTACATTCTTGGTTGGTGCTTTTATGTTCAGTATTTGTAATCCTCCTTTTACACAAGTAATTACGGTATGTTCTATGTTCAGTAGTCTAATACTCCATGTATACATGTAATTATGGTATGTTCGGTTTCCTAGGATCTTGCATATTGTGTTGAGGGAGAGAAAAAGCGGTTAGTCATCGAAATCAAACTAAGGTAATCATCTCTCAGTTCTCTAATAACTTGTTTACAGTTAATATAAGTCTTTGCAGTTTACTCGAGCTGTCACAATGGTTTTGAGTAGAGACGCTTCTGCTTCAACATTCCTACAGTGCTGCTCATGTACCGGCTCTACTACATTTTTTTAATCTTGTTATTAACGTCAAGTGATCAGAATTCAGGCCTGTTTTTGCGTATTTTGGTGTGCCTTGATGTCAAAATGCATACAGGTTGGCAGGTCTGCTGATATAATGAAAATGTAAAAAAGCATCAGTTAGTGATGGCTAATAGTTAACATACATTTATTAATTTATGGCACCTGAAAAGTGCTGATGAAACCTCTGGGTGAAATATCAGGGGAGTTTTCTGTTAGTTTTGTACTTGCTGAATACTTATTTGTCAGGTAAATATTTGTCAAAATGTATTTTGTGTTGTCTGAAAGGTTAAAACCCTCACATCTAAGACTTTTTTTTTTTTTTTTAACTTTGTCATGCTCTAGTGTATGGTGCTTATTGTGGGTCTTTTTAGTTTCCTGGGATGGGTAACTTTTCTATAGTGTGCTTGGAAAGCTTAGAGCAGCTTTTGAAAGCCAATGGGACTTAGTGCAAGATGTACCTAAAATAATAGGAACATGGAGGCATATATGTTTTGTCTTGAATTATAGCAACTGGTAGTAGAACTGGTCCAGGGGTTAACAACTGGCTACAAGTTGGCCATCAAATGCTGTCCTCCAGGACCACACCACAATGTTATATTGTTTTCATGTTTTAAACAGACCTGTAAGACATTTTGCCCATTCAACCTAAGGAAGGGGTTATACTGGCTCAGTGAAGTGAGTGATTAGGTCAATAAACTAATCAAGAATGCAGGTAACATGAAAACCCCAAAGCGCTCCAACCACCAAGACCTGGATATGAACAAATCTCCTTTAGTGGGTGCCCAGCTGTGCAGCTTGAGTCATGGATTGCTCACATGGATTATCTCCTGAGGTCAAGAATGAAATTGTAAAACTGATTTAACTGACGAGAGGAAGAGAAAAGGAAAGGCATGTAGCAGGAGATGGCTAAAGGCAATGTTTGCTTTCATTCAATTTAGCAAGGGTAGGAAGTCAAAACAAAGTCTCCTCTTACCTGGCCAATATAAGACACTTTGACAAAGGCTTCTTTGGAAGAGCAATGCTCGTACAGCTCAAAGGTGAGATCAGCAGCGTAGGGTGGCCACTTCATGTCAAAGATGCCCAGAGCCATCAAACAAGGAACCAGAGTCGTGTCATGTACAGAATAGAGGTACAGCTTCCTGCCAGTACAACATAGAAAACCTATAAACCGATATGCCAATGAAGGGTTTGATCAATGAAAACAATCATTAATCATGGAGGAGAAACTAAAAGATACTGGTTACGGGTGGGGAGGTGGTGTATACAGATTAATAACTAATTCCTTCTATTTTGATGTCTCTATATTGACATTTTGTGTGAATCCAACTTGTGTTCATGTTTAGAGAAGTCAATTCAGAAACGCTATCTAAAGTCTAAAGTGTATATCACCTTATGTAAAGAAGTATATTCATGAACAAATTAGTTACTTTAGGTGCCACAGTGTGTCCTGTTTCTAAAGCCACCGTGCATTGTGGACAGCACACAACATAGGATTAGCATGAAAACATACCGGAGCTTTATACAGGGCTGAAGATTATAAAAAGCAATGTGAAAGCCAGGTATCAATCATTGCTGGAATGCACTTAACCTACCTGGAGCGTCCAGATTTCATCTTATCCTGATGTTTTTCTTCAATATTATTCATCAATGTATGAAGCAGAGGCCCAACACAAAGCTGAAGATTTTGCCTAAGGAAACAACGAAATGTCGACAATTATTCAGCTGGTTGAAGATCAGCTGAAGTACATTATGTCTTCGATAATATCAATAGTTTGAGGCCATTTTGTTTGGGTTTTTAATCACTTTGGTCAATTTGCTACTTGTTCAGGAAAAAGCCAATGCAAAAATAATGCAGGGTCATCTTCTGACATGAACACCCTGAATTACAACCCTGGGTATGTGATTGAAAATGGTTAGGGGTCTTATGTCCAGTTGCGTCAGTGTGAGGACAAATCAGCCCAGTTCATTTACATGGCTCCTGTGACTATAGAACATGTCCTTGTAATTACAACTGCTTGAAATTACATATCCTTGAACACTGGTTTGTTGATCACACACACGTGTACACAGTCCTAGTTCTTTCCACTATCTTTCTTTGCATGTTAGCCCCCTTCCCCCAGGGACAATTCCCATCTCACCTTTTGCTGGGCTCATAGATGTAATGCAGCATCTCAACGGCTCGCTGTTCGACAGTGCTTTTCCAGCTCAGCAACACTGCAGGGCTGGGTAAGCCGTGGGCCTGGAAATAAAGCACATACTGCTTGTAAGCTCCGGTTCTGCAGAGCTGAAAGAGTTACTGAGCACTCTCTCATTTAAAAACAAAAACACCAAACACCCTCTATTTCCTTACTAGTATTAAACTGTTGTAATAGTTTAGTATGGAACTAGCATTAAACTGTTTGTTGCATTTATCACATTCTGTTGCTCTACTTTTAAATCATAAAAAAGCATGATTGACTTCACTGGAGAAAAAAATAAATAGACATCAGTAACTTATTATTGGTCTTCAGGCTTTTTGGTTGGTACAATGAAGGGTCATCAACTGAATCAAATAAAAGCACTTGGTCCTCGAGTGCACGAGTAATTAGCTGCAAACACTGAAAATGTTACTTAGAAAGGGAGAAACTAGGCTACATTTCATACAAGCAACATAAAACACAAGTTTTATCTTCTGCGTTATAAGAAGTTTTAACAAAAGGTTCTGTAAAAATTCAGCAAAATGTTTCAAATTCTTTTTCTTTTTCCCCAGAACTCAGTTTTACAAAAAATATGAGGAAACCCTAGCTCTGGCTTTTGTTCATGAATGTGGTCTTGTGCTTCTCAGAGCATAGTGTAAACTGCACAGGTAGGCCTGCGAGAAGAACCCTTACCTCTCTTGCCACCAAGTCATCTCGAATGTGGATGAAATCAAGACCTTTCTGTGCCTGGACGCCCAGCTGGTTCAGCACGTTCTTAAGGTCGGCAGCTACATCGGGGAGGAGAGAAGATTCGGCCCATCTTTGGCTGCATAACCCCGCCACACCCCCAAAAAACAACAAATTAAAACAACAACAAAACAATCAGAAATTTGCACATAAGTTTGAAAAAACACTTCAGCTTTAATTAACTTAAGCACTGCCTCTCTCGTTTTATCCCTGGGCCTTTGAATAAAGGTAATGGTACAGCCAGCAATAGACCATCCATAACAGACAGCATATATTACCCATAATGCTATGCACTGTCTCTGGACTTCTATCTGTTTGGGTAGATTTGTGTCTGTCTTTCAATAACTCAATGAAAACCACAATGATTGATTCCAATACTGTAATTGACCCCATATTTAAAAAACAACCTGCTGACAGTTAATTAATTACACCTGTAATCCATTGATTTAAAGGGGAGTGATGATACTGTATTTCTGAAGTGCAGCCTTATGAAGCTTTATATATAAAATAATTAATTAGGCTACAGAAATCAGTAATAGCTTTGGAAGAAGATGCTTTGAAGGAATCCCTGTATTGATCCATACAGTGTCAGTAAGAAAGTATCAGCTCTTGGAGTTTGTTTGCATTTTGTACTCCCAATTAAATTAAATTGGAAGTGTCTGTTCTTGAAATGTAAACTGAGACTATAGGGATTTTTCCTTGCCCAATCTGCAGCTGCAGTCTACATAGCAAGTTACAATGTGATACTGGGACCAGTTCCAAATTAAATTCAGAAAGCAGAAGTTACCAGATTAAGAAATCATAGCAAACTCAATAAATAAATTAATAATCCCATTCTTATCCTGCCTCACAAATCCTATTCCCACTCCTGTACACATGATTCTGACCTGAACTGAACTTATTTTGTAATGTGGCCTTTAAATACTGATGGCACTAAAGCACAATCATGAAAAAATATCAAAACAACAAATTACAGAATTTCCAGAAGGTAAACAGGCAACAAAATGAGTTTGATCTGTTCCATAAAATAACAAGTGGATTTTTTTTCCCCCCTCACCCAGTCAATGCTGCTCAACCACAGGGCAACAGGAAACTTAACAAACATAAGCTACGCCCCATAACAAAGAAAGTAAATATTTTAAACAAGAGAATGCTATGAGGCCCTATTCCTGTTAAAGTAGAATCAATGTAGAATAAAGTGATTTTTAATTACATGGTCCCAGATCACCGAGGTAAAATCAGGAGTCCTTATGTTGATGACATAAGTGGACCATACATTTTATTCTAGTCTCAGATCAAAATCTAATTTTCATTCTGCTTTGCAACAGGATTCACTTTTTCCATTACCTGCTCAGAACTCTCAGCAGTTTGCACCCATGGTAGTTGGGATACAAAATCTCAGTTTCTGAATCAGCCGTGAAGATCTTCACGGTTCCTGGAGAGATTAAGGTAGCAAATTAGTTAAGGTTGTGGACACCTTGATACATCTGTTATGTGGTTTAATAAAAGTGGTGTTGCATATCAAGGTCTCAAGGCAGGTGGTGTAGAAGTGGAGAGTAGAAATAGGGGGATCACAATATGAAAACAATAAACTACAGGCTCTTCTGAGGCCATATTGAGATTTAGTGATCCAAGCTTCCATGGTATTTTTTTTTTTTTAAACTATAGAGATACAACAGGGATTTCTGAAATCCTCCACACATTGCATGGCACATTCTGAAGGAGACATAGCTAATAATTATCTTGAGTGCAAACCTATTTGATAGCTCCTTGTTCCTTTCCCTTGTTCATTTCACTGTGGAGTGTGTTTTGGCTTCAAAATAATTAGCTTAGAGATTGAACCGATTCTGCCAGAAGATAAATTCCAAATAACTGTCATACCTACCAAATAATATATAAATACTGATACACTAAGAAGCAGTAATCTCAAAGTGCTTCACAATAAAATAGCAACAAAACATTGTTAAAGTAAATGTGCACAACATCAGAACAAACACAAGATAAAGCCTTCACAAATAAGCCTTTTAAAAGAAATAAGTTTTAGATTTTAAGTAATTGAGGATGAGTTCCTTATATCTGTGGCAAAATGTGTTCCAGAACATCATAACAAAAGACCTAGACATCCACGGTATGCAGAAAGATAAATAAATACAAAACCACAAATATAGAATGCATAGAAGACCCGAGTCAGCTGAAAGTTATGTGAAGGAAGCAGCTAAAAGACCATCTGGGCATTGTGGGGCCAAACCATGCAGAGCCTTAAACTTCCCCCTGGGAATGACCTATAAAGAGAATATTAGCCTACATGTAGTTCACAGTCAGTAGGAGGCACAGTATATATACTTTCTTTCCCACTATCCCTTGGACCTGAATAATATTGAATTAGGTAATGCCAATTTTGTTTTGTTTTAAAACCCTCCCATTCTGGAACTGCCCATTGTTAATCAGATCAGCTGACCATTGTGAAACCCCTGTGCTAAAAAGGGTGAGATCCAGATACATGAGCCCCCTGACAGGCCATTCGCTTCATTCCACAGTGAGAGACTGCGGTGCAAACAGCTGAGCTACAGTATTGCAGGGAGGGAAACTACAATGTCTTTTGCAGCTTGGCAAGCTAGGGAAACAAGCAGACTTCAGGACCTTGGGGAATCCTTCAAAATAGAGTGCCTGTGCTCCCAGCAGTGCGTTTTTCTATAGAAACAACTTGGAAGGCCATGGAAACTAACTCTTAAATGAAGGAGACCACAGGGCAATCATTCAAAGGTGATTGGACGTAAAACCTTTTAACATTGGTCTTTCTTTCAATTACACAGGGGGGATTTGTTTGATAAACAGAAGGCAAAAGCAATCAGCCAGCATTGTAATTCAAAAAGAAACCGTGCAGTGAATCATCAACACTGACAGAACAGCACTTACCCTCTTGTTTCTGTTGGAATAAGCCAGCTAGCAGGCACTTAGCTGATTCGATGGTTCGTACAATGTTGGTTGACCGCACACTGCATGAAACAAACAAATACAAAAAATCCTCAGTATTTGCTACGCTGTGATAAACACCTCTGAAGTTGTTATGTAGCACATTTCTCTTTTGATCACTGCATTTTTTGGGGATAAGACATATTAAACAAGTACTGTATTCTTATGACAAGTGACCTGAAAATACATACTAGACCTCTGAAGGGCAAAAGATTGGTGAGAGGTATGGCATCTCCTCTACGTATGTTCTTCTCATTCGTTCTCCCAGATCATAGAGCTGTTGCATTCCCAATGTTGTCAGCTGACCAGGAAATGTCCCCCCCTGCAGAGACCAGAAGCAAGTAAAGCATTAGAATCAGACAAGACTTACCTACATAATGAGAAATGTACAGTTTATTAAACTCTGCAGCCGAGGTGCACAGCTCTGGTCCCGGAGAGTCACAATGTTTTCCTACTGTAAAGGCGGTTAAGTACCAATGGATCAAAGTAGGCTTTACAATAAACTGCAGAATTATGCTATGTAGCTATGTACAGGGGCAGAAACTCACGGCCAGTGTCTGTGTTCTGTAGCGGTCTTCCACTGGGGAGGGGGGCTTGGGTCCTCCTTTCAGGTCTGTGACAATGTAATCGAAGAGCGTATGAGCAGGAACTTCCAGAAGATTTGGGACCCATTCTGCCTGTGTATTAACAACAACAACAACAACAACAACAATAATAATAATAACTAGAAGTTGGATGCAACTTTTAAGGTTCCAAGCTGTATCAGTAGGTTTCAGCATTATTACATGTGTAATTTTCTATTTCAATCCAATGTAGTATACATTTGAGGTTTTCAATCTTTTGTCATTTGTAGTGTGTATTTCAATGTCACTGGACTATAATATTAATTTCGTGCTTCCATGCATCAATTATGTAAGGTACCATTATATTTTTCACTTAATTCAAGCATATATGTGACATTTTCATTATTGTGTCATTCAGAATAAAATTTCCAAATTTCTCCACATGATGGAGATAGAGGTCTACATAAGGAATGTCATGATGTGGCTGACATGTGATGCTGTCATTTTGATTGGTGTACAGCAGCTGTGTTTTGTGTCCTATCAACTTGGCTTCATCAACTTTCACAGATCTTTGTACTACTTTAATTACTGACAATTTAAGTACATTAGGCTGTACAGTTCTGAAGATATTTACTGTCATACAGTGAGGGAAAAAAGTATTTGCCCCTGCTGATTTTGTACGTTTGCCCAATGACAAAGAAATGATCAGTCTATAATTTTAATGGCAGGTGTATTTTAACAGTGAGAGACAGAATAACAACAAAAAAATCCAGAAAAACGCATTTCAAAAAAGTTATAAATTGATTTGCATGTTAATGAGGGAAATAAGTATTTGACCCCTTTGACTTAGTACTTGGTGGCAAAACCCTTGTTGGCAAGGTCAGACGTTTCTTGGAGTTGGCCACCAGGTTTGCACACATCTCAGGAGGGATTTTGTCCCACTCCTCTTTGCAGATCCTCTCCAAGTCATTAAGGTTTCAAGGCTGACGTATGGCAACTCGAACCTTCAGCTCCCTCCACAGATTTTCTATGGGATTAAGATCTGGAGACTGGCTAGGCCACTCCAGGACCTTAATGTGCTTCTTCTTGAGCCACTCCTTTTTGCCTTGGCTGTGTGTTTTGGGTCATTGTCATGCTGGAATACCCATCCACGACCCATTTTCAATGCCCTGGCTGAGGGAAGGAGGTTCTCACCCAAGATTTGACGGTACATGGCCCCGTCCATCGTCCCTTTGATGCGGTGCAGTTGTCCTGTCTTCTTAGCAGAAAAACACCCACAAAGCATGTTTCCACCTCCATGTTTGATGGTGGGGATGGTGTTCTTCGGGTCATAGGCAGCATTCCTCCTCCTCCAAAGACGGCGAGTTGAGTTGATGCCAAAGAGCTCGATTTTGGTCTCATCTGACCACAACACTTTCACCTAGTTCTCCTCTGAATCATTCAGATGTTCATTGGCAAACTTCAGATGGGCCTGTACATGTGCTTTCTTGAGCAGGGGGACCTTGCGGGCGCAGCAGGATTTCAGTCCTTCACGGCGTAGTGTGTTACCAATTGTTTTCTTGGTGACTATGGTCCCAGCTGCCTTGAGATCATTAACAAGATCCTCCCGTGTAGTTCTGGTCTGATTCCTCACCGTTCTCATGATCATTGAAACTCCACGAGGTGAGATCTTGCATGGTGCCCCAGACCGAGGGAGACTGACAGTTATTTTGTGTTTGTTCCATTTGCGAATAATCGCACCAACTGTTGTCACCTTCTCACCAAGCTGCTTGGCGATGGTCTTGTAGCCCATTCCAGCCTTGTGTAGGTCTGCAATCTTGTCCCTGACATCCTTGGACAGCTCTTTGGTCTTGGCCATGGTGGAGAGTTTGGAATCTGATCGATTGATTGCTTCTGTGGACAGGTGTCTTTTATACAGGTAACGAGCTGAGATTAGGAGCACTCTCTTAAAGGGAGTGCTCCTAATCTCAGCTCGTTACATGTATAAAAGACACCTGGGAGCCAGAAATCTTGCTGATTGATAGGGGATCAAATACTTATTTCCCTCATTAACATGCAAATCAATTTATAACTTTTTTGAAATGCGTTTTTCTGGATTTTTTTGTTGTTATTCTGTCTCTCACTGTTAAAATACACCTATCATTACAATTATAGACTGATCATTTCTTTGTCAGTGGGCAAACGTACAAAATCAGCAGGGGATCAAATACTTTTTTCCCTCACTGTAAGTGACATCTTGTAACGCAATTTGCCACCATGCCATATCACCACTGGTGAAGAAACCAACCAAAATCAAGCATAACAATGTAATTTATTATTGTACCAAGTTTGGTGACTTTGTGAATTTGGCTTATGCATTATTTCTGAGGTCAAATGTCATATGTTTGAAAATACACATATTTAACATTCACAGTCAATGGCTTGTGGCGGCCATGTTTTAAAGTGCACCCACTTGACTTTTACAAATATGACAGATGGAAGTACCTATGTAACATATGCAAAGTTTCAGGACACAGGTTCCATAGCAGTAGCTATTTTAATATTCGCACGCGGACACATGTTAAATCCAACATTGCGGCTTAACCATGTTCCTCACAAACTTCATTTTCTGGTTGTATGTTCAAGGTATAGGCATACAGATATGTGCAGAGTTTCATGTGTGTTCTGTATTGTATTCCAGGGCACAGGGAATGTGTAATGTGTTTGACGCGGTGCATATGTTTTTATTCATTGGCCTATGGCACCCATGTTTTTCACTGAGGCAACTCACCTTTAACAACCTTGGTAGAACTCTGTACTAGTGTCATGCATGCCAATTTGTGGCACAGTGGGTATAAGTGAAATGGACTACAAGGCACCATAGGTTGAATCAGAGAATGCCACATGGTGGACAAAGCGTGCACCCGAGGAACTTCTGATGAACAAGCATAATAGTGGGGCATAAGGTGTGCATGTGTATGAAGTGACATATGCATGTGTCAGTTGGTTTTGGAGAAGAAGAGTTTTGTAGCATTTCACAATTGTGCCACTAAATGGAATATGGTGGCAGCACCATGTGACCGGCACGTGTAGTTTTCACTGCATTTGTAGGTATAAGTGGTGTCCACAACACTTCTGACTTTCGTGAGTTTTAGCAGCATTTGAATTTTGGCGGAAAAAAAAAAAAAAAATCCTAACAAAAACAATAGGCTTCCAGCACTCTGCATGGAAGCCTAATAATAATAATAATAATAATAATAATAGGGTCACTTCACATCAACTCAAGCAGAAAAGGAGAATTGATTGGCCCCAACACTCCCAGATCGTGCTACCAAGTCCCATCTAGTCACGTCTTATAAACTACAAGCTGATAGAAAACAAAAAATGGTACCATGGGAATCCTCCTAGAATTCAAATTTCAATTCTTACAGCTACGCGAAAAATAAATGATCCTTCCATCCATCCATCCATTTTTGAAACCGCTTATCCCGGCAAAGGTCGCGGGGAAGCCGGAGCCAATCCCAGCGGGCATAGTGCGCAAGGCAGGAATACACACAGAATGGGAAGCCAGTCCATCGCAGGGCAAAACACACGCACGCACGCACGCACGCACGCACGGCAATTTAGAGAGACCAATGTACCTAACCAGCATGTCTAGGATGGTGGGAGGAAACCGGAGTGCCCAGAGAAATCCCAAGTGGACACGGGGAGAACATACAAACTCCACACAGACAGGCCCCCGAATAAAGGATCCTAAATATTGTAAAAAGTTACATGCAGAATGTGGTTATCAACTGCAAAAGAAAAACATTCAGTAATCATCAAGTTTAAAGTTATTGTGGCTGTGAACTGGAATAGGGAGCAAGATTTTCTTCACAAAGTTCTTCTATTCATACAACAATGTCTTCAGGGAAGGGATATGTGCTGCATTCTCAAGCTCAATCATGTAATTAAGCATTCTGGGCATGTACACCTGGCAAAGCCACAATACAGCAAGACAATTTCTTCGGGATCCGTTTTCTGTCAGTTTGTTAACTGGATGAGATTTTGGTAGTTAAAATGTGTCAATATAACAAAAAAATCTAAGTTCCACATGCAAGTTCATAACCCTTCAGCTCTAAAGTAGTGGCTAAGGAAGCACACCCTGTCAGCTATTATTCTAGATCTAACCCCTGACAATGCCAAATCCACATATACCAAAACATAATGCTTGGTTCTTGTAGATCTCATCAAGGTCTTTCCAACAATATCCATGGGTGATTTTTAGTAGTCCAGCCTCATTATGTTGGCCTAAACATGGTAAAAATGGTCTAAAGCCAAAATGAAAAAGATATAGAAAAGTGTATCCATAAATCATTAAATTTAATGGGCCTACTTCAAATGTAAGGAAAATAGTCATTAACTAAAGAGTAAATATGTTCCCCTAATCCCCCTTGAGCAAATAGCTACCTAATATATAATGAACATAAAAATATGAATATCACTATTAACTGTAGTTATTATTATTGTTGGTAGTAGATGTATTGGGACTATTATTTTCTGTTGGTTTGAGCTGGAAATGTCAATAAAATATAATGCAATATCCATTTTAAAAATTAACATTACTTGATTCATAATTTGTTGATACGCGTCTGTTTTTTGAGAGAGGGTGTTGCCAAAATACAGTTCTCCGTTGGTGTAGATCACAATGCAATCAAATGCCAAAGCGGCTCAGTTTGTTCGCAATCGATTCATTCTTCGAGTCATTCAATGAATCGAGTTGCCCCTTTTGCGTGAGTCTCCTGTTGCGCATGCTCTCACCCCAACATAAGAAAGCGGAGGAACTTGCGAACCAATCAAACGGTGGTGAAGGCGTGCCAAATGTCATCCGGGAGTGTAAAACAAATGCGCATCATATAATGCAAGCCTATTGTTGAAAGCCGACCCCCGACTCAAATTAATTGATTCATATCGGACTATGAGCCGATTCCTTTGGTTACTTTTTCAAAAAGAAGCGACTCATTGTCTAACTGCACATCCCTAGTGTTGTAGACAATAAAAAGAGGTGTAAAGGGTACTATTCCGTTTACACACAGAAGGCTAGTTCTCAGTAGTGTCGACGCGGGAACAGGCAAGGGGAAAAATGTGACCAGCTGGGTGACCACTTTTTAAACACATTTGTAGAATAAAGTTTGATGCATATGGTTTCCCCAGCTAGGGACTATTGTAAATAAATGTTCTGATAATTATCTCCCCCCCCCAATATTTAAACGCCAATACATATTAGCAACGGCTTATTTACAATGGCCAGCAGTTAAATAAAAAAAAAAAAACTCACCCATCCTTGCACTGCTCCCTTTTCCGTATATCACAATACGAAGTTTTAATTTAACTTCCCAGTAGCTCTCATCAATAACATTCACCGAGTGCCAAAAAGTACCATATTTTACAATTAGTGCAGCAGCACTAGTGATGTGTAGAGTTTGTGCGCTGTTATACGTCATACCACGTTTACCCCCAAAATACAGGGCAGGAAGTTAGGAACAGCACTTTCAAATGTGCCTTACTATAAATGCTCAGGAGAGTTTTGATTGTTTCATGCTTTTTTTTTTTTTTATAAACAGAGGAAGTTTTCTTACCTGCTCTATGTCAGGTAAGGCTTTCAGTGGAGTCCTGGCGCCATGTCGGAACAATACCTGCACCAGTTTAAGTTCATAATGAGAAGTGGTGCATGGTTTCGTCTTAGCGGAGCCCGTGTCCGCCTGCATCGCTCTGTTCTGGAACCAGTAGAGCGCGCCGCACACTACCGAGCTCACCGCACCAGCTCGCATCCACATACTCAGGAGCACTCCTATACAGCTGTATACGGAAGTGAAACTTTACGAGTACCTTGTTCACAAACCTGTCCAAACTGTTATATAGGCTAATAATAAATATTAATAATACTTAGTATGCATGCAAATGTTACTTTACAGTTTATAAGTAAATCGTGAAAACACTGATTTCCAATCACGAGAAAAAAACTAATATAGTAACTCAATATCCTATGTATCTGTCTTCATTCCAAAAACTAGAGTCGCCGATATTGTCCTGAAATTATTCAATCTCAAGTAATCTATTTCAAGTATCTATTTCATTGCAAAAGGGTAGCAATGAACTTAGCAAGGTGAATTTTAAAACACTAAGGAACGTGTATAACATTATAACGAATACTTTTCAGCTTAAGCACACCTTTTTCATTAAGATAACTAATCAGTCAAACGGAGGAAAACACTTTCATACTGAACTGGATTTAATTAAGTTGTCTCGCTTAGTTCTAAACCCAACCTTCCACTCCAGTTTTATTAAATAAAACGCAAACTGACAGTTTAATTCTGGGAATTGTAGTCTTCCGCCAATAATATTGGTTAGAAAGCCAAGTATTCGCGAAATAAAACTACATTTCCTACAATACTAGGAAGCGAAACCGCTTCCTTTGTGCGTCACAACCATAGAAATGAAACAATCAGCGTGAAACTTCACCGATCCTTAGTTCTCGCGCTACATCAGAAATATAGAAATATTATATTTCTGTTGTATTATCTATCATGACATTCATATGATCCTTCAATCATTTAATCAGTTCATATCAGATTAAGTAGCTTTACGATCCGTTAATAATATTTAATTAGTAGAAATCTTTATTCCTACTCATTGTTGGGACACTTAAGGGTTACATACTCACATACTGATCAAATTAATTACAACATTGTTTTTGTGTACAATATTATATATACACTGGTTTCGAATCTACATTAAACCTGTGCATTCAGAGAAATACAGATGTACAATATTTTGTATGTATTATTATGGATTTCCTTGCCAGGTGTGCAACTTACAAATTCACATAATACGTGGAAAGTAGGTTAAAATGTATGCATACACCACTAAACATGTATATTATTTTATAGTTGAACTGTCAATCTTTAAAATATTATATTTCTGTTGTACTTATCTAGCGTGAAATGAATAAGATCCTTCATGACATGACTCAAGCGCGATTCACACCCCCTGACTAGGTGGCGCTGGCACATGCAGTGAGGCCTGTCTCTGGCTGATACACACGTCTTTGTCACAAAACGGTCGTTTGTTGTTTTAAGCCGCAGCAGCACCAGGGCAGTGGCTGCGTTCACGACACGTATACTTTGCCGAGTCTGCGCATACTTTTCGCAGACTCTTCGACGAAACTGTCCAAGTTACCCGTCTGCATGAACTCAGCCGGAAAATACGTCACAATGCGACGCATCCACAGGCTGCAAAGTCTGCACAGTCGCGCAGCTTCTCAAAAGGTACTGCGCTGGTGCAGCCGCGGCTTTAAAACAACAAAGGAGCGCTGAGTGACAAAGGCCGCGTCCACGACACTTCTCTGCCGGCTAGATTGCAGACGGGAGTCTGCGTGTGACGTCACGGTCTGTGCAGACGGAGGGTGGACAGCTTTGGCTTTGGAGATGCAGACTCCAGCAGAACAAACATGGAGTCGGTGTTATGATAATTCAGTCCTAATCACAGAAGTGAATGCAATCAAAGTTCCCTTCGTGCTTCACCAGCTTAATACTTTACAGTGTAATCAGAAAACGGGCCATTTAATCAGTTCATATCAGATTAAGTAGCTTTACGATCCGTTAATAATCTTTAATTAATAGAAATCTTTATTTCTACTAATTGTTGGGACACTTAAGGGTTAAATACTCACATACTGATCAAATTAATTACAACAGATTTTGTTTGTGTGTGTACAATATTATATATACACTGGTTTCGAATCTACATTAAACCTGTGCATTCAGAGAAATACAGATGTACAATATTTTGTATGTATTATTATGGATTTCCTTGCCAGGTGTGCAACTTACAAATTCACATAATACGTGGAAATTAGGTTATAATGTATACGTACACCACTACACATGCATATTATTTTATTGTTGAACTGTCAATCTTTAAGATATATTATTTATGTTGTACTTAGCCATATCTAGCATGAAATTATTAAGATCCTTCATGACATGACTCGAGGGTGATTCACACCCCCTGACTAGGTGGCGCTGGCACATGGAGTGAGGTGTGTCTCTGGCTGATACACACGTCTTTGTCACTCAGCGCTACTTTGTTGTTTTGAAGCCGCGGCTGCACCAGCGCAGTACCTTTTGAGAAGCTGCGCGACTGTGCAGACTTTGCAGCCTGTGGAAGCGTCGCATTGTGACGTATTTTAAGTCTGAGTTCATGCAGATGGGTAACTTAGACAGTTTCGTCGCAGAGTCTGCGAAAAGTATGCGCAGACTCGGCAAAGTATGCTTGTCGCGAACGTAGCCAAAGACATGTGTATCAACCAGAGACACACCTCACTCCATGTGCCAGCGCCACCTAGTCATGGGGTGTGAATCACCCTCGAGTCATGTCATGAAGGATCTTAATAATTTCATGCTAGATATGGCTAAGTACAACAGAAATAATATATTTTAAAGATTGACAGTTCAACAATAAAATAATATGCATGTGTAGTGGTGTACGTATACATTATAACCTAATTTCCACGTATTATGTGAATTTGTAAGTTGCACACCTGGCAAGGAAATCCATAATAATACATACAAAATATTGTACATCTGTATTTCTCTGAATGCACAGGTTTAATGTAGATTCGAAACCAGTGTATATATAATATTGTACACACACAAACAAGATGTGTTGTCCGGGAAGATCTCCCCCCGGGAAGATTTTTTTTGTTTGTTTAAACTCAGCTTGTAAGCTAAGATTGAAGCAAATTACAAGGATAAACTGGGCTATTCATAACAATACAGCAAAAATGTACCACCATATATGCTACCATTTGCTAGTAACACAATTATTTTAAAATTGACATTAACACAATAGACAACAGTGATACCTTTTTGCCATGAACACAATAGACAACTTCTTCACTTGCCTCACCCCCCAAAAGTACTTCAATATGGACACATCCCTGAGCATTTGTTCAGTGTAAGAGTGAATGGTATTAGTGAACAAAATTTGGATAATTTCAAGGGGTATTTGGCAAGTTGATCAGGATCATGATGGTACAGATGCATAAACTATCAATGATTAGAGAGCAGTGCAGATCCTGATCAGAATGCATAAATGTGTGGGCTGATTTGGATTTACACTGAATGCTTAATAAACAATACTAATAATATTTTTTTAATATAGTCCAACTAAATTATTGCATTTTAAATTACAGCATTGTCCGCTTCAGGCACTTGCACAGATAGACCCCAGGTGGTGCTTGAGCCCTTTATCCCAATCAACCCCCAACAACCCCCAACAACCCCCCCCGAGCATACTTCATCAACTGCAAACAACTACCCCCCCACCCCTGGAACACACTTCATCAGCACCACCACCCCCCAGGACAGGGTGCTCTTTTTTGGCTTGAGCCCCTGCCCCAAAAAAATGTCTGTGCATTGTACTGGTCTGATTCAGTTCTCTCCCTGTGTTGAAGAATATGTGTGTAAGAGAGCAAAAAAGCCATGCTGTATATTATATCAATATGGTTAGCAGAAATAAACAAAATATTTTGTTTTAACCCACAATTTCATAAACCAAAAGTTATATATTTACATGACATTTGTAGCGGGATCCTCCTGGTCTATGTGGGGCATGTTTCAGAACCTCTGTAATCTCTGCCTCTCAGATTTAGAAATTTGAAAAAGCACAAAAAGTTTTCATATATTTGTTTTAATGTGATAAGAAATGTGATACAGGCTGAAACAGGTTCCTTTTGTGCTGGCGGAGGCAAGATGGCAGGTTGCTCAGATACCCTCTTTTTTATTATTGAAGGTTCCTCTTCATCTGTGAAGTGTATCAAATAACTTAGTTATTGATATCTTTGATAGTTAGTTTTAGTTTCTTCTAATTATAGCTCAGTTAGTTGACCCTTAAGAAAAATGTATTGAACTTGCCATCAGTAAAGTTCTCAGAGTCCCAATACCTCATAGGTTTGCCAGACTGCCTCTGAACAGAATTATTTTCTGGATCGGTCTCAACATTTGATGTCTCCCTTGCCCGATCTGCATATTTCAAAGCCTTTCCATATGATTCTATTTAAGAAAATTAGAACACTTAATGAGCACAATTCAGCATACAATGCATATAAAATGTGATGCATATTTTAATATCCATTCTAAAATGATTAAACACAGAGTTTTATTTTCATCTAAAGTTTTACTTAAGTCTAAAAATATGGTTTACCTGTGTCACAGCTAAGGGTGGCCAATTTAGCTGGAGCAGTGTATGACCAGGCAATCCTCTGTTTAATGAGGGAGGGAACTCGTGCCACCAACCATACCCCGTGCGCAGGTTCGGACCAGGACCCCAGAACACCACAATAGACCCAGGTAAGTAAGTTGTATTTATTCCAATAAACAGAAATGAAAGCAGGGCATTTACTCTGCAATCATAAAACAGTGTGAAAAATGACAATAAATAAACTAAAACTAAAATCGCCTTTAATTAAAAGGGGCGATAAAATAAGTTAAAACACTAACCTAATGAAAACTAAATACATGAAAAAAGAAAACCAAATGCTAGTATAAAAATATACAATAAAAATAGGTATAAACACACAGTTTCTCAAAGTAATACAAATCTCAATGTTTTGCACAGGCAGAAGACAGATATACAATCAGGGTAAGTATTAATCCTATTCCTATAATAATACTTTGCTTGTCAGAACAATTTGCTTGTAACCACAATTATATCAGTTAGAATAACTGGGTCTTGTCCTCCACCTTATTGCTGTTGTCGCAGGGGCTCTCGTCAGGTGAGTGAAAACGTTCTCAAATAAGTTGTACACGGGAAATACAATGTTATTCTTCCTGATTTCTCTCTTTGCAGGTTTCCAGCCGCCCTGCTGACTGCCCAGAGAAACACCCAGCACAAAAGCAACCAGGTTAGTCAGCCTGTATGTAAACATACACTCAGAGTCTCAGCATATCCTATGTCTTTCCCCAATAGGTTACAGTACAAGGAAAGGAGAGAGGGGGAGAACGGCAGGAAATCAACCAACAGCTTGGGGTCTATAGCTTCTGTGTGCTTCCACACTCCGTGACAGTGAAACTGAAAGTGCACTCACTGTAGCCTCTGGAGGAATCTGTCCCTCTCTGCTATGCACCACGTCCTTGCTTTCTGCCCTTCTGTGCCATGGTGAACTTATTCCTGCTGCCCCGTTCTGCCTGTAATCTAGGATCCGGCTCACCTCCTGTCCGGTTTCCAACGCGGGGAGATCTGTCTGTTCGTATTCGGTGAAAAATAAAAGAAATAACAATTAGTGATTAAAACAGCTCATTAACACTGTCCGTGACACTTGTGTAAACTAATCCCTTGATAGGATATAACAGTTTCCTTGTACACTCTGCAAAGCAGCATTTTTTGTCCATTTTCATCAGACTTCTCCAGTTTGTCCACAACTTCACAGCACATTATTATTATTATTTATTTCTTGGCAGATGCCCTTATCCAGGGCGACTTACAAAATATAAGCGCAATACAAAGTGCAAAAATACAGTTCAGTACAAGGCATCAAACGTTACAAATTCAGATTTACATAATACAAAGCAATTCAGAGCATAATACGTTGTACAAATTCCAGTTTACACAAGTGAATATAATAAATGAGGTCTTACATCCTGGAAAGTGAAAGCTAAGTGCGGTCAAGGTGTTAGGTTGCAGTCAAGGGCTACAGGAAAGGGAGCAAAGGGGAAATCAATAATACGAGTTCTAGTAACGCAAGAAGCATGATAAAACGTAAAGTGCTATCTTACAGGAGAGTAAAGGACTAATATTACAAGTATTGTCTGAAAAGATGTTTTGAGTAAGCGCCGGAAGGAGGTCAAGGAATCTGCTGTTTTGAATTCAGTGGGAAGGTCGTTCCACCACTTAGGGGCTAGGGATGAGAAGGAACGGGCTCTGGAGGAAGGAGAGTGGAGAGGAGGCAGAGTTAGTCTTCTGGCACCGGAAGATCGCAGTGGTCTGGAGGCGATGTATGGGGAGACGAGGAACCAAAGGTAGCTTGGTGCAGTGTGGTTGAGACAGCGGTAGGCGAGGGTCAATGTCTTGAACTGAATGCGTGCCGGTATTGGAAGCCAGTGAAGGGAGTGGAGCAGTGGAGTAGCATGTGTGAATCAGGGGAGAGAGAATACCAGATGAGCTGCAGTGTTTTGGATGAGCTGGAGCGGGTGGGTAGTAGTTGCAGGCAGGCCGGCCAGGAGGGAATTGCAGTAGTCCAGATGGGAGACGACCAGGGACTGGACGAGCAGCTGGGTCGAGTAGTTGGTGAGGTGGTGAGGTGGTGCGAGTGCATTCAGGGGGAGATAGCAGACAAACAGGAAGAGATGCGAGAGGGGATGAGAGGGTCAGAAGAGGAAAAAGACAAGAAGATCTGGGCATCATCTGCATAGAAGTGGTAGGAGAATCCATGGGATGCGATGAGGTGGCCCAGGGAGTGAGTGTAGAGAGAGAACAGGAGGGGGCCCAGGATGGAGTCTTGGGGTACACCTGTGAAGAGAGGTTGGGGGGTGGATGAGGAACCTCGCCATGTCACTTCATAGGTCCGGTCGCTGAGGTAGGAGGAGTACCAGGTGAGAGCAGTTTCAGAGATTTCAAGATCAGTGAGGCAGGAGAGGAGGATGGAGTGATCGACAGTGTCGAATGCTGTGGAGAGATCAAGGAGGATAAGGACTGAGGAAAGGGAATGAGGACTGAGGAATGGAATGTTCATATGGGTCAATATATAAGCATTGTTTGAGTCTGAGCTAAATTAGTGCAAACTAGAAGAGAGATGGCAACACTTAAAAGCAAAGAAATGTTCATACAACTCTTGTTTTAGTATACCCTTCAGAACCACTTTCTAGGGCTTCTGTTGAGGAGGGGCATTGACGACACATATGCCTCTCTTGGCCCGCCTTGCAGGCTCCAAGCAACCTGGGACCACCCGGAAATGGCCCCCACCCTGGCATGCGCAGGAGAGGTCTATTCCAGGACCTAAGGCATGGCTGAAGCAGGCTTGAGTAAACTGGGTAAACTCCACCATAGCTGTCCTGGTCTCCCTCCCTCCCCTGTCAGCGGAGCCTCACGACCTGGCCTGTCCCAACAGGCAGTGTCGCATTATGGAGACCCTGCTCCAGGGGGCTTATGAGGCTGGTGCCCAAGCAGCTCACCCCGTAACACAGAGAGCCTGCTGACATTGTACATTGCCCAGCTGGCCGAGCCTCCGGAAGCACCTGACGCATCACCGGCCCCACCCCCTATTGCGGAGATAGCGGCAGCGGCTGATTTGCTGGTGACTGTGATGCGTCACATGGCAAGGGCGACCAGGTGATCCTTGGCAGCCATTGTGGCGGCACACCACCAGGTCTGAGACAGACAGGACCCGCCTCATGGATCCCCCCATCTTGCCGGGCTTTACCTTTGGCCCCTCTGTGGAGGAGATGCTCACACACACCCGTTGCACCCCGGGCCCAGCAGCGCAGGCAGCCTGTTGCAGCTCGACGGTGGCTCCCCCAACCGCAGCTCCCTGGCCACAGTCCAGGCAACAGCCCCGCCCTCCTGCCGACCTCCGTCAACGTCTGAGCTCCGGCAGACAGGCGCCCCCCACAGATAACTGGTGCTGGGCTAGACGCCCTGGCCAACGGCATGCCTGGCACAGCGCGCGCCAGGATGATGGCTGACGGACCTACGCCTCCTCCCCCTCCTGTACCGCGACCATGAGGCTTTCCAGCAGCCTCTGGCCCACCCTTACAACCACCAGCAACTCTCCAATTGGCTCGTCCACACCCAGGACTCCTAAATTATATCAGTAGGCTGCTCCCTACAGTTTCAGGCACATCCACCCCCCTTCCGAGGTGTGGTGTGGACGCGAGTGTGGTGCCCTCCAGGGTAGCACAAGGGATTCTATTCCCCATACTAGTGCCCAAGAAAGATGTCAGTTTCTGCCCCATCTTGGATCTGAGGCACCTGAACTGCCACCTCAAGGTGTTGCACTTCAAGATGCTCAACCTGCGCACCATGTCCCAGGCCATCAAGTCTGGCGACTGGTTCACCATGGTGGATCCTACTTTCACATCCTCATAGCACAGGCGTACAGGAAGTTTCTTGGATTCGCCTTTCGAAGGTCAAGCGTTTGAGTTTGCTGTTCTCCCTTTCGGCCTGTTGCTAGCTCCTCGCACTTTCTCCAAGTGCATGGATTTCATATTAGCCCCCTTGCATTGCCAGGGGCTCTGCGTCCTCAATTATCTAGATGACTGGCTGTTCTGTTCTCACTCCAGGGAGCAGGTTCATAGCCACATGAACCTGATTCTCAGACGTCTCTCCGAATTGGGCTTTCGTGTCTATCGAGAGAAGAGCTGTCTGATGCCAACTCAGCAGGCATAGTTTCTCAGACTGTGCCTCAATTCCGTTGCCATGCTTGCCACCCCATCAGGGTGTCCCTTTGTCAGAGGCTGCTGGGTCTCCTAGCGGCTGCATCACCCACTCTCTCAGCCTCCTCCAATTGAGGCCACAGGTCTCTCTGGATACATCCTCTCTGCAACCGTGTACACTGAGTCACTCCAACGTGCTGGAAGGTGCTCCGTTGGTGGCGGAGCACTCACAATTTAACCCTCGGTGTGCCCCTGGGGCCAGTTTGCCACCGTGTGGTAATGATGACAGATGCCTCCAAGCAAGGTTGGAGAGCGGTCTGCAATGGACGTGGAGTCAGAGGCAGATGGATGGCGCCCATGGGGGTACAGGCTGTACTCATTTGTCATTTTCTGCCAGTCCTACGGGACAAACACGTGGTGGTCTGGACATCTCAACGGCAAGGTAGTCTACGGTCGCACAGACTGTACTGTCTAGTGCACCATCTGCTTCTATGGGCGCCGCCCCCTGGGTCTCATTTTCTGGCTGTGCTGTTTCTGAAGGGTTTCTGAACAGCCTCCTCGCACCGCTTCACTGCCCGCATGACGCCTTAATGTAGTGCTGGACGCACTTTCCCAAGCCCCATTTGAACCACTGAACTCGGCTGAGCTGAAGCTGGGGAAGAGGGAAAAATGAACTTTCCTAATATCAAACTGGACTCTGCATTAAACATAGCCCTCACTTGCAGATGGACTGGGGTCAAGCTTTGCATAAAGACAACAGTTGGGTACAGCTCTGAAATACCTGAGGTCTTGTCAGAAATTTAGATAAAATAAATGACATATCAGCTCTGCATAAATATTAAAATGTATATGAATATATATATATATATATATATATATATATATATATATATATATATATATATATATATATATACACTCACCTAAAGGATTATTAGGAACACCTGTTCAATTTCTCATTAATGCAATTATCTAATCAACCAATCACATGGCAGTTGCTTCAATGCATTTAGGGGTGTGGTCCTGGTCAAGACAATCTCCTGAACTCCAAACTGAATGTCTGAATGGGAAAGAAAGGTGATTTAAGCAATTTTGAGCGTGGCATGGTTGTTGGTGTCTGAGTATTTCACAATCTGCTCAGTTACTGGGATTTTCATGCACAACCATTTCTAGGGTTTACAAAGAATGGTGTGAAAAGGGAAAAACATCCAGTATGCGGCAGTCCTGTGGGGGCGAAAATGCCTTGTTGATGCTAGAGGTCAGAGGAGAATGGGCCGACTGATTCAAGCTGATAGAAGAGCAACTTTGACTGAAATAACCACTTGTTACAACCGAGGTATGCAGCAAAGCATTTGTGAAGCCACAACACGTACAACCTTGAGGCGGATGGGCTACAACAGCAGAAGACCCCACCGGGTACCACTCATCTCCACTACAAATAGAAAAAAGAGGCTACAATTTGCACAAGCTCACCAAAATTGGACAGTTGAAGACTGGAAAAATGTTGCCTGGTCTGATGAGTCTCGATTTCTGTTGAGACATTCAGATGGTAGAGTCAGAATTTGGCGTAAACAGAATGAGAACATGGATCCATCATGCCTTGTTACCACTGTGCAGGCTGGTGGTGGTGGTGTGATGGTGTGGGGGATGTTTTCTTGGCACACTTTAGGCCCCTTAGTGCCAATTGGGCATCGTTTAAATGCCACGGCCTACCTGAGCATTGTTTCTGACCATGTCCATCCCTTTATGACCACCATGTACCCATCCTCTGATGGCTACTTCCAGCAGGATAATGCACCATGTCACAAAGGTCGAATCATTTCAAATTGGTTTCTTGAACATGACAATGAGTTCACTGTACTAAACTGGCCCCCACAGTCACCAGATCTCAACCCAATAGAGCATCTTTGGGATGTGGTGGAACGGGAGCTTCGTGCCCTGGATGTGCATCCCACAAATCTCCATCAACTGCAAGATGCTATCCTATCAATATGGGCCAACATTTCAAAAGAATGCTTTCAGCACCTTGTTGAATCAATGCCACGTAGAATTAAGGCAGTTCTGAAGGCGAAAGGGGGTCAAACACAGTATTAGTATGGTGTTCCTAATAATCCTTTAGGTGAGTGTATGACCACAGTCTGATGTCAGATGCTGACTTCTGTATAATGCTATACAGAAGTCAGAATCCGACATCAGTATATGACCAAAATCTGGTTGTAGGTGAAAGTTTGAAGAACATCAGATTCTGACGTTGTAACAACGACAATATCCTAACGTCAATCCAACTTTCATATACAACCATTATATGACCAAATTCTGATGTCAGATTCTGATTCTGGGATGAGCATTCTATGTCAGATTACTCTAACACTCTCTCTCATAGGCAGTTAAAGCTGTCACTCCTGAAAAGCACTAACCTTTAGCTTTCAAATGATACCAAATATGGCCATTTCCGTATAAGCAGTGCTTGGGTATAGGCTGTGAAAGAAATGCAATTTTTTGTCTATGATGCACCAGAGGGGAGAGGGGGCCCACATTCCATGCCCTATTACACAAATGCTTTCTCTCATAGGTGCAAATGTAGCTGAATGGCAGCTTTAAAATGTCTCAAATATGGGTATTTTTGTGAAGGCTAGACTGTGTTTAGCTGTGTGTTTGTGTGAGAGTACACATAGAATAGACGGAGTGCAGTGACTGAGAGCAGAAAGATGCGAAACCAAAAGAATACCAAATGCTAAGATGACAAATTGAATCTGACACAAAACTGAAGCACCTGGCACACCAAATCATAGATGCTGAGTCTGTCGACAACACTATGAAAACCACTGAGGGCACAAGATACTGCTCTGTGCTTGAAGAAAACCCCATGGCAATATGCTAACTGTAAGTAAAGACTAAGTAAAGACTAAAGTGACAATATTCAAAAGCCAGATGTTTTTAATTTTTTTACTTATATATAGTTATTGTAGGTTTTTGGTCTAACTTAAATTATGTAATTTTTGTTTTTGGGGATCAAATTTGAATTCTTCCTTTTTACACATGTTCATAAAACCTTGAAGTTTAATTGTTCAGTGTCAGTCTATTTGGAGCCCTTTAAATGTGTAATAGTGACAATAATTTTAGTTTTTTCTTATAAGCACTTTTGTTTTTCTTTACTTTTCTGATTTCTCCAGTTTGTGCAGTTACAGAGTTATAAGTAAAAATATGACAGTAAATTCAGGTGAAAATATGACTGCCAGGCCATGTGACGTATGGCCTCCATATTGCATATGGCATAGTTCACCATAGGCATCTAACACTGTTTCATGACATACTGTACAGCTGTTTGGTTGTTATAGGCTTTTGAAAATTATGACAGAAAAATTATAATAATTCTAAGAATTACAACTTTGTTGCTTGGCCCCCTAATAATGGGTCAATTGTAACGAACTTGCAGAGTTACGGAGCTGCACACTAACCACGGTATCATCTCCAGTGCACTGTTTCAACTCATTGACATTGACCCAATAGGTTCTAGAAGAACACACCCATCTTTTAGGTGCACCTCATTAAAAAAAAAAACATTATTGGCAAATAGCCCAACTTTATTGTTTTATTTATTTATTTTCTTATGGTAATGTAATGCTTGTCTGAATAAAATGATGTCCATACACATTTAGCTCTGAAGAGGCTGGGGCTAAAAGGGTTAACTAGTTTCGAGCTTCATGAAAAATCCTCCTGTTTGAGGAAGTTAAAGATGTGGAGTGCTGTATGAATAACTATGACCTAACTCTGTCCTTGTCTATACTTAATGTTGTCTGTACTTGACGTTCTTTATATAAAACTAGGATGAAAGTATCCAGACTGTTTGTACCATACAAGGAGTTGTTTATCTCTGTGGTTCTCAAGAGAAACTGTCAAAAATATCCTCAGACTGCTCTTTGTGTTATGAGTTATGATAACGGACAAATTCCCTGTCTACCCAGCAACAAGATCTGTAATATGTCCTAAAGAGGCTCACATGTATAAAGAGATTGGATGAGAGTCCATCGCGTCATGTATTATATCATATCAATGTGTGTGTGTAAAGTGCCTTTAATAATCTGCTATCATAGAGACCGCCTCTGTGATGACATCCTTCCAACAGCTGTTTGTATCGCAATAAACTTCTATCTTCACATACTTCTGGTTCATCGGTCTGACTTATTGGGAATAATCCATACACAGATAAAAGTTGGATTCAACAAGCTCTTCCTTATATTTCTTAACAAAAAAACTGAGTATTTATTACATCTCTAATCGTGTAAAGAACAAAGAACTGGGACTGGAACTCCTACAACTGGTGATGAACTTCCGACAATGGTCAGGTTTTCCAAAAAGCTCAGGCTGCTTAAGCCAGTGGAAATGAACCATTAGACTCTGCAGATCCTCCACTTTCTTATGTTAGGATGGGAGCATGTGCAGTAGGAGACTCTCTCTCTCCGTCTGAAACAAGGCTGAAGTTGGCTTCTTATTTGTTGGTACCCTTTACAGCTCATTGAAATAATGCTTCATTCCTCCTGAAAAGTGATTAAATTAAAAGCTATTGCATCATGTATACTTGCATGCCTTAGGTATGTCATAGAATAAAGCAAAGAAGCTGTGAAAAGAGATTAATTATTGCTCATTCTACAAAGATATTCTAAAATGGCCTGAACACATTTGTTGGTACCCCTTAGAAAATATAATAAAAAACTGGATTATAGTGATATTCCAAACTAATTTGTTTCTTTAATTAGTATCACATACATCTCCAATCTTGTAATCAGTCTTTCAGCCTATTTAAATGGAGGAAAGTAGTCACTGTGCCGTTTGGTATCATTGTGTGCACCACACTAAACATGGACCAGAGAAAGCAAAGGAGAGAGCTGTCTGAGGAGATCAGAAAAAAAAAAAAAAGACAAGCATGGTAAAGGCTACAAGTCCATCTCCAGGCAGCTTGATGTTCCTGTGACAACAGTTACAAATATTACTAAGAAGTTCAGGGTCCATGGAACTGTAGCCAACCTCCCCAGACGCGGCCGCAAGAAGAAAATCGACCCCAGATTGAACAGAAGGATAGTGCGAATGGCAGAAAAAGAACCAAGGATAACTTCCAAAGAAATACAAGCTGAACTCCAAGGTGAAAGTACGTCAGTTTCTCATCGTACCATCCGTCGCTTTTTGAGCAAAAGTAGCCTCCATGGAAGAAGACCCAGGAGGACTCCACTTTTGAAAGAAAAACATAAAAAAGCCAGACTGGAATTTGCTAAAATGCATATTGACAAGTCACACGACGAGTCAAAACTGGAGCTTTTTGGAAAGTCACATCAGCTCTATGTTCGCAGATGAAAAAATTAAGCTTTCAAAGAAAAGAACACCATACCTACAGTGAACCGAGGAGGCTCGGTTATGTTTTGGGGCAGCTTTGCTGTGCCTGGCACAGGATGCCTTGAATCTGTGCAGGTCAAAATGAGTCCTGATCTGAATCCTATTGAACATCTATGGAAAGAGCTAAATCTTGCAGTCTGGAGAAGGCATCCATCAAACATCAGACAGCTGGAGCAGTTTGCTCAGGAAGAGTGGGCCAAACTACCTCTTAACAGGTGCAGAAGTCTCATTGAGAGCTACAGAAAACATTTGATTGCAGCAATTGCCTCTAAAGGTTGTGCAACAAAATATTAGAGTGACACGGCTGCATGCAAAATGGATCAAGTATTTGGAGACAGAGATTGTTCTTCAAAACCAAAGGCACAATTTATTACTTTTTGGGTTTGAAAGTAAACAAAGCACAGGGTCTTCTCGCCATCCAAAACAAACAAAATAATGAAACAAAATAAAAGCCTAGCTCTGTAACGAACACTACCTTCACCCAGGTTCCCCTAGCTACAGGTGGGACGGCTAACCCGCTTGCCCAACAAACCAAAAACTCGTAATTAGATTAATAAAACAAAAGACCGTTGTTTTTTTCTCAAACAGCAGCTACTCTTCCACTCTTCCACAGTCCAGAAAAGCTTTTGCATCGGTGCAAACGCATAACCTCTTTCCCAAACTCTCCCCACACACACACCCCCAGCACAAACAAAGAGACACCTTTATCTCCACACCTGATTAGCTAATTTGGGGATGCAGTTGTTGTCAATTAGCTAATCAGGCCCTGGAAAGAACTGGCTAGAACATAGGAGTTTCTTTTTCTGGAAACAGTGCCCTCTGTTGTCTTAAGCTCACGTACCTATTGTCCACCACCTCTCCACACACCTCATTACAATTAGGTTGAGGGTCCCATCATTTTTGTCCATGCCATTTTCATTTGTTTTATTATTTACATTATGTTTTTTGTTTTTTAAATGCTTGTCACGGCTTCTTCTTAAATTTCTCTTCGACCTATGACCTGTCAAAGGTAGACCTAATGTGCAAAAGGGACCTTGACAAGAAAAACACCCAGGGCTCAACTTAGATGCTACAATCATCTGAAGCACCTTGTTCAATTTGTAAGGGATAGAAAGTTTAAGAAATACCAGGAGCCCCAAACTCACTTTTGGCAAATTGCCAGTCAAGGGGTATGCATTTTTTCATCCAAACTTCTACTGGTCATTAAACTTCCCTGAAATGTGAACATTTGTTATTTTTACCATGTTTAAACCAACATAACTCATGAGGGTGCACTACTAAAAATCACCCATGGATGTTGTTGGAAAGATCTTGAAGAGATGTACAAAAACCAAGCATAATATTTTGGCATTTGTGGATTTGGGACAGGCCTATGTTTGTCTGTTTAATTTTACAGAATCTTGAACTTGAATTCCAATGCATTCCAGCATTGTTTATTGCCACTTTGTTCAGGTTAATATAACACATAGTCTTAACTGAACTGCTGTTCTTCAATTTGGCATTGTCTGGACAGGCACTGTATTCTGCTGACTGTGAATAGGATTCCACCAGGGTCTGAAGTCTACTTGTGTTTCCCTAACTTGCCATGCAGCAAAAAGCATTGTAGTCTACCTTCCTGCAATGCTGTAGCTCAGGGGTGCCCAAACTTAATTTTCATGAGAGCTACTTTTTGTAATGATCTCCTTCGGGGATCTCTGGTGCCGTGAGTTGGTGATGACGGTCCTCACTCCCGTGGGTGTTAAGGATACCTTGACTTTGGTGGTGGGGGGTGTTGTTCTGATAGTAGTTAAACCTATGTTATTATTATTTTATTATTTTTATTTCTTGGCAGACGCCCTTATCCAGGGCGACTTACAACATAAGTGCAAAACAAAGTGCAAAAATACAGTTCAATAAAGGCATCAATCATTACAAATTCAATTTACATAAAACATAGCAATTCAAAATATAATACAACTTCAAATTTACAATTTACACAGGCAAGTACAGTAAGTGAGGTCCTACATCCTGGACGGTAAAAGCTAAGTGCTGTCAAGATGTAGGGTCACAGTCAGGGGCTACGGGAAAGGGAGCAAGGAGGAAACAAATTAAAAATGCAAGAAGCATAATAACAATCTGTGAAGTGCTATCTGACGGGGGTTAAAAAGACTAATATTATAAGTACTGTCTGAAAAGATGTGTCTTGAGTAAGCGCCAGAATGAGGTAAAGGACTCTGCTGTTTTGACTTCAGTGGGCAGGTTGTTCCACCATTTAGGGGCCAGGGATGAGAAGAAGTGGGCTCTGGAGGAAGGGAAGTGGAGAGGAGGTAAAGTTAGTCTTCTGGCACTGGAAGAGCGCAGTGGCCTGGAGGGAATGTATGGAGAGACGAGTGTCTGAAGGTTACTTGGTGCAGTGTGGTTGAGACAGCGGTAGGTGAGGGTCAATGTCTTGAACTGAATGTGTGCCGGTATCGGGAGCCAGTGGAGGGAGCAGTGGAGTAGCGTGTGCGAATCGTGACCAAATACCAAAATACCAAAACAAGCCACAGAGTTCTGGATGAGCTGGAGCGGGCGGGTAGTAGTTGCAGGCAGGCCGGCCAGGAGGGAGTTGCAGTAGTCCAGGCGGGAGAGGACCAGTGACTGGACGAGCAGCTGAGTCGAGTAGTTGGTGAGGAAGGGACGGATGTATGTTCGGCGTATGTTGCTCAGGAAGAATCTGCAGGTGCGTGTCAGCGTGGTGATGTGCTGGGTGTAGGAGAGCGCAGGATCGAGGGTGACTCCTAGATTTTTAGTGGAAGAAGAAGGAGAGAGTGTGGTGAATTCCAAGGGGATCGAGATGGGGAGGTCAGCAGAAGGTGAGGAAGAGTGGGGGAAAAACAGGAGAAACGATTTGGAGAGGTTGAGCTTGAGGTGGTGTGAGTGCATCCAGGCAGAGATAGCAGACAAGCAGGAAGAGATGCAAGAGGGGATGAGAGGGTCAGAAGAGAGAAAAGACAGGAAGATCTGGGCATCATCAGCGTAGAAGTGGTAGAAGAAACCATGGGATGCGATGAGGGGGCCCAGGGAGCGAGTGTAGAGAAAGAACAGGAGCAGGTCCAGGATGGAGCCTTGGGGTACGCCTGTGAGGAGAGGTTGGGGGGTGGATGAAGTACCTTGCCATGCCACTTGGTAGGACCGGTCACTGAGGTAGGAGGAGAACCTGGTGAGAGCAGTCCCAGAGGTCAGCGAGGCAGGAGAGGAGGATGGAGTGATCGACAGTGTCAAATGCTGCGGAAAGATCAATGAGGATGAGGACTGAGGAGAGGGAGGCCGCCCGAGCACAGCAGGACTGCTAATAGCACAAGTAATGGTCGCTTAATTTCTGAATACAGACAAAGACAGTGCCAGACATGCAGTTACATTGAACAATAGCTCATAGTAATGCTAAATAAATGCTAAATAATCACAGCCTACAGTGTATGTTCCGGGGGGGTGGTGGTGTTGTGCTAACATTAGTTTAACCTCGGTCCGGGGGGGTGGGTTGTTGATGGTAGTTTAACCTTGTTCCGGGGGAGGTGAGGGTTGGGGTGCTGACGGCAGTTAACCTCAGTCCAGGGGGGAGGGTGGTGTCATGCAGATGGTAGTTTATTATCGGCCCGGGTGGGGGTGGGGTTGTGCTGGGGGGTGCTGACAGGAGTTTAAACTCGATCCGGCCCAAGGGAGAGTGGGGAAGATGGTATATATACTGTGCTTCCTACTGACTTCACTGGTGTAAACTACATGTAGGCTAATATTCTCTTTTTAGGTCATTCCCAGGGGGATCTTAAACGTCAATTAATAGAATTTCAGATTACATTTTTGGCTCCGCATGCTTTGGCTCCTCAACTCCCAGCTGGTCTTTTAGCTGCTTATCTTTGTCACATAACTTTCAATCAGCTGACCCTAGTCTTCTATGAATTTTTGTATTTGTGGTTTTGTATTTATCTATTTGTCTGCATACTGTGGGTGACAAGGTCTTTGTTGCTATGACCCACATTTCTGGAACACAATTTGCCACGGATACCTTCAAATCCAAGTTGAAAACTTATTTCTTTAAAAATACTTATTTGTGAAGGTTTTATTTGATCTGATTTGCGCACATTTACTTAAACGATGTTGATGCTTTGAGAAAAATGCTTTTTATTGTGGTATATAAAATGTGTATTTTTATTATTTAGTAGGCAAACAGTTATGTGGAATTTGTCTTCTGGCAGAATCGGTTCAATGTGTATGCTAATTATTTTGAAGCCAAAACGCATTCCATGGTGAAAAAAACAGGGGAAAAGTACTCACTTTGAAGGAGCATTCAAATAGGTTTACAGTCAGGATAGTTGTCTCCTGCAGAATATGCCATGCAATGTGTGGAGGTGTTTGTGGAATTCCTGCTGTATCTCTAGTTTATTTATTTTTCCTAATTACCATGGAAGCTAGGTCTGATAAGAACCTGTAGTTTATTGCTTTCATATTACACTCCACTTCTGCTTCACCTGCCTTGAGACCTTGATATCCAACACCACTTTTATTAAACCACATAATGTGCTACCTTGATCTCTCCAGGAACCGTGAAGATCTTCACAACTGAGTCAGAGATAGAGATTTTGAATCCCAACTACCATGGATGCAAACTGTGGAGAGTTCTGAGCAGGTAACAGAAAAAATGAATCCTGTTGCAAAGCAGGACGAAAATTAGATTTTGATCTTAAACTAGAATAAAATGGTTATGGTTCACTTTCCCTCACTCCTGATTTTACCTCTGTGCCTCATAGCCTACTCTTGTTTATAATATTGACATTGTTTGGGGAATTTTTTTAAAGTAAGTTACCTGTTAATGCCCTTTGGTGGGCCAGTGTGAGCTAACAGCACTTACAGCGGCCCACTCCCGCTACACAGTCCACTTGTTGTGTCGGCGTCCCAGTTGCTGTGCGCCTCTCGGTACCTGCACTGACAGTCGCCCCCGCTGCACATTTCTGGTAACACGTGTGTTAGGCGCTTGGTGTGTGTTAGGCTCCCCCTCTCACCCCCGCCGCTGTGCTGCTTGTGGCCATCGCACGCAGCATCGAAGGTAGCTGCACCTCACGTGCCTGCTGCTCCAGCTTTGGCTGCACGCATGACCCCATGCAGGCAAAATAGTGACAAGGGAGACCAACGGAGTTGCGCCCATTGGCCTCCTCCTCTTCCTCATTGTCACTATGCCCCTCCCCGCTGCGACATCTGCACCGGAGGTCCGGCTTCATGGACAGGCAGCAAGATACAGCCATCCTAGCCCTAAACAGCAGGATGGACCAAATCTGCACTCTCTTTGGCCACCCCTCATCCATTGAGCGATGAAACTCCCCCTGCTAATTCTGGGCAGTGATCCAGAGGGCCGTGGACTGCCTTCAGCTCCCTATGTCCTCCGATCCTGCCCTGCTACGCTCCAGGTTTGAGAGAGGATGCATGGGCTCTACTGCTTCTTCCGGACCTCCTCAGCGAGCTGAGAGCTACCTAGGACCACCCGGTGACAACCCCTGCTCAGGCTCGGACAGGAGAGGCCTACACTAGGACCCAGGGTGTGGCTAAAGCAGGCCTGGTGGACTTCCCTTGGGTTAATGCCACCATTGCCACGTTGGTTTCCCTCCCTCCGCTGAACCATGTGACCTGGCCTGTGGCTCCGCCGCACCCTCCCCCCTCCCACCCGCGTTAACGGGAGAAAACTCAGTTCGTCTAGATGCTAGATCTGCACACCACGACCAGGCCATCAAGGCTGGCAACTGGTTCACCACGGTGGATCTGAAAGATGCCTACTTTCACATCCCCATTGCGCAGGCACACGGGAAGTTCCTCTGCTATGCCTTTGAAGGCCGAGCATACGAGTTTGCTGTTCTCCCCTTTGGCTTGTCGCTAGCCCCCTGTACTTTCTCCAAAGTGCATGGATGTCATGCTAGCTCCCTTGCATTGCCAGGGGGTCTGCCACAATTGTTTAGATGACTGGCTGGTCTGTTCTCACTCCAGGGAACAGGTTCAGAACCACACGAACCTGAATCTTGGACGTCTCTCCGAATTGGGCCTTTGGTTTCAATCGAGAGAAGAGCCTCCTGATGCCAACTCAGCAGGCACACTTCCTCAGACTGCGCCTCGATTCCATCGCCATGCTGACGACTGAGAGTTGCCTGCATATGTGCATGGCTCTCCCTCTTCCAGTTGAAAGCCCACATCAGGGTGTCCCTTTGCCAGAGGTTGCTGGGCCTTCTGGCGGCTGCATTACAGACCCTCCCCATCGGCCTCCTCCAATTGAGGCCGCTGCAGTGGTGACTCAGTCACTGTGGCATACTGGAAGGTGTTCCGTTGGTGGTGGAGCCCTCACGATATACCTATTGCTGGCAGATGTTTTGCACCTGGTGCCAAGACGGGGATCATGACCCAGTTACCTGCCCCATTGGGGTCATACAGTTTTTACAGGAGCTGTTGAACCAGGGCAAGTCCCCATCCATACTCAGTGTATCTGGCGACCATCTCCACATTGTCATGTCTGGATTGATGGCAAGCCCCCTGGGTGTCATTTCCTGGCTGCTCAGTTTTTGAAGGGAGCTCGTCGGCTATGCTCTCCTCATGCCCTTTCACTGCCCACATGATGTAGGTGATGTAGCGCTGGACGCACTTTCCCAAGCACGGTTTGAGCCACTGCAGTCAGCTGTGCTGAAGCTGGTGTCACTTACCTTTTTTTGGTGTCACTTGATTTTTGCTGGCAATCACCTCTATAAATCTTGTGAGCGAGTTACACGCTGTGTTTGTTTTGCGGGAGATGGCTCCAGGGTTACTCTCCGGCCTAACCCTGCATTCCTCCCAAGAGTGCTGTCTCCTTTTCATATCAACAGACCTGTTGAGTTGATGGCGTTCCATCCTCCTCCCTTTTCTTTGCCCTGTGCGGGCCCCAAGGTGCTATCTGTGCGGAGACAGGGCCAGGCACTTTCAAAGCAGCGCCTCTCACATTGGATTGTGGACACAATTACCATGGGCTATGAGTCCACAGTGCCTGGACAGCTGGTGGCCCACTCAACTCAAGGCATTGCCACATCGTGGACCCTTTTTCAGGGTGCCCCCTTGGTAGACATTTGTGCGGCTGCAGCTGGGGCCTCGCCACTCACATTTGTCTGGTTCTACAGGTTGGATTTGATGGGACCAGCCCCCTCCATTGGGAACCCAGTGTTGGCTTCAGTCGAGCCCCAGTAGCCTATGGGTACGGGCTACCGACCTTTATTTCCCAGTCTGCCCCTGTTAGCGCATCCTGGTGGATTCCTTGGATGGAGCTTTATTGAACCGTGTTTCCCTTCCTGCCGGACTATGCCTTTGAGTCGAGCACCCATGTGAGCTGCTCCTGGACTTGGTGAATACGTTCCCAGACACATGGCCTCAAGGTACGTTGCCTTATGAGGCCACCCTGTATATAGTTAATTGCTGCATTATTGTTGTAGTGGTGCATGTGTGTTGCCTGTACCCCGCTGTATATGTACCATGTGTAGACAGCAGGCCTGTGGCCCCATTCTAGCTGTGCTAGTGGACTAGGGAGCCACAGCTGCTGTTTCCAGCTGATGGCTCTTGAGCTGGTACTTGCTGTGTATACAGTTTCTTGGTCAGCAGGTCTGTGGCCTGCTCTAGCTGTGAGCTCATAGACCAGGGGACCACTCCCGCTGTCCTCAGCGAAGGGCACTTGAGCTGGTTTTTGTTCCCCGCTGTGTACATAGTTTGTTTGCTACAACACAGTAGAGCTGCTAATTGGCAGGTGACAACTGCTCCTGTGTTGCATGAGAGGTGCCTGAGCTGGCTCCTGCACCCTCTGATGTATATAGTTAGTTACAGCATTGTAGAGCTTGGTGTGGCCTTGCTCCTAGCTGTGCTAGTAGAGCAATCGGCCACCACTCCTGTGTTGCGCGGAGGGTGCATGAACTGCCTCCTACAGCCCACGGTGTAAATGGTTTGTTTTTTTGACAGCACAGTGGAGCTGACCAGAGCGCGATTGCTTCTGTGCTGCGTGGAGGCATTTTCCTGCTGCCCGGGCTGTATTTGCTGTTGTGCTGATGTGGCTTTTCCAGTGTTCTGACTAGCCATCTATGTATATTTTCTTAAATTATACAGTGGGTCTGTGGCCCCCCTAGCGGGTATGCCATGTTGTAGGCTCCTTTACCAGCTCGCTGCCTCTTCCCTTGTGACAGTTTGGTTATACAGTAACCCCTCCCCCTTGGGCAGTGCTTCCGACTTGAAAGATAACGATAGGTTGTGAATGCAACCCTGGTTATCTGAAAAAGGAAGCACTACCCAAGGGTTGTGAGGTTGTGCAGGAGAGGAAGTTCCTGTGCAGATGTCCCCTTTTATACAAACAGGAAGTGGGAAGGGAGCGATTTGGGTGACAGGCAGAGGTCACCAGTGGCAGCTTTGATAGTGACATTTCGATCATGTTCCAACGGAAGTGCATAGAAAACCCTCCCCCTTGAGCAGAGCTTCCTTTTTCAGATAACAATTCGCAACCTATCATTTTTAAAGGTTGGGTCACTGGGATGGGATAAGGTTTACAGTATTTTGTTTGGGCTTTTCAGTGAGCTATTAAAACCAGAAACAAATCTACCTTAATGATGGAAGTCCAGAGACAATGTATAGAATTATGGGTAACATACTGCATGCTGTCTGTTATGAATAGTAATGGAACACCCAGCATTAGACAAGATAACTTTTTTAAAGGCTCTGAGATAAAAACAGAGAGGCAGTGCTTAAAGGGATACTTTGGTATTTTGGCATTTTTGCCTGATTGCATACTCGCTCGGCACATACGTGTTTTGTTTGTTCAAGCTTGCGGGGGGGGTGGGGGTTTTATGGTGGCCACGGCCCCCCTTGAATTTAGCCTGCCCCCCTAGGGGTTCCCCTGTCAAGCTGGAGTGTTTTTTCAAACATGTTGCATTTTCTATTAGTTTTGTTTTTGTTTAAAAATAATAATAATAATTGGGGGGTTGTTATGCAGCCAAAGGTGGGCTGACTCTTGTCTCCTCCCCGATGTTGCTGCTGACCTTAAGAACATGCTGAATAAGTTGGGTGTCCAGGCACAGAATGGTCTGGATTTCATCCACATTTGAGAAGAAGTGGTGGCAAGAGAGGTAAGGGCAGCACTCTCCTTCTTGTAGGCCTACCTGTCCAGTTTGCACCGAAGTACAAGACCAGAGCTAGGGTTTCCTTGTGATTTCTGGAAACCAGAAGGTGTAAACTCAGTTTCCAGCTATGGGGGAAATACATTTTGCTGTATTTCTATGGTGCCTTTTGTTAAAACTTCTTAAAATATAAGCTCTCCTACATTGTGTGAAATGTAGCTGTGACAGGGCGCTGTCTGTCACAGCATGGCACAGCCATGTTGTCCGCTGCCTCACAGACAGCCTGCGAGCTCACGGCTGCAGGCAATGAGCACTGTGGCGACTGTGACATCAGCGGCAGCTGTGCTTCATCTATTTATTCCCTCTCCTTTCCAGAGGGAGGCAGCTATCCACGGTGAAGGAGAACTGAAGATCCCACCTTTTGACTGCCCGGAGCACCCCGTTTGTGTGGACATTTTGTGTGCTGGTATTGCCTTGTTTTCCCCTTTTTGTGTTTTTTTTGTTGGACTATTGTGAACCCCAATAAAGCCCGGATACCGCCGGAACCCAAGACTCTCTCTCTCCGCTAATTGCAACCGGCTTTTACATTTGGTGGCCGATGTGGGGAAGTTCCGCGGCATACTTACCCTGAACTCCCTACCTGGTGCGGTGGAAGGACAGCTATGGAGGCGTCTCAGGTGGAACAGTTGCTGGCCGCAGTGGTGAAGCTGCAGGCTCAAAACACCAAACTCTTGAGATGCTTGTCGAGCAACTTCGAGCAACAGCTCCTACGCCTAACCCTGCTGTGGCCGCACCGAACCCGGCTTGGGCAGGTCTGTGGATTCCAAAGATGGGGTCGGGGGACGACCCAGAGGCTTTCCTAGCCATCTTTGAGTGTACCGCTCAGTGTTGCGGCTGGCCGGAGTCAGAGTGTGCGGTATGCCTGGCCCCCCTGTTGACCGGGGAATCGCATTCTGCCTCCTGAGCGCTCCATCCAGAGGACGCCCTGAACTACAAAAAACTGAAGGACAGTGTCCTGGACTGGGTCGGCCTGACAACGGACAGGCAGACCCAGAAGCTCAGAAGCCTCTGGTTCGAACCCAGCTCCCAGCCCCGGGCCTTTGTGCAACAGCTGCGGGACGCCTGCCATCACTGGCTCAAGCCGGATGAGCACTCCGCCACGGAAGTTGCGGACCTGGTGGCCCTGGAACAGTTCCTTAGCTGTCTCCCACATCCCTCCGCAGAGTGGGTGAAGGCCCACCAGCCCAAACACCTGGAGGAGGCCATCAGGCTCGCAGAGAACCACCTCGCTGCTAGGGATGATTCCACCTCCCGACGCCCGAGGGCGGACACCCTCCCACCCATTCCCAAGACCATCTCTCTGGCCCGACTCACCCAGATACGGACGTGGTCCCAGAGTTTCCAGCCCCCAAAACCTGTCTCTCCACAACCCGCTTTCCCTTTCCCACTTGTCCGTCCCAAACACAAATCTGTTTCCTTAGCTCCTTCCTTTTCTCTGTTGCCCGGTAGAGTGCGGTCCCCTGGAACAGCTACGTGATGTGCTGGCATTGCGGGCAGCCTGGACATCGCCTGGCCGAATGCCCACTGGTGAAAATGAATTATAAACCTCTCATTGAAATACCATTTGAGAGCATTGGTATGGACTTGATCGGTCTGTTAGAGAAAAGCTCCGCAGGGTATCGATTTGTGATAGTCATAGTAGATTTTGCCACTCGGTATGCGGAAGCGATTCCTCTATGGACAATGTCACCAACTAGGATTGCTGAGGAGCTGTTGAAGATCTTCACTAAGGTGGGGATCCTAAAGGAAATCCTGACAGATCAGGGCACTCCCTTCATGTCACGTGTGATGCGTGACCTCTGTAGGCTGTTGGGGATAAAATCCATCAGTATATATAAGTTATTACTGCCTTGCTGTTCACTGTACACGAGGTTCCCAAGGCTTCCGCTGGCTTCTCTCCCTTCGAGCTATTATACGGGAGGCGGCCAAGGGGAATCCTCGATTTAATAAAGGAGGATTGGGAGGCTACTACTTCTATGGTACAGCACATCCTGGACCTGAGAGATCGATTATCGGCACTGGAGAAAATTGCACAATCGAATCTCTTACAGGCCCAGGAGCGACAACAATGTTTGTACAACAGGGGAGCCCGGTTACGATCGTCCACACCAGGGGACAAGGTATTGGTGTTACTCCCAACTTCAACCTCTAAGCTGCTGGTTAAGAGGCAAGGACCCTTTGTAGTCACACGCCGCTTAGGTGAGGTCGATTATGAGGTGTGTTGCCCGGACTGTCAGAGAGAAAAGCAGATCTACCACCTCAACATGCTGAAGAAGTGGTGAGAGAAGGAAGCATTATATGCTCCTAGTTCCTCTCAAAATAAAGAGACTGAACCCGCTGTTTCTGAGGTTCGCATTGATCTCAATTTAACAAACGCCCAGAAACAGCAAGTCCACTCTTTATTAACCTGCTTCCAGCATGTCTTTTCTCACCGACCTGGGCTCACACCTCTCATCAAACATCATATCCACACAGCACCTGACACCTGTGTGTGTATAAAACCCTATCGCACCCCCTATTATAAAAAGCAGGCTGTTAATGCAGAAGTGCAAAAGATGTTGCAGCTGGGAGTCAGAGAGCCCTATAGTTTCAGTGCCAAAGCCTGATGGCAGCACTAGATTCTGCATTGATTATAGGGAGCTCAGTCCAGCATCCCGAGAGAAAACCACTTTCTCCACTCCTCATAGTTTATACCAATTCCGCACTATGCCTTTTGGGCTGCACGGAGCCCCAGCCACTTTCCAAAGGCTGATTGGACTGTGTACTCCAAGCTGCACCAACGATATGCCTCTGCTTATTTGGACGACGTGCTGATTTTCAGTAAGGACTGGAATAGCCACCTCATCCACGTAGCAGCTGTGCTGTGGTCCCTTCAGCAGGCAGGGCTCACGGCAAACCCGGGCAAGTGTCCAGTTGGGAGGAGGGAGACCAAGTATCTGGGGTACGTCTTAGGGGGAGACAGGTATGGCCAGTAGTTGACAAGGTAACCTGTGATGAAACGGCTTTGCCTCTCATCCCTTAAGCAGGAAATGTCCGTGCATACTATTCTTATTGTTATTGTTTTCATTTGTTATTTGTTTTACTGTTGTTTTTGATTTGTTTGACTGTTCAATCTACTGAAAGTGTTGTTAGCATTATACATCACTATGATAGCGGTATGGTATTTTACATAATCAATACTTATCTAGTTTGGTTACGTGGGAGAAGTTTTCCTGCCTGGAAACCATATGAGCATCACGTCTTGAGCGGCGTTCTCTTTTCTTGCAGCGTTGAATCTCGTAGGGCATTTGTTTGGTTTGTTTTAGTTTTTCTTTGCTGGTGTGTGTATTTTCTTTTGTTTGCTAATGTTTCCTCTTGGTTGTTTCTTTGTTATTTTGTTGCGGTGAAGGGCTTCTAGTGTCCTTTGATACGAGGGCGATTTGGATCTCGCGCAAGGACTATTTCCTGTTTAAATGCAATGCTCCACTTCCATATGTGTGTGGGGGGGAGGTATCGTGTTGATGTGTGTTTTATATAATAGAATCATACCCAACTCTCATTAATGGGAATAAGGATGTTGGTTTTATGTATGTAGTTTGTAATTCTACAGTTTAACCCAGTGTATTTTACATAATGTGGGTTATTTATTTATTGCCTTGTTGTTAATAGCAACTGGGCTCTCCTTACTATAGATTGATTGGTTTGATCCAAAGCTATAAAGGTGTGGTTTTTACTCTAGACTGATCATTATGGGGTGGTTGAGCTCCCAAGCAAATTGGATATGTTTTGCTATGTGTATAGGAGACTTGATTGATATACATGGACTACAAATAAAATGTGTTGTTTTCATCAGCTTTCAGCCATGTTTTGTTTTGTTTTGTTGTGAACTGAACTTGCCACCTAATTACACCTGGGCTGCTCATCCCGATTATTATAGGGGATAACTTCCTCACATAACCGCTATCGCCTCCTGTCCACCTCCTTTATCCCCTGACCAAACTAACATGGAAAGGTGCTCCAGATACGGTCCAGTGGACGGAGCAGTGCCAGGTGACTTTCCAGGCTATTAAGGACCACCTCTGCCAACAACCTGTATTGAAATGTCCTGACTTCTCTCTCCCCTTTATTTTACAGACTGATGCCTCGGAAGTTGGGCGCAGTCCTTTCCTAGATTTTTGGGGGCCAGGAACACCCCATAATCTATCTTAGCAAGAAACTATCCCCCCAGGAGCGTAAATATAGCACGATCGAAAAGGAGTGTTTTGCCATCAAATGGGCTGTCTAGATGCTCTGCTACTACCTACTGGGGCATCCTTTCTCCCTGGAAATGGACCACACACCCCTGCAGTGGCTGCACTGCATGAAGGACTCCAACCACCGCATCACTTGGTGGTATCTCGCCCTGTAGGACTTCAACTTCTTAGTCTATCACCAACCCGTTCCCCAGCTCTGAGGATTGGATTTTCCAGGACAATGCTCCATGCCACACAGCCAGGTCAGTCAAGGTGTGGATGGAGGACCACTAGATCAAGACCCTGTCATGGCCAGCCCAATCTCCAGACCCGAACCCCATTGAAAACCTCTGGAATGTGATCAAGAGGAAGATGGATGGTCACAAGCCATCAAACAAAGCCGAGCTGCTTGATGTTTTGTGCCAGGAGTGGCATAAAGTCACCCAACATCTTTTTCTTTGGTCAGGACCAGTTAGTGAAAGGCTGCAGTGACATCTATTGTCCCCTGCAGGAATTTAAGAAAGCACTGTCAACCTACACATTGGATTCAGCAGACTACAGAGCACTGTGCAACCAGTCTGATGACGTCACAAAGTGATCTTGGGTGTTGCACTTTTTTCCTGTTACGACCATGTTGCACTACAAAATGGAACCATGTAAAGGAGCATAAGAGAAATCAAAATAATGACCACTTTTCAAATACTTTTCCGTCACTGTGTTTTGTAACCGCTGTGATTAAAAATTAGAAATGACTTCCTCCAAGCTTGGTGTTTTAAGTTTCCTTTTATGGTCTCAGATTCTTTCACAATACCATTTCCTTTGTGAAATTGGCTCCACCCTTCCACAGGTCACAGGCTATAAGGAGCGCATTACAAATCAATAAAGTACTCATTCAAATATCCTAAACAGGGTTAATAATATTTTAAAATGTATGGTAATTAGAAGGCAAAATACATTAAATAAATCCAAAGAATTCCCACTTTTACAAAACCAGTATAGTACGTGTCCTTCCAGAAAGAACCATGGTGGGTTCAAAATGCTAATACATGGAAACAATACTTAAAAAAACAGCAGGTTCATTTTCATCCCTTTTTAATCGACATTGGCTTTAGCTTTGATATAAGAATAATTAAATCTTATCCTATTAAAATAAGAACCATAGTTTTAGAATCTGTCAACTGTACAATGTACTCCGAAGAAAGTATTAAACATTTTCCTCAAACCCTGTTATATTTCTAAAGTAGTTCACAATATGCACTTTAAACTGTAGTGGTTTCAGTACATTCTCAGGATACACTGATGAAAAAGTAACAAGTTTATTATGAAGAAACATAAATACAGGTTAACTTGTAGTCCTTGTAAATTGTAACTGCTATTAGGTTTAAAAATAAAATTATTTTAAATTGTAGATGTTATGAGGGATTAATAATAGAATGTATTTAACACAATTTTCCCCTTCAATTTCATTTAATGATTATTATATCAAATCTATGGCACTTATTGTCTTCTCACTACATCTAAAACAGTGTGTCCACAGAGAGGGGTTCAATCATTTATCTGCAATAAAATGGATAAAAATGTTTTTTTAATGATTAAAAAGAGCTTGTTTCATCAAAAGCCACACTTAATACTATCTCTTATCAGAGCAAGGTTGTTTATCAACAACACATGCATGTTTCATAAGGTTTCAAAGTTGTGTCCCCACTTTTTGTCAAGTGTCAGACATTCATTAAAATGTATTGAAATCAGCCAGTATCAGGGGCAGCTGTCACTCTGAAAGACCCCATGCCACCTTCCACCTCTGCAGAGTGCATCAAAATTATTTGAAATGTTTAGATACTTTTATTCTCCTGAAGTAGGTTATATTAGCATCTAGCATCAACAGAAAAAAACAAAATGGCTACTACATGAACTCCATTTGTTTTGTGAAAGAAATACCTAATGTGACAACACCGTCAGATGTCAACTCAAAGATTTTCTGTCTGAAGGTGGTGACGGGCCAATGATGGAGTTGACATTCAATGTGAAGTCATCATGTTTTTGTGGTTTTCAAGTACATTTTAATTATATTAAATATAGAAATAGTGTTTAGTTTTTCTAATAATGTATAAATACTAAATATGTGGCATGACAGCATATATTGCTTTTTTTGGATTGATAGTCATCAACTCTAGCTGAGTTAGGGTTGAGGGAACATAAGGCTGAGGGAACATAGGGCTTAAGGAACATAAGGCTGAGGGAACATAGACAAACTCCCCCTCTAGCATAGTATAGGCAAGTATGATTAAAGATATTCAGAGTGCTGTCATGTGTTTCAGTCCAGCATGGCTAGGTAGCATCTCTCATTGGAGGAGCGTATATATTTCATTAAAATATTTCATATTTGTCGAGGAATTGTTGGTCACATGTAAAAATGTAATCTGTATGTAATGTAACATGAGAATGTGTTTTGAAATCTTAAAAACATCTTGATTGCTGTTAAAGGTAAAGTTAACATTCTATTACACAGCCCAATTAAAATGGAAATCTATATATATATATATATTGAAAGTAATTTTGTGGGGGCCTCTGTCAGCCTTGGTGAAAATTAATGTTTACTATACTTCTTAAAGGTCTAGCATAATGTGAGTAAAAATGTATTTGCATTATTGGTGTCTGATGGTGTTGACACAAAATAACTGATGGCAAGGTAAAAAGCAGATTTTGATAAAAAAGAGAAAAGTTGGGAGGTTGTATCAAAGTGTAGCTCAGCAGCTTAGTACATGTTAGATACACACATGTAGTTTAATTTGTCTGAGCACAAGGTTTTATTTTTTAAATATTTCTCCCATGTCTCAAGAATCAGTGCTAAGTTTGTTACTATTGTTGAAGTGTTGATTGGTGCTGGTCAGCATTTTTCTGGCAACAGATGTTTATCAAAGACATTGTTTTAAGTCCTCAACCAAATACTTGTCCCAAAACACACAATCTTTATACTGTTTAAATGTTTTAGTTGATTGAATATCCTAGAAGGCATTAGCTGATTCAATCATTCTAAAGCCAGTAGTTAAATAACCAAAAGACAATTGCTATATACAATCCAAGGAACAATTAACCTAAGACAGAGACAGGGTAACTTAATTTGGTAGATCTTTGTAGCATCCTGAGTAGTTGGTATGAAACTACAGACCAAAATGCTTTAAGAAACTATGAATTAAAGTAACTCTAAACTCTAAACATTCTGCCAATTCCTTCCATTTCCTTTCACCCTTTATCCCCTCTTACTATGCTCCACCCCAACGCACAACCTTTACCCCATTAACCCCTCATGGGGAGGTGGCATGCTACACTGACAGTCGAGTATAAGAACTGACAACTGAAAAATAACAGTTCATAGAATGGACTTTTCGCAAATGAGAAAAAAAAGATTGTACAAGTTCAGTTAGACTACAATGATTGTGTAAAAACAATAATACCACTGACCAATCTGCTTCTCTGTTCAATGTACAAATAAGAACATGACCAGTTTAGTATGTGCACAACTTTATTTTTTAATTACACAGAGTATTAGGGGGAAAATACTTTAAATGTAAATGCAGCACACCAAAAAAGGGAAAACAATGCATTTTAGGAAAATTCAAGTCTTGGAAGTGAAGATGAATAGTAAGAATCTCTAGTGAATGGCTGTGCAAGACTAACAATCTAACTCCTTGAACAGAATCAAAGGAACATTTCACATAGGAACTCAGCCTTCCAATTAACATTGTATATATAACATTGTATGTATATATAAAAAAAGGTAAGTAGTGCAAAAATGATTTGTTCCTTACATTAATAAATCAGCGTTTCTCCATATTTAACGACATGTTATCAATCAAGTTATAAAACAGATATAAAAACCATAAAAATACAAACAAGCAGAAGGCATAGTTTATGTAGAAAAAAGAAACGAAAAGAAAAACAAGAAAAAAACTTTTAACAGAAAAAGAAAATAGTCTCTATCAAGAGGCTGTTTAAAATATTCGCACTTGTGAGTAGGAATAGAACAAATGTATCCATCCCATTAAATAGCATAATATATTATTTTGAGAATAAAATCTTGAATAACTTCTGTAGTTAGAAAATGTGCCCTTACTTAAGTTTACTGTAGTAGTCCAAAGATAAAGACACAATTGAGTGTGGTAAAGCCTAGTGAAATTATAGTTAAGGAAAAAGATTATCCTTAAACCATAGTTGAAGCTTTAGAAAATCAATGCATAGTTTAATCTTGGGGAAAATAAAAGTAACTTCCCAAAATGGGGGACAACATTCTTTAAAGGTGGGAACATAATTGTCACATAAAATGACATAAAATGAGTGTGAGTAAAAACCAATAACAACATTCATTACTGTGTCACCAAACAGCAGTTGGCAGTTTTAAAATGTCGTAATGTGTATTTTTAATTAATTTGAATATCATGTCTGCTTAAAATAAAAGAAAAAATCATATTGCAATGATTACGTATGAGTATATTATGTTCAGCTAGTTTAAAACATAAATGAACTCAATGAGAACAAGCACAATACTTTAATATGATTTTAAAGTGAATGAATATCAAGCCTTTATTTTTAAGGCTGTATTCTAAGTGAATCTATTCCAGATTGATGCTGTACTGTGATATTTTATTGGAAATCCAGTGGATAGTGCATATGTATTAAACTATATATTTGAAGTTACTGTAACACATCTAAATTATGACCTCACTGTTGAATTAAAATTTTCACTTTTGAATAGCCATGACCCAGATATCAGATTCTGAAGTTAAAGTTCACTTTACAATTGAAACAATCAATTAAATAAACAAACCAACAAAAAAGGGGAAATAATTTGATAATGCAGTAAAATAAAAGCTTATATAAGGATCATTGAAATTTAAAAAGTTAAGGTATAATTCCCTTTTTTATATCACCTAATTGAAATTGCATTTCTCCAAGTTGGCCAGTGGGAGCACAATCTATGACTTTCTTCTTCTCGTGAAATCTGTAGATGTTTGGCTTAAAAATATCTAGACCATTGTAAGTGAAATTATAGTATCCATGTGGACAAACAGAACTAAGACCCCAACGAACTGAAAACCCTGATTCACTTGGCAATTAAAAATTACCATTCCAGTACTTAATGACAACTTTTGTTTGACACATGACTCATCCTTTGACCTGAAGGCTACATATTTTAATATGTGTGTTTAATATATGTATGGGCAGTAGATTTTGTTAATCCAGGCATTAGAAGCCTATTCTACTCTGTAACAAAAAACAATAGCATGTAAAAATAATAAATAATAATAATATTACCATCAAAATTAAGTGCACACGATCTCATGTGGGATGGAGAGCAGTCTATTTTGTCAGCTCTAAGAATTAGGAGGACCACTCTTTACACAACTGAAGAGAAACTTGAAGCCCTACAAAAATAATGAGTACAATTAACTCTGTGGTGAAAGTGTATCAGTTATAATAACATTGAATAATGCATATTTAAGTATATATAATGCATTCAAATATTAAAGTTACTTTTAAAATTGCATAAAAGGCTCACAATGCCAAGCCTCACTAGTACAATGTTCCTGTTGTACTGTACACCACTATCACTGTTTAACACCTCCCTTTAAAAACTGCTCTCTGCTTGCTAAATTCAGTCCTACTGTACACTCCTTTTCACTTCATACAGGAAATCTGTCCCTTGCCATTCTCAGGACATACACAATTAACCTCTTTTCCTATGATGCGATTGAGCTCACATCAAGTATATATTTGCCAAGAAATATGCATCACAGTTCAATTTGCATTTAGTCAAAATCTTCACAAAAAGCCCTTAAAGACTTGCAGATTCACAGTAACAAGTGAAACATTTATATAGTAATTTAAGATGGATGGATATATGTGTCGTGATAGTGAAATGTAAAGATGTTCAAAAATGCAGCTTGCACCCAGTTTATCCAGGTCTATGAGTAGATTTTCATTAACATCATATGTACAAGTATGTAAAATGGCAGTATTGGGAGTAATATGCTGCTTTATAAACATATTTCATTTTGAATTGAGAGAATATCACTGTGGAATATAATGGAGTATAGTACGTAACTACCAGTGTTTGATATAATAACTCTGATTTTCATACCAAGTGCCTGTTAGTAATAAAGTAAGGCATAATGTGTGTCATATAATCTATTCTCAAAACGATTGTGCTATATTTAAAGAGATAGACTGTGAAGTTTAATTTAGACTATTCTGTTCAACATCTGCCACCATATCATTTTTTTTTACAGAACACAGTTCAGTGAGATTGTGGCATTGAGGACCAGAGCACAAGAAAATAGTTATTTGTTAATGTTGAGATGGTGATCCCAGGACCTTTGACATGTAGAATGTTTTATGTTTCCTCAAGATATACAGGGCAAATTCACAGCATAAACATATAAAGCAATTTCTGCCAAACTAAAGTCTTCAGCATTACAAAAATAATTAGCAAGACCTCTGTCGTGTTTGGGGGATCCTTACATTAGCATCCTGGCAGACACATATATATTTTCATTGCATGGCTTTGGTATCAGTTAGAAAAAAAAAGAAAAACAACAACCAATTACAGTTCAGCATTACAGCAAATGTTTCTGGAGTATCTAGACAACAGCATTTAAGTGATACACTGCAGGCCACATTTTTCTTGTTTACTCAATGACTTTTTGAAATAACAACCACATATATGCATCTCTGTAATGGAAACAAGCAAAGCAATACTTACATTATTGTATTAGAGAACCAGTCACAGATAGGAAGATATGAAGCTGAAGCACTGTGCTTTAGAGTCAGTGGGCCACCTGGACATTAAAACACAAGCTCTACTATTTCACTACACTAGTGTTATCATTCCACATTCAATACATCACTTTTTTCTGTTGCCTAAGACTAAAAAGATTATGAACTTTTATCCTCTGCAATTTACTACTTCTCACTTGTGGATATTTCAGCCCTGTGCAACACACATTTTGTGTCCCCTGTAGCCTACAGACCCCATCTCTTAATGTGATTAATACATGAAACATTACGAATAAATAATGATAATCAATCAAGTATGGCGTATGAAGTAGAATACACAAATTATAGATAAAAAATAAAAAATATGGCTAATTTGCTCTTTATCCAGCTCTACTCACTAATTACCATTGGATTTGTGGGTTTGTGGGTTACCCCTATATTCAAGTTTTACAAAATGCTGTGTACAGTTGACTTCATCTCCTGACTCACTATACCAACCAAAGCTCTTTCATGTGATCCACATGTCTCTGCCTTTCCATGTACAACAGAATCAAGATTGGGGGTTTTGTCACAGCTACCAAAGCTGGTTGTGTTGTATGTTATGTTTTTTGTGTCAAATGAAACTATTAAAGCTTTTGTTCCCATATGCATTCCCATATTTCAAAATAGAACCACATAGTTTGTTCCATTCGCCTGCTTAGAAAAACTAAAAAATGACAGAAATCAATGTCAGTAGTAGAGGAGCTAATGGTGTTGTTTTAAGGGATGGTCTAGAGGTCTCATTAACAGTCAAGTGTTTCATTTAATAAAATGAAACCATGTTTTTCTGTACTTTAATATAGCATCAGCATCACCTTTTTTCCAAATTTGTAAAAGCTCCTGATTCTATACATCATTCAACAATAACTCTGCAAGTGTGTGTATCCTTTAAACTGACTTGCAAATGCTTTGAAGTATTATACAGTGCTGTGACATTGTTTTTAGCTCATCACTTTTGTATCCAAGGGGGTCCTCTAGTTCAACATCTTAGGCTTTTTTCTAGCCAAGACCTTGAAAAGCTATTACAAATCTTAACTTTTTATGATTTCATAAGGATCTTCTTTAACATGCTTTTAGAATCACATTTCATAATATTTAATTTCCTGGATAAGGGCACCTGTTAAGAAATAAATAATAATAATACACATTTAAAAGCATCACTGGTTTATTTTATCTCAGAGCTAGGATCCACTTGCTTTGTTCACTTAGTAGCCAAACCTGTGGGACCTTAAACTGCCAAGTCATCTGTTCTGATCCTGTTGCTGGATCCGCTGGTTTTACTTAGCCTGCGTTTGTCCTTGAAGAAGCTGTCGTGCAAGGGAGGGGGCACCGAAGTGTTGGAGGTTTCGCTCCCTTGTGTGTAGCTCATTTGGAGGAAGTCTTCCCCTCCAAGGTTGTCCCGGCTGCGATGGCGCTCTGTGGCCATGTTGGCAGAGTTCTGCTGGAGAGCCATTTTGTTGTTGAAAGGGTTGCAGCGGGAGTCTGGGGCCTCCACGCACTGACTAAATTCTGGAGGGGGCGTGCAGGGGAGTGTTGCCTTGGGCGGGAGCTCAGTCTCTTTGGATGAGGCAGCAGCGCCGGAGGTGTCAGAGATGTGGGCGGCGGCGTAGACCCTCAGGCACTGTTTGAAATTCTTCCAGCCCAGATGGAAAAGCTCTAAAATGCTGAGGAAGAGTGAGACACACGCCACCACCAACATGAAGATGATGAATATGTTCTTCTCAGTTGGCCTGGACATGTAACAGTTTACTTTGTGAGGACACGGCCAGTTCTGGCAGGTGTAGAGGGCCTTGAGGAAAATGCCATATATAAGGTACTGGCCAACGATGAAAGTCACCTCAATGATAGTCCGAATGAGGATACTGAACACATATGTCTGTAGCAAAGCCCCCTTCAGCTTAATCTTGCCCGATTCATCCTTGGCCGAGTCCTCCACCTTCTCTTCTAGGTACTCCTTCTCCCCAGCCCCAGGGGGATTCTCCTCCTGCTCCCTCTGTCTCCTCTTCTCCTCCATCCGTACCGTGTGCAGAGCATGTCCCATGTACACGAGGGAGGGGGTTGAAACAAATACAATCTGCAGGACCCAGTAGCGGATGTGCGAAATGGGGAATGCTTTGTCGTAACACACATTGGTGCAGCCGGGCTGTAGGGTGTCGCACTCGAAGTCAGATTGCTCATCTCCCCAGGAGGACTCAGCAGCTGTGCCAAGCACTAGAATGCGGAAGATGAAGATAACGGTGAGCCAAACTTTCCCCACTGATGTTGAGTGTTCTTGTACTTCTTCAAGGATGTTCCCAAGAAGACTCCAATCACCCATCACTGCTTGTACCTTCTCTTGATGGAGCCTGCCAAAAAGGAAAGGGAAAGATAGGGAGAGGGAATTGTATTATTATTATTATTATTATTATTATTATTATTATTATTATTATTATTATTATTATTATTATTATTAATGATAATAATAGTAATTATTATTATGTATTATTATTATTATTATTAATGATAATAATAATAGTAATTATTATTATGTATTATTACTAATAATAATTATTATTAATAATAGTGATAATAATTATGTAAAGCCTTAAAATAATAGAATACATTGTGCTGCAGTAATATGGAAAGATCTCATTGACATAAATGTGACAAACTAGTTTTGCATTTAGTTATACAGTTAACACATTGGTAAAATGTTAAACTTTGGAGAAAAAACGTAACAACTAACTGGTTACCTTTTGAAAGCAAACATGTGCTTTAATGGCTTTACTTTTACTATTTAGGGAAACTTTTTTTTTTTTTTTTTTCGGTACGGACTGGAACACGATGTCCAATCACAGCACCAATGATTCTGAATAATTGTAGTCAGCTGCAATCATAGCAATTATGATATGTTGAAACAGAGACCTCTACTGGCCACAAAGGCCTATGATAATTGTGCCTGAGTGTTTATTTTATTGTTTTGTTTTATGCTCAGTATCATAATAGTGCATTAGTACATAGTATATAACAACTATACTTGGCATTACTGGTATGCATCTTGTGAAACTATTGCAGTTTGTGCATGTAACTCTTGCAATGACTCTGCTGGCTCTCATTTCAGGACCTGAATCACCACCCAGAGTTCCACTAAAACAATTATTCTCAATAGTTATTGAAGTATTTCCTTCACAGACTTAAAATGAAAAAAAATACATTTCCAGAAGCAAATACAGTTTATGGAGCTGGCGAAAAGGTTAACTATATTACATAGACACATTGAGGTTTTCTAATGCTCCCTCAAGCCACTGCTATATATATATATTTTTGTTTTTTAATTAATTAATTTATTTATTTATTTACCCTGTAGGAACATTTTATTTAGTGGAGGCCCACGCTTTCTTTCACCTTTGAATTTAATGATTAGAAAATTCCAGTACACTTGGTAAAAAAAGGTGGAAATTATCTAGGGGAACATAAAAAAAGCTCAGACATGTTTTCAGAACTAAAAAAAAAAAAAAACATGTCATGCAGGACTTTCTTCAAACAATTTCCACCCCCTGGGCTGAGATATAAGCAAATGCTACAGTCACTACCTTCTCAAGTTAGAGGTCTGTTAAGGAATATGATGATGGCAGAAGCATCCCAGGACCATGGAGCCGTGTTGTCGTGCCGTGCCTGGCCATAAATCATAAGCTTCTCTGAGAACTTCTCAACAAAGTTTTTATAACACAGTGATCGGAGGGAGTGGGAAAAGTTCAGCTGCAGTTCACCGGGGGAATTCTGACAGCATGTCACAAGCTTATAAATAGCATCTTGTCTCTGTGAGAGCTAGGGGAAAAGAGTGACACAGGCCTGTGACAGCAACCTTTCCCACAACACAGCCATAGCAGCCATTTAGAGCAGGGTCAATGGAAACTGAAAGCAGGCTGGGAAACAAAAATAGTATAATAATAATAATAATAATTAAAAATATCGAACTGTAATTCTTCACTTTGTGGTGGGAGATGGCTATGGAGGAATGGTCAGTGTGGCAGCCTTTGGGCCTGGGAATACATGCTCTGCACCCTAACCTCTAGACCAGGGGTTCCCAAAGTGCGACCCGGGGGCCAAATGCGATGTTTGGTGCGGCCCCCCAAAGCCAACCTTCAACAACCACTTTTCTGAAGCTGTACTATATTTTTACATTTTATTAACATTTTCTGTTACAAATTACACTTGTAATTTGGGTTACAATAATAAAACAACAATTAAAGTTAACAAATGTTCCCTAACAGAAATGTATAGGAAATAAAAAGGTATGATTTGGGATATATATAGTTTTCATCGGTGGTTCATTTTCTACTGCGGCCCCCCATCCCATGCAACGTTGGGAAATTAGCCCTCCATCACCAGACATTGGGAACCCCTGCTCTAGACCTAATTTAATAAGTTAGCAGTTGTCTGTTTGTTGTTGATTTTTAACCACAGTGTAACCCATAACATCCTTAACTAGCCCATATTATTATCGTTTCTTTATTCATCTCCCCCTTGTTTGTTCTTTGAATTTATTGCATGCTTTCTTCTTGTATATCTCCTTTGCACTGTGCTCTGTTTGACATTATTCTGCTGCACTTATAATGTCTCTCTCTCTCTCTCTCTCTCTCTCTCTCTCTCTCTCTCTCTCTGTCTCACAATATATTACAATCTATACATAAGCCATTCTCATAAGGAAAACCTAGCTGCTGTAGCTGGTTACAGACAATCTTATGTATAATCAAACAACCAAGTCCAATTGTGTTGTACCTGCAAAAGACAGGGCATAAATGAAACACAAGGCAGACAAAAGATAGTGATTTGGCTTGTCTGGGTAAACTCAGCAGTAGCCGTCTCCGGTTATGCTTTCTATATTTGGCTGAGAATTTCTCACAACATCCTGGTATGTCTGTGTGACACTTTACAGTTTTCCCTATGGGCAACTTAGCATGTTGCCGCATTTCATTTGCCTGGCCTATTAATGTGCTGATACTATTGTCTGTTGTTTTGCAGCATTACATATTGCCCAAAGCAATTAACTATCTAAGGAAAAATAACAGCTTTTTTTGTTCATAATTCTTACAATAAGATACACAAGAAGAAGGAAATTAAATAACTGGGAAAAGTAGATAATATGAAATACTCCAAAATGTCCCAGTTGATGAAGACCAAATAAACAAGAAGTGTTTGCTTCTGATTTGTATTTGTTTTAATTTTATTCCTAGGATATATATCTTCCTTTAATGTTAGCTCTCTTAGTAATGGCATATTTCATTTTGTATATATTGTATGATACATCCCTGCTTGAAATTTGCTCAAGACTAGTGAATGCATTTTGTTTTTTTTCTTAATGTCACAATTAATTGGGAAGGAAGAAACAATTATAAGAAAAAAGGCAGTTCCCACATCACGTTCCAATGGAAACACAATCCCTGCTTTGCTTGCCAGTACATTTTATCTTAAATATATCTTACCAAATTCAAATGTAGAGCAAACATATTAACAAGGATAACACTTTCATGGAGATGTGAAGGCTTTGTTATAAAAAAATATATATATATATTAAACAAAAATGTTCATCCGAAAAGTAGTTACTTGACATTTCAAAGAGACAGCTCTTTATCTATTCGTGGGTCAATGTGTTCCATTCAATTGCTAGACGTTCAGTTCTAAGTTCTGAGAAACAAAATTCAGCAGTGGGGTTTCATGGTAACTTCCCCTCAGGTTGGCCAAACATTAGGAGTTTCTCGGAAACTGCATCACAGAGTTTTGGCTCCACTGATTGTGCCTATGGGCCACAGGCCAGCAATGATGACAAAGATGTCACCCAGAATTCTTGCAGTGAGCTTAGGTGAGATGATCCCATAGAGAACGATTACCTGCCTACAAACATTTACTTATCCATATTGTATGTATCACACTATTTGCTAATCGTGCTATCTGGTTAAGTGTGCAGTTTAGTTATGAACAGATGCTATGGGTACAGAAATGAAACCAGTGTGCTGAACAAAGCTGACTCATGCACATGTATTTCACCCAGGAGTTTAGTCAATGGCTAAATGTGTTTTCTATATGAGTAAACTTTGGAACTCTATACGAAAGACTTTCATTTAAATACATTTACAGGCAATGCCTTTAGTACTCGTTGGCTTTTTTCAAAAGTTTTCCAAAAAGTTTAACTTTGATTAAACTAAACTAATGTAAGGTTGTTAGGCACCCTGACTCATCACAGCACATTACAGCTGATCCAGGACCACCATTTAATGAAAATAAAAAAACTTTTGATAAAGTTAGGTTTGCCTGCAATATGCCCCAATCAAGTTAAAAATATTGGACAAAATTATATTATAAAGGTCAGAAGATACTTTAAATCCTTTTATTTTTTCCTCTTCCTGTCAATTGCATTAATATAATTAGGAGATGGAAAGATAAATGCCCTCCCTGGTAGAAACAAGTGTAGAAAGATGCTTTTTTAATACAGAAACAAAAATCACATTCCAAGAAAGCTACAGTTGAAAAAATGCCAGAAGAGAAATCACCCCTTTTGTAACATGGCAGTTCATTACTTAAGCCTGTATTAAAGAGGTGTTCATGAATATGAACCTGCACTTTATGTATTTAATTACAAATTAAATAGACAGAAAACAAGTGGGTGAACATTCCTACCAGTTTTGACAGAGCAGGAGCACAATTCAGCTTCACTGTAATCCATGGAACATCAGTAGTGACAGACACTATCTCTGGAAAATCTGAGCTTCTTGCACTATACTCTCTGGGAGAGATGTAAAATGGGAAGGGCCTTACTACTTATCCACAGGGGACTTTGTGCTTATGAAGGTGGGGCTTAGGGGTCTGGGAAAAAACGTAATAATGAAAATAAGGAGGGTCAGTCCAGAACAGTTAATTTTGCACACATAATCAGTTTATCTATTTTTCTTACATAATCATATAATGGATTTGTAAATGTATTTCACAGTCATGAAATGTGAATGAGCTTCGAACTTTAATATTATTAAGTTAACTCTCTCTCACTCACACACACACACACACACACACACACATATATATATATATATATATATATATATATATATATATATATATGTATGTATGTATGTGTGTGTGTGACAGCGTGGTGCGTTTTGCCCACACTGCCAGGGATCTAAAATCGGGGTTCGAGAAACAACAAGACAGGGATGTGGGGAAGTAAGTGCGTATTTATTATGTACAGTGCTCATTGTGAAAACCAAAAGGACATACACACAACCAAATCAAAACCTAGCTCCTCTCGAGCCTACCTAAACATGTAAATCAAGTCCCTCACTAAACACAACTAATAAAACACAAACACTGGCAAACAAGTCTGTGATCCAAGTCTTAATCTGTAATCCAAAAACAAATTCCCAATAACCAAAGCAATCCTTCTATCAGCAATCCTTCACTCACACGTGCTTGTTCTCCAATGCACCCTCCTCCTAGGTTCACCTCCTGCCTTCCCAACAACAGGAAGCTGATTGCTTCCCTGTTTTATAGAGGTAGGTAGCCAGTCATGGTGGGAACATTGAGTCAGCTGAGTCAGCCCTTCCCCGGATCTGGGGAAGTATACCGCAGATTGGGGCAGATCCTCACCACGCCTCACTATATATATATATATATATATATATATATATATATCACCATAACCTTATATTTATTCACATCTAAATGAAAGCCTCCCCAAGATGTTTCCACTTGCTTTGATCTACAACTCCTATTTTCCATGTAATGCCTTCCCATCTTTTATGTGGTCATCTTCTATGTCTGTTTTCATCTCTTGGAATCCATTCAATATCTTCGTTTGTGTATCTTCAATCTGTTCTTCTTGCAATGTGTCCCGCCCATTGACATTCTCGCATTTTCACACATATTTTGGATGTTCTTGGATCCATTAATGTATTTTTCCATCTCCTCTTGTTATTCCAAACATACATCTTTCCTTGCTTCTTTGTGTTGTCTGCAGTTTTTGTAACATTTTGGCATTAAGTGACCAGGTTTCACACCCATAAATGTCATCTGCAAAACGTAAATTGTTCAAATGAGCTCTGTAACTTGATTCCTATTTCTTCCCAATCCAAAGTCTTGAACACTTCTTCTGTTGTTGTGAACATTTATGGAGAGATCATGTCTCTTTGATGTACTCCTTTACAAATCTTGATCTTGTCAGTGTCTTAGTGGTGTCAGATTGTTTATGTAGCATTGTTGCAGATATATTAAATAAGAGTTATGTAGGTTTCCTCAATGTTTTTATTTCTTAGAGCTCTGATGACTTAGATTGTATATATTGAATCAAATGCTTTCTTATAGTCAACAAAGCCCAGTCACAGAGTAAGCTCATATTCTCTGCATCTTTCCAACATTTCTCTGACAACTTCTATATGATCCATTATGTTATATCCACTTCTGAATCCTGTTTGTTCTCTGCATTGTCCAGTGTGTCTTGAAAGCAATGTGTTAACATCTTTGTAAATACTTGGGAAGTAGACTAATGGGCCTATACAGTGGCTCTCAAAAGTATTAATCCCCTTTGTACTTTTCCACATTTCATTGTGTTACAACAATCAGAATGGATTTAATCAGGAGTTCTTTCCACTAATTCACATAGAAAATGTCCATAATGTCAAAGTGAAAAATATAATTTCCAAATTGTTCTAAATGAATTACAAATACAAAACAGAAAATAATTGAATGCATAAGTAATCACCCCCTTCAGTCAATATTTGGTAGAGGCACCCTTGGTAGCAATTACAGCCATGAGTCTATTTGGATAAGTCTCTACCAGATTTGCACATCTGGACACAGCAATTTTTGCCCATTCTTCTTTTCAAAATTGCTCAAGCTCCATCAAGTTGGAAGAGGACCTTTGGTGAACAGAATTTTTCAACTCTTTCCACGTATTCTCAATTGGATTGAGGTCTGGGTTTTAATGGGGCCACTCCAGGACATTCACCTTTTTGTTTTTAAGCCACAGTGTGGCTTCTCCCAAGTCCCAGGTCTCTTGCAGACATCGGCAGGTTTTCTTCCAGGATTTCTCTGTACTTTGCTGCATTCATTTTGCCCCCTATCTTTACAAGGTTTCCAGGCCCTGACACAGAGAAGCATTCCCATAGCATGATGCTGCCACCACCATGCTTCATGGTAGGGATGGTGTTCTCAGGATGATGTGCTTTGTTAGCCTTGCGCCAAATGTAGCGGTTAATGCTGAGGGCAAAAAGCTCTATTTTGGTCTCATCAGACCATATAATCTTCCTCCACTTGGTCTCAGAGTGCCTTCTGGCAAACTCTAGCCGAGATTTGATGTGAGTTTTTTTCTCTCCCATAAAGGCCACTTTTGTGAAGCACCCGAGCTACTGTTGCCATAGATCTCTTCATGGAATCCCTCGCACGGATACTCTGTTTTTTGGACAGCCTGATCTAGGTAGATTCAAAGTTCTGCCATATTCTCTTTATTTCTTAATAATAGACTTTACTGTAATCTGGGGGATATTCAGTGCCTTGGAAATGTTTATATATCCTACCCCTGATTGGTGCTTTTGAAGAACTTTATTCTGGATTTGACTAGAATGTTTCTTTGTCTTCATGATGTCATTTTTGTTAGGAATTGTACTAACCAACTGTGGAACCTCCCTAAAGACAATTGGTTTCACCACAGCTCAATCAGGTGTGTCATGGCAAAGGGGGTGATTACTTATGCATTCAATTATTTTCTGTGTTGTATTTGTAATTAATTTAGAACAATTTGCAGATTATATTTTTCACTTTGACAATATGGACATTTTCTGTGTTTATCAATGGCAAAAACTAATGATTAAATCCATTCTGATGTCATATTGTAACACAATGATATGTGGAAAAGTCCAAGGGGGTGAATACTTTTGAGAGCCACTGTAGTTCTTCAGATCTTCTTGGTCTCCTTTCTTGTGAAGGAGAATGATGGTTGCATTGTTCCATTTATCTGATATTTTGTTTATTTCAAGACACTTTGTGAAAAAGTACATATATACAGCTCTGGAAAAAATTAAGAGACCACTGCAAAATTATCAGTTTCTCTGGTTTTACTATTTATAGGTATGTGTTTAGGTAAAATTTACATTTTTATTTTACTCTATAAACTACTGACAGCATTTCTCCAAAATTCAAAATAAAAATATTGTCATTTAGAGCATTTATTTGCTGAAAATGACAACTGGTCAAAATTAAAAAAAGATGCAGTGTTGTCAGACCTCGAATAATGCAAAGAAAATAAGTTAATATTCATTTTTAAACAACACAATATTATTTTTTTTAACTTAGGAAGAGTTCAGAAATCAATATTTGGTGGAATAACCCTGATTTTCAATCACAGCTTTCATGCATCTTGACATGCTCTCCACCAGTCTTTCACATTGATGTTGGCTGACTTTATGCCACTCTTGGCGCAAAAATTCAAGCAGCTCAGCTCTGTTTGATGCCTGGTGACCATCCATCTTCCTCTTGATCACATTCCAGAGGTTTGCAAAGGGGTTCAGGTCTGAAGATTGGGCTGGCCATGACAGGGTTTTGATCTGGTGGTCCTCCATCCACACCTTGATTGATCTGGCTGTGTGGCATGGATCATTGTCCTGCTGGAAAAAACAATCCTCAGAGTTGGGGAACATTGTCAGAGCCGAAGGAAGCAAGTTTTCTTCCAGGACAACCTTGTACCTGGCTTGATTGATGTGTCCTTCACAAAGACAAATCTGCCCGATTCCAGCATTGCTGAAGCACCCCCAGATTATCACCGATCCTCCACCAAATTTCACAGTGGGTGTGAGACATTGTGGCTTGTAGGCCTCTCCAGGTCCCTGTCTAACCATTACAAGACCAGGTGTTGGGCAAAGCTGAAAATTTGACTCATCAGAGAAGATGACCTTACTCCAGTCCTCTACGGTCCAATCCTTATGGTCTTTTGCAAACCTAAGTCTGGCTCTTCTATGCTTCTCATTGATGAAGGTCTTTTTCTAGCTTTGCATGACTTCAGCCCTACTCCTAGGAGCCTGTTTCAAACCGTCCTCACCATGCACTTCACTCTAGCTGCCATTTGCCATTCTTTCTGTAGGTCACTTGATGTCATCCTACAGTTGTTGAGTGACATTCAAATGAGTTGGCGGTCATCCCGGTCAGTGGAGAGTAGTTTTCGCCCTCTGCCGGTCTGTAGCTTTGTTGTCCCCAATGTCTGATGCTTGACCTTGTTCTTTTGAACCACCATCTTTGAAATTTTAAGGATGGAAGCAACCCGACGCTCACTTTATCCCTCTGCCAGTAAAGCCAGAATATAACCCTTCTTTTCCTCACTCAAAACTTTCCTTTTCAACTCTTTTGGCATGGTCAATAGTACCAATAGAGGTACTACTATTAGTACAAGAAGTGTTTGGGAGTTACCCAAGTCAGACACAGGACAGGTGTGATTAGAGAGAGAGCTTTTTTGTTGTGTTTTTACTTTCAGAAAGTCTTAGCATTCCTAATCTTGGGCCAGATTAAATCAAAAACTTTGACCCATCCGCTAATAGAAAACTACAAACCTGTTCATCATAGTGGTTACATTAATGATTAGAAGAAAGTGTAATCTTACTAAAAATGAAGCTGCAACTGAGTACAATTCTGTAGTTTTCTATTAGCGGGTGGGTCAAAGTTTTGATTTAATCCGGCCCCTTGCCTTTAGATTTGCCTTAATTGAAGTAAATCTTATTCCTAGTTTGCCTTAATTGTAGTTCATTTGGTCCAGCTGTTGTGTGGTTAGACTAGATTGAAGGAAAGGTGACCTAGTTTGGGAATCTGGAGGTGGAGTCACTTAGTCAGTGAGGTGTCAATTGGTGGCCAGAAGCTGAACACTGTATTTAAGCTGTATTTAAGCAGCTACAGTGAAACAGCTGCGCTCTTTCTTGATAACAAAATAAAAAGGCAAGCACTTGAATTAGGGGACTAAAACCAAGAGACAGTCTTTAGGGCACTAACAAGTTACTAAATTTAGAAGCATGTGGCCACTACAGTGTCAGGTTTGCAGAATGATTGCCTTCCTGGATGAACTAATTCAAGAAGATTTCATTTGTGAACATTGTCTGCATGTTGAAGTCCTAGAGATCAAGGTCCATGATCTTGAGGCCCAGCTTGTTGATCTGCACTATATTAGTAATATAGAAGAATTAGTCAATAAGATCATGAGAGAGATGGTGTGCACACCAAAACCTAGGAGAGTTGAGACCTTAGAGCAGGAAAGTGTAGAGAACTGCTGGGTTACAGTAGGTCGTAACCGCAGAAAAGGGCGCACACAACCCTTAGAGACATCTCAAGAGCTAGAAATGCCCAACAGGTTCCAACTGCTGGACACTGAGTGTGGACAGAGACATCTCCAAGGGTGACGGGAGGGCAGTTGAGCACCAGAGCACCATGGTGCCCAATCCCCCCCCAGAACAGGGAGGTAGTTATAGTAGGAGACTCAATTCTTAGAGGTTTATAAGTGATAAGGAGAACCGCATGGTATCTTGCCTGCCTGGTGCTCAGGTTGCAGTCTCCCTAAACTAGTATGCGGGCTACTAGCCAAAGCCGGGGGAAATCCACTGGTCATGGTCCACACTGGAACCAATGACATTGGTAAAGGTAAGACAGAGGTTTTGCAAGACAAATTTAAAGACTTATGAATTAAACTAAACAGCAGAAACTTCACAGTAGTTTTCTTAATTGGTCTTTCTTCTGGGATAGGTGGGACCTGTACAAACCGGATGGTCTACATCTCAACAGAAGGGGGGCTAATGCATTGGGAGAGCATATGTGCAGAGTAATTGAGAATCTTTTAAACTAGGGACCAGGTGGGCAGGGAGCTCTGACAATGGGAGATGTTCCACTAAGGAAAGAAAACCAAGGAAAACTGCTAGTAGGAAAGTCCTGAAGTGTTTGTACCTCAATGCCAGGAGTATAAGAAACAAGATGTTAGACCTAGAAGCCACAGTGCTGGCAGGTGACTATGATGTTGTAGGAGTGATGGAAACATGGCTTACAGAAAATGATGGGGATGAATACAAGTTGAAAAGATACACACAGTTTAGGAGAGACAGGTAAAATCGAAGAGGTGGTGGGGTAGCATTATATGTCAGAAATTACATTACAAATTACAAATTAGATCCTAGTAACGAAACAGAATATTTAAACTCAGATATTCAGAAAGATGTTGCATTGTACAATGTAATCAGGACTGTATGTAGGATGTGGCTGTTATCATGGGGTATTTCAATTTCCCAAACATAGACTGGGAAAGCCCAGTTGGGACTACAGAAGCAGAAATAGAAATGGTTGAGATGGTAAATGACTGCTTTCTAACTCAATTTGTCAGGGAACCAACCAGGGAGAGTGCATACATTGACTTGATATTTTCAAATGACCAAGATATAGTCAGAGGGACATTAGTTAGAGAACCAATGGCAAACTGTGATCACAATATGGTTAGCTTTGAGGCATTCTTTCAAATAAACAAGGACCAAGTCTAAAACAATGGTCTACAATTTTAGAAAAGCAAACCCTGAGGCGACACTTAGAAGACGTAGACTGGAGCACTCTGGATATAGATTCAGTTGAAAATGGATGGTTATATTTTAAGAATATACTACTGGAGGCCCAGGAGAAATTTGTACCAAAACGTAGCAAATTGAGGACCAAAAAACATTGGCCAAAATGGTTTAATAGAGGTATACAAAAAAATATCAAAAGAAAGAAAATGTTGTATAGCACATACAAAAGATAGAGATTAAACAAAACACAAAGAATGTTGAGCTGCAAAGAGATCTTAAGAAAGGGATCAGGAAAGCAAAGAGGGAAATAGAAAGAAACATAGCTCTTGTAGCTAAAACTAATGCAAAGAGTTTCAATAAGAGGTCAATAAAGGAGGAAGTGAAACAGCTAAAGGGCAAAAATTGAAGTATCTTGGAAAACAAACAAGATGTGGCAAATGTTCTAAATTAGTATTTCACATAGGTTTTTACAAAAGAAAAAACTGATAACATGCCACAGGTTAACAATCAGTCCAGTCAAACCCAAAAATAGATCAAGATAAATGAGGAGGGGGTACTAAAGGGACTAGCAGAATTAAAAACAAACAAATCACCTGGGCCAGATGGTATATTTCCAACAGTACTTAAAGAAATAATGGAAATTATTTTTAGGCCGCTTACTCAAATATTCCAAAAGACACTTAGAACAGGGGATGTGCCAACTGACTGGAAGACAGCAAATGTCATACCAATCCACAAGAAAGGGGACAAAACTGAGCCAGGAAATTACAGACCAATCAGTCTCACCTGCATCACTTGTAAAATATTGGAAAAAATGATTAGACAGAAAATAGAGGAGCATCTTAATGAAAACCATATTCTTGGAGATAGTCAACATGAGTTTAGACGAGGCAGATCATGTCTTACAAATTTTTTGGAGTTTTTTTAACTGCAGCTGTAGACCATGTGAAAGCATATGATATGATGTACTTAGATTTTCAAAAAGCTTTTGACAAGGTTCCACACCAAAGACTGATCCTCAAATTGGAAGCTGTAGGTATTCAGGGTGAAGTAGATGGATTATGAACTGGTTGATGTATAGGAAAAAGAGGGTGTCAATTAGAGGTGTTGCTTCTAACTGGAGTGAGGTTGTTAGTGGAGTTCCACAGGGATCAGTACTAGGGCCTTTGCTGTTTCTAATCTATATTAATGATCTGGACTCTGGGATAGTTAGCAAACTTGTCATATTTGCAGATGATAGATGATAAAATAGGTGGCTTGGCAGATACAATCTCGGCAGCACAGGTTATTCAAAGGGACTTAGATAATATTCAGTTGTGGGCCGACACCTGGCAGATGAACTTTTGCAGATCTGCAGGGACACACGCACCCGGGGACACAAATGGAAATTGGGCTTCAAGGTATTAAAAAAAAAACACACTTCTTCACACAGAGAGTTGTTACAATCTGGAACAAACTCCCCAGTGATGTGGTTGAATCTGAAAATTTGGGAACATTTAAAAATAGACTGGATATGATCCTTGGATCACTTAGTTATTAATGGACACCAAACGAGCACAATGGGTCGAGTGCCCTCCTCTCATTTGTAAACATTCTTATGTTCTTTATGTTCACTGTTTTTGCCATCCAGCAGGTCCTATTGCAAGAGGATAGTGATGACCACAGCAGTGGTTTTTATACTTTTCCTCATCAAGATTTGGTTCAGGTGATCACCTAATCAGTACCTCATTCAGTAGAATTAAGTGTGCCTATGTTGGAATTCAACAGACACTGGAATGGAATGGCTGCCATACATGTAGAGATGTTGATTTAAGAAAAATTTGAAGTGGTCTCTTAATTGTTTACAGAGATGTATATAAATGTACAGTACTGTGCAAAAGTTTTAGGCAGGTGTAAAAAAATGCTGTAAAGTAAGAATGCTTTCAAAAATATACATGTTTATAGATTATATTTATCAATTAACTAAATGCAAAGTGAGTGAACAGAAGAAAAATCTAAATCAAATTCATATTTGGTGTTACCACCCTTTGCCTTCAAAACAGTATCATTTCTTCTAGGTTCACATGCACAAAGTCAGGGATTTTGTAGGCATATAGTCAGGTGTATGATTATACAATTATACCAAACAGGTGCTAATGATCATCAAGTCAATATGTAGGTTGAAACACAATCATTAACTGAAACAGAAACAGCTGTGTAGGAGGAATAAAACTGGTGAACAAACGGGTGAGGAACAGCCAAACTTGCAAGCTAGCAAGGTGAGGTTGCTGAAGACAGTTTACTTTCAAAAGTCATACACCATGGCAAGACTGAGCACAGCAACAAGACACAAGGTAGTTATACTGCATCAGCAAGGTCTCTCCCAGGCAGAAATTTCTCTTTTGAAGAAGCACAAAGAGACGGGCAACGTTGTGGTCCGTTGACGCAGTGGTCGGCCAAGGACACTTACTGTAGCAGATGAGACACATCATCATTACAGTTGGAGTGTCCAGCAGTGCCATCAGAATTGGCAGAAAACAGTGGGACCCTGGTACACCCATCTACTGTCCGGAGAAGTCTGGTCAGAAGTGGCCTTCATGGAAGACTTGCGGCCAAAAAGCCATACCTCTGACGTGGCAACAAGGCCAAGTGACTCAACTATGCATGAAAACACAGGAACTGGGGTGCAGAAAAATGGCAGCAGGTGCTCTGGACTGATGAGTCAAAATTTGAAATATTTGGCTGTAGCAGAAGGCAGTTTGTTCGACGAAGGGCTGCTGGAGAGCAGTGCATGAATGAGTGTCTGCAGGCAACAGTGAAGCATGGTGGAGGTTCCTTGCAAGTTTGTAGCTGCATTTCTGCAAATGGAGTTGGGGATTTGGTCAGAATGAATGGTCTTCAATGCTGAGAAGTACAGGCAGATAATTATCCATCATGCAATACCATTAGGGAGGCATCTGATTGGACCCAAAGTTATTCTGCAGCATAACAACGACCTCAAATATACAGCGAAAGTCATTAAGAACTATCTTCAGCAGGAAGAAGAATAAGTCCTGGAAGTGATGGTATGGCCCCCACAGAGCCCTGATCTCAATATCTTCGAGTCTGCCTGGGAGTACATGAAGAGAGAGAAGCAACTGAGGCTGCCTAAATCCACAGGAGAACTGTGGTTAGTTCTCCAAGATGTTTGATCCAACCTACCTGCCGAGTTCCTTCAAAAACTGTGTGCAAGTGTACCTAGAAGAATTGAATTGCTGTTTTGAAGGCAAAGGGTTGTCACACCAAATATTGATTTGATGTAGATTTTTCTTGTATTCACTCACTTAGCATTTTGTTAATAGATATAATCAAGTATAATCTATTAATATGTCTATTTCTGAAAGCATTCTTACTTTACAGTATTTTTTCACACCTGCCTAAATCTTTTGCACAGTACTGTGTGTGTGTGTGTGTGTGTATATATATATATATATATATATAAATAATAATAATAAATATATATATATATATGGCATTGACAACAGTCAGAATACAAAAAACATGTATGCAATAAAAACAGATTTATACATGTGACCTGATTACATTTATATAACTGTAGGAAAGGTATTAGGTCTACTAGAGCTTAATCATCATCATCACAATCAAGATGTTTACACTTGCATCAATCTTCAGCTTCAGCTTTTCCATGCCATGCCTGCAAAGTTTATACTTTAATCTTCTCATCTTTTATGTGGTAAAAATAATATAAATATAGAGCAGTCTTCTCCTACTGTCTTTATCATATCAATAATTTTCTAGTCATTTAAAACATTTATACTTTAATTGATAAAATCAAAAATCAATTGATGATGATGATTATTTTAAAATATCTAATAATAGCTTATATGCAGTTATATAAATTTAATCAGGTCACATGTTTAAATCAGTTTTTATTGCATGATGAATGACTTTTTTATTTCAGCTCTTGTCAATCTCATGCACCCTACACAATGAGCTGATTTTTTTAAATGTGTTCCCATGTTTGCTCTGGTTAGTGAAGCGATGGCATAAAATCTAAATAATATGCAGCTTAAAGCAATAACTGTTAAATGTCACTAGCGGTTCCATTCCAAGTTCACACTCCTACCACCAAAATACAATATTCCCATTAGACTGAATGTACTGCTTTCACTTTTTTCATATTTCTGATTAGATTTATATCAGATTTCATAGAATTGCAAATACATTGCAGGGCAGATTGTCTTTGCTGATAATGTGATTTCAGATTCCGATTCACTAATTTGATGTTACAACATAGAAAATGACCGACTTAACTTCTTTCATGACAGGGAGGGATACTACTGCATCATTGATACTAACGTTTTATTAATCTGCATTAATATATCTACATCATATAAGTCATATTAATTACATCTGAAGACAATTACCAGTTTCACATAAATCTTGATGCCAGTCCCAACAAAACATACATTTATCATTGTTGTGTATGTCCAGTCATCTTGTGGCATACAGTTATCCCATCAGTTTAACCAAATTGACATGCCAAGAAACAGAGGCAACAACAATAGTGAAGGAAATTAGGTGTCTGCTTGCATTGGGTTGTCTCCAGCAAGGAAAAGGTGTAGACTATAATCAGTTATTGCACCATAGAACACCATTCTGGGTGGTGTATGACTCATTAAGGGATTTCAAATTCAAGTGGCAAAACAAAAGTCAAGAAGGAATAACCTACTGTCGGTTCAAATGCAACAATAATCTCAATAAACAATAAACAAGCTGATTAATGTTTCCCCTTAAGCAAACTTTGCTGCACATGTTCTATCCATGATTTCTGTCAAGCTAAAATTCCAAAATTGTGTAATTTTGAAATGAATTAAATCTATCTAATAAAATGAATTAGATAGGTGTGCAGAAGCGAGTGAGTTGTGTGGATTAAATGATGTGCTATGGGAAAAAGGAATCTTGTCAGTCATAGATAGTACAATTAATCTTCCTAGGCCAAGAACAACATACATCACTTACCACAACTGACACTGGAGTGGGCTGGTTGTTCAAATTTGAATATGTATGTTTTTTATAAACAAAACTAAAACCCGAATACAAATACAACAGAATAGTCTCGATTTTGGATATTAATAGCTTCTTCATTGATGGCTTAGACCAGCTTTTTTACCTTTGTAATAAGTCAAACTCTACCACTATAATAAATTGCTGTTTGTTTAAACATTTCTCGAGTGGTAGACGTTATATCATCTAACTCCAGCTTCCTACCTAAAGACCCCTCTTTGACTATCTTAAACACTAATGGGTGTGCATTGTGGGAACAGGACCGTATGTGCATTTTAAGGGGAAGTAGAAAATCTCCATCTGTTCAAAGCAGAAAGGTTTATTTGGCATCTTGGTTCTTTTTTTTTTTAAGGAAGTAATTTTAAACAATATGATTTCCTAGTGACCAGCTCCAAAAAGGAAATCGCCCTCATAAGAAGCTCCAGCTTGACAGAACACTTAAACAGGGCATGAAAAGTGCAGCTCAGTGAGTCCAATACAATGCACCTAACTGAATGGAGGTAGGGCAAACTGAGGACAATACATTGCAGTCAACACTTTCATTTTTTTTTCAGACATTTAACATTTTACCATATTTATGCAGTGTTTTCATATGGGTTCAAGGTGCGTTCACTGTTCTGCACTGTTCACTGTTGTTTACTACACTGGACTATGGGAATACCATGATAAATATTTCAAAAGGCATATTTACTATGGCATACCATAGTATAATAACACAGTGAAAGCACATTACTTTAGAACACAAATCACTGTAAAAGTTTGTACAATTACAATAGTGAAACCATGGTAAAAATGCAACACTCCTGTGGTAAACTTGCGTAGTAAGGAGAAGACATGATTTAGGGATGATCGGTCAAAAACCTTTAATTTGGCATGCGGGGGGGGACACTGTGAGAATTCTGAATTTTGAATTTTGAAGCATGAAGGTGAATCCACTTTCTTAGGTCTAAAGAGTCTCATAAAGATGCAAGCAGTTCTCAAAAACTGGGGAGAATGCCAATAAATCTACCAAGACCAAAATAGTAGACTGTGTGACTAGCGTTTTGTTTGACATGCATTGTAATCAGACTTTCAATCTTTACAAACGTTCTTTTTGTTTTTTAACGTTCAAAATTACCATAAAATTAACTTCAAAGAAATTTGTTTTTACTGCAGGGGAAAATGCACAGAAGCAAAAGTGAATTTACAGTTCACAAAAATAAAAATCATGTGTTTCAGATTCTGAAAGTTAAAGCTGCACTTCCCCACTTGCTGTTATAATTGTTTTAAATGTATATTTCCATAGTTACCATCCTGACATCCAACTTCTTATGGGAACGCCACAGTTTACACTCCCATCTGTTAACTCAATTCATGGCTGTGTTAAATAACCCCAAAAAGTTAATAACATAGAGTAAAAAATTATCAAAATTGACTAAACAAAATGATTAATAGAATAGCTGTGTTGAATGAAAGATGTGAATACTTTGAATTACATTTGTATGTATGTTTTGATAGACACTACAGTTTAATGGTCACATCCTTCATGTAGTGAAAGAAAACAATCCCAAGAAAACTTTAAGCAAATTTATGTCATTTTAAAAATGTCTTTTTATATATATATATATATATATATATATATATATATATATATATATATTATTATGAACATGTATATGGCAATTATGCTGTATATGTATATACACTTTCAGAATACATTTCTAAATTTCTCTTCCATATCACCTACAGACAGTTACATAATTGGTATACTGTTTGTGATCTATACATCAACAATTTACAAGTTTGACAAAAACATGTTTACCAGACTTCTGTATGCAACATAATATGTCTTGCTCCTATAGGTAAAAAATACAGCAAAACACCAAGATCCAAGACTGGCAAGCTTTGCCACTTGTGTGTTATGTGTTATATAATTCTACTATGTATACAGTGCAAAACAGATAACACTTGTACATAGTGTATATCTTTTCTAGGGGATCTAACATTTGATAGCTAATGACATCTTTCTGCTGGTGTTTTAATCCTTCAAAAGTGGATAGCTGATAACATCAGTAGGGGGCATGGTTGATTTACAAATTGAAACTCAGCTTTGTGAACTTCAAAGTCAGTCTGTGTATTTACAGAACCTGCATTTCCCTGGGACTCTCAATGAAAAACAGAACACTGTTCTCTTCAGGGGTGTGTTTTAGATATTATGGAAAAGTTTGAAATAAAAAGTTGTTAAATAACACAGCTGAAAAGAGGCAGCTTTTTTGTTCCAGTAAGACTGACAAAAGTTATTAAACTCACAATGTATGTGGAGAACTCTCACCCTCCTGAATCAAATCTTGCTCTATTTGTCATGTGTAGGGCACTAACTGCAGTCATTAAGCAGGTACTTCTTTAACACGTAACGAAGAGGACACATCAGTAGCTGTTCAGCTTTAATAATAGGCAACTTTAATAACAGGTTTCATATGCATTGTATAAACTTTAAATAGTCCACTTAAGTGAGAAGTGTCCAGGGTATCCATGGGTTTTTGGCCATCATTGGTGTTTCAGCAGCCAAGGACTGGGTATCTGTGGATGCCACATCACAGGACTGTCTCAAAGCTGCCTGATAACTCAAGTCTGTTAAGCTAAGTTATGTTTGTGTGCGCTGTGAGTGATTCTTATTTTATTAATGTCTTTTGAATTTGATTATTGTGGTGTATCTTGTGCTTCCCTACCATGGGTCTCCTAGTCAGGATTGTGTCTGTGTGTGTCTTAATGGATGTTTCTGGTGGGATTGAGGTATGTTAAGACTCTGCTTTGGACCAGTGAGACTTGTGTTGTCACCCTACTTTGCTGGGTTTTCTCAGAAGAGCTCGTATATGCCTTAACTCTGCTCCGGTTCTGCCAACTTTCTGCCAGGCCTTGATTGCTTCTATGTACTCTGCAAAGCTCTTAACAAGGACCCCTCACTATAAATATTTAGAAAGTCGATTCATTTGTTCCAAGCATTTGACCAATGCACCTTTGAGAAAATGGCAAGTATTTACAGTAATATTACATTAAGTTTATTCCTGCGAGCGTGGAGAGATTGGGCCATTGTTCATTAAAGTCAGATTGGACTGTGATTAAGCAGATGTCCGGACTTCATTTAGTTTTTGAGCTCACATGCCTTATAAGAGAGATACAGTCTTTCTGCAGAAATACAGTTAATGGTCTCGATGTCCCTGAAAGGGTGGCTATGATAAAAAATGTGAACTGACTGGGCGGTCAATTCAAGGAACATACTAAGGATGCAAACACAGGTGAAGGGCCCTTTCTCCTTAGGAATCAAATGTCCAAAAAACCTATTTGGTAACTTTCTTTTTAAAAATTGAGTGAAAAGAAAGGCACAGTAGCTCTACAATGATTGGGAGCAGATTTTCCTGTACCACTTCCACACATGTAATTTGTGCTGGGGATTAATGTTTAATGGTCCATTGGAACCACTGAAACAGGAGAGGAATGGTAAACCTTGCTGGCATGCTGTTAAAATACAAAGAAGCACAGGGCTGTGTGTTTTTTCTCATTCAGCAATTGAATAAATATTATGTGTATTCTAATGGCTTGTAATCCTGTGGGAGAGCTACTTTGATTTCACAGGAGTAGAATAACTGCCTACCACCTCCCAGAACACCCAAACACAACTTTTTGCTTTCAACAACACTTTGTCAAAATGCAAATATTCTCATTGCTGCACTGGGCCACTCTTTGTCAAACTGTTTCCATGTAGATCTTTGCAATAAACATATACATTTAAGGCAGGGTAGTGATTGCAAAATTTATCAGTGTGTGTGTATGGGTGGAGCATAGAGCAGTCCACGATGGGGGGTGGTTAGTGCATGAGGTAACATCCAGAGTGTTTTTTTGTCAGCATCTCCAATTAAGTTTGTAATTCAATAACTTCACTAAAAAGCAGGGTCTCCCTTCTATTAAGGTACATTTATTTCATTGTTATTAGGAGAGCACCATTAGAGCACCAACACAATTTGAATTACTTTGGTGAATATCATGCTTCCTATCTTGTTAAATAACTCCACCATTAAACCTAGATCAGAAAACTGCTCCACTTGTATGGCCAGGTCAATACATTATAGTTTATCTCAGCTTTATCTCCTTAATCAGTAGACAAAGATAGGAGGCATCAGCACTGCAGCAGGGAAGACTGGGTAGGGGCCACTCAGATCAGTATGAAGGCAATACAGCCCCTTGCAACACAGCTGGGGCAGCCAGGAAGATGTGGGTAGACAAAGCATGGCAGACTGTGAGATCTGGGGGTATAGATCAGGGGGAAGGCTTACACTAGGGCACAAATTCTTGTAATCTAGACTGTGGCTCCTGTCATCCTTTGTCAAAAAATATAAAAATAATAATTATCTGCTACATGACCCATAGTAGAAATGTGTGATCCTTATATTTTTAATATTCCATTTTTGGTACATTTAAAATATATGGGATATATCTGAAATACCAGTCTGTATTCCATATCTTTATTTTATATGTAGAAAATACTCTAGAGCTTAACCTCACCATCTAGTTTACAATTACAATTAATACATTGATTACGTATTGATCATCAATTTTACAGACACAAATGTATTTCAAATATATTCCAAATCTTTTTTAGGCAATGTTTGTTCGGATCACACATTTCTATCATATCTGATCAATAATTGCTCACAGTCTTTGAAGAACCTAATGCCAGCATTTATCTCCTGCACTTGCATGTTTATGGAGGCACAACTGACAGGTAATATGCTGAGCATATTACACAGCCTTGCAAAACTCTACTGTGTACAGACACCTCTCTGGTTCACATCTGCTGATTACTAATTATGCTGTGTGTTGTAGGTGGAGAAAAATGCTTGCCACGGTGAAGAAAATTCACCTTCCAAATGCAGAATTTGAAAGATGCAGGGGAAAGGCTGTACTTGTCACAAGTATTTTCCTAAGGCACTGCTTGTGTGCTGAGATAAGTAAAATCACGCTGAGTATGCACTAACAGTCCAGGAAACCTAAAGCTCTATAAAATATGTGACTGACCTGTGTGTTAGTTTAGATGTTTCCTGTATTTTTATAAGTTAAGCCGTGAAGACAAGTACGTGTTACTTTAATCACAAAAATACATTGGGTGCCAATGTTTTATTACATTCCAAAAAAATAATATTTGTTCACTGAGGCACTGTTTTTGTTACATTGACCCTGTCTCATATTAGTGTACTCACAGTCACAACTGAAACACAGATGGACTTTGTAAGATAAAAGAGGGTTACTCCCAAAAATAATGTTTATGTTTATTTGATTTGTATTTTTTTGATCTGTCTATAGAACAGGTTGAAAAACATGATTTATAGACTAACCCCAGAGTTCACAAACACCTGTTTTCTGTATAAATAACTTGTCAGCATTGCTGTTACCCCATTTAATGCTAATGGTTTAAATACCTATTTCCTTTTATCATTTGCTTCGATGAAAGAACATTAACTCAAACCAGTTATTTATCATAAAATGAAAAAAATGACAGCGACTTCACAGACAGACAGTATCTTCCAGTTCAATGGAATAATCTCAGAAAATAATTTAACAAAATAGCCTGCTTTTGAGAGAAATTATGTAAATACACTTTTAAAGCATTTCAAAGGAATAACATTTTGTTACAGGCCTCTTGTTTTTTCAAAAATGTATTTTAATATAACATGTAAAATATTTTTTTTTTTATATATTGTTTAACACAGACCAAAAACATAGACCAATACATTAATGTTATATACCATATATTTAATTGTTTTCAAGAAGTGGTAAATTTATAATTGATACAGTATATACAATGATTTGTATATTTTACCAATCCTTTCCTTTTTGGTGACTTTTAAACATATATCTGATATATGTAGAAAAATAAGCCCAAAATCCAATATGGAAAAAACATATTTTTACTATCGGGTAGAAATGTAATATACTTATAATAACAACCTAATATTCTAGCATATATTTTCAATATATGAAAGACACATATGGATTAAGGACTAAATATATATTTTAAATATATCCCATATATTTCAGATTTACAAAAAGGGTACAATTTTGAATACTTTAATGAAAATACCTGTCTACCATCAATAATTAAAACAAGTTTGTTCCAGAAGAGATAACAGTTGCCAACAAGTGTATTTTTCTATCAAACAAATGGCTTTGTAAAAATCAGGCTGCCCTTGCTGCTTTAAAACAAAAATAATTGTCAAGTGTGGTGTTCATGGCAGTGCTAACCATTCTTTTCTTTCTTACTATTCAGTTGCACAGAAAGTGAGCAAGCATGGCATATCAGCTCTATAGGGAGATAAGTCAGTGTAAATGTACCAAGGCATCTAAATCGCTGTCTGGTGTGTGTAAGCCACATTTACTTTTCAGCGCCCCAGTTGGAGTGCTGTGAAATAGAGGTCATATGAAGGTACAAAATGTTAATTACCTGTTTGGCTGCAGCACATAGAAGGCTAGTCCTGTCTGTGGTCCTGCTGGAAAAGATAAATAGAAGATCCTTAGAAGAAACAGGGAGGCAAAGAGCCTTCTTCGAACCTGAGAGGCTAGGGGGAGACCTCTGGGCTGACAAACAGTAGCAGCTGTCTGTGGGTAACTTTTATTTAAAGGAGCGCCTACAGATTAGGATATAAATGTAATCTTACGCAGGGTGCATTGTAAGAAATGCCTGGCATTGCTTCAGCACTTCCTTTCAGCAACCCCCCCCCCCCAACACACACACACACACACACACCACCACGACCATTCGCCCCCTACTTGGCTCCCTGGTACTCTATTTTCGTTAGAAGAATACATCTGCATCGGAAGGGAAGTGAGATTGTATTTGGAAAACAATGGGAATTCTACAGCTAGCTTGCAGCTCCCCTGTCTCAGGCCCACAACTAACAATATGAGCCACAATAGCCACAGAAACCAGAACCATACTGTCTTCCCATGTTGTCTGGACATTCAGGCTATCTTTTACAAAAAACAATCATATAATAAAACAATGGATTTAAAGTGCTGCCTGTTGATGGGAATTCCTTGCCAAATCTGCATTTATACAGTTCAGCAATAGAACTGTGATGAACAACAGCACTGAAAATGCTGGGCTCTTAAAGTCATTCAGGATTTCTGAGATGGTAAAAAAGACAGGCTTTCAATCTGAATTAAGAGTCCCCGTAATAATAATATTAAAATAAGACTGTCAAATGCTTTCAAAGGAGGAGCCTGGCATGAAGTTGGCTTTTGATTCTGCAAGGGTAGACTGGAACACCAATAAACATTTCTGTTGTAACTTTGAACTCCATGTTGAGCATACACACATAGCCAAGACACAATATTCTGGATTGAACTATTCCTTATCTGTGCCTTCTATTTTATAGGTAGATTGAAACAATCAAACATGGTGTTGCCAATTATTTGATGCATCAGTTGAAAGATCATGCTAGTTTTATTTTGTTGCTTGGAGCACTGTATTATTTTTTAGGTGCTATTTTAAAAACATTTCTTTATATATCCCTTCTGTAAATATACATACATTTGTATTTATGCAAGAATAAATTGCAACTACCGCAAGTTTTTAATTAGTATATCCAAATATGTGTCACAATACTACTACTACAACTAATATGTCTACTACTCATAATAATAATAATAAAAAAAGAATTAATAAAACATGTATTATTGCGGGAAAATTTGTTCTCTCATCTGTTTTGGTCTGAATGTTGAATTTCAGTTATCTACAGAGAAATTTAACCTGAATAATTTCAGGAATTCTGCAATACAAATTCCCCAAAACAAACACACGACTGATTATTTTAAGTCCAGTCAAAACAAGGTCAAATGCATTCGACACACGCAGAAACATAAAGAAAAGGCACTCTTGCTGATAAACACCTTAAGCACTGTGACATCCCTTCAAGAGGACTAAGACGTCATTAAAAAGTTAGTTAATAATGAAACTTCCATCTGAAGCCTCAGGCTAAAGGACCATTTTGAAGAGTGCACTATCTTTTGGTTTGGTTTTATGTAAAAACAGTATTAGCGTATACTTGGCGTTAACTCCTGAACCAACCATAAAAGCCAAATGGCTTCTGAATTGGTCAACAGTTTTGTAAATTAATCCAACCTGAACACACATTGATATTATAGTAGTATAGCTTTCCACTGGAGATTTATCCCTCTTTAAACTTGACTTATCTATCTCCTAATAGTCCTAGTAACTACTGAACACAAAAGCAGGTCTGTTATTTCTAAACTTTTTCCAAATATTGCAATTTAACAGTGTCTGGTGTAATTTTCCTAATATATATATTTGATATATGATATGTCATTTTTATTAAGTAGGTCTCTGGCATCATGTTAACACAAAGACCTATATTCATGCAGTGTTCAAATTTTATTATTACCATTGCAGTCATATGCATTTGACGAATTGCATACAATTCCTGAGCAATTTGGCTTGGTCTTTAATGCAGAATAAGCAAATTGTTTATTAACAGAACATCTGCAGCAGGTCAGACAACCCCATGACTTCTAAAACACCAACACATAATAGAAAATACTTTGTATTACAAATCCTGCACCCCCCCCCACCAGCCCAAAACAGGGAAAGTAGGAGGGGTTTTTATTTATTAAGTTTTTAAAAAGTGGCATGTTGAAGTGATGTAAATGGCAGATTGCCATTTACTTTTTTCTCCTTTTGATGTGGGATATCACTTGCACAAACATTCTTCCCTGCAAATTAATCTTCTCTGTGGTTGGAAATTTAAAAAAGAATAACACTGTATTCACTGTTTTTCCCATAACCGTGGACACAGTAGCATTTCATGTTGTCCAAGGCATTTATAATTACTATCAAGGAGTAAGACCACAAAACACTTACACTTGGTTGACCTGATAATAGTTGCCATGGGGAAGACAAATCTGGTGATTCTCGCAGATTTTCAGCTATGCAGGAAGTTATGACATGACATCAAAATGAACAGATATATAATATACCCGGAATAATTGTATGCCTCTTACTTAAGAATGTATAGGAAACATTCAGCACCAAACAGGGTCAAAATGCTAGTGTAAACCATTACTATTTAAACTTCTTTACTGGAGAAAATTTCGAAGAGCACAAAGTGATACAAAATGTTACTGTATGGCTGACATCAGGTATCACACATAGATTTGTGCAGTTGTGACTGTTGAGGCATATACATATCAGTTCAAATAATAACTCAAAGAGAAAGCCCCAAAATTATATTGAAGTCTGGGGTATTATCTGATAAACAGCTTCTGGTACCTTTCCTTAACTAACTCATTATTTGAAAAATACATTGCTCATCATTCTGTAATCCATTTCCAGTCTGTTTTCTTTTCCAAGACAGAAAACATACTATGTCTTTTTTTTTCCAAATTAAACAAACATTGTAAGGTACCATATCCTATAGATGGCAAAAATGAAATCTGTTGCTTTTTAATTTATGTTTCCCAATAAACATCCCGTACTGAATAGATTAATTGATAATGTATCCCCTATAGGAGTTGTATAGTACAGTAGTATACCTCAGAAAAGAAAATTTAAATCATGCTAAAGTATGAAGAGATATAGTAAAGAATTAAACACACCACAGATAATAAATCAGACTACCTGAAGTTAATATTAGGGGTTACTGCTAAATTGTCATGCTCATTTTTGTTCAAAAGAGTACTAAATAGTACTTAATAGTAATTTCTTATAGATACATGTTCTATTTTATATGCAGTGGTCGAGTAACATTTTGCAGAAATAGGATATGGTACATATGATACATGTACTGAAAACCGTGGGAAAGGATTTTTGCATGATCTGAATGATGTTAAAGAATGTCTTACATCACCCCTTTATGAAAATATATGTCTTATTTCAAGAAGAGCTCTGGGCAAGACTGGACACACTGTCTGCCTTCTTATATCTTCTTTTTTTGTGGATTTGTCAATTTGTTCACACTACTCTTCTTCCTGAAAGTCCCTTTCAAGTAAATCTTGCAAAACAGATTGTGTGAAAATCATTATATAAAATCAAATGCAAAAACACAGCATGATGATTTCAATGGAAATATTTGATTGTGTTAAAAATATGCATTTTATACTTGGATTAGTACAGTTTGCACCAAAGGCAACAACTGTATGTGCCGTAGGGTCACTTAGAGTTTCATTCATGACAAGATTGACAACTAGTGCCAAGAAACCAGCCTTTAGTCTATATTGAGTTCTTTGCATAAAATGAACTGTGTCTTACTGTGTATCAGAACTATTCCAAAGCCTCCTAACCAAATCCCCAACATTTGTTTTCCAATAAAGATATCAAATATACAATTCAAAATAGCTTCTAAACAGATCAACCTAACATGACTTGACCCAAAGTTATAATTTCTTAATATTATGTGTATAAACAATATTCATTAACGTGGTTTTATGGAACTTTAAAAAAAATATTTGTATTGCTATTACTGTAAGGGCTTAGAGGCAGATCACATGGTTTCTGCAAGTGTGACTGGAGTTCTCCTTTCTGTCAACGGCACCTCACTGACTCCTAACACCTTCTAATCTAAATCTTCCCTTGCCTCATGAGGGCCTCGATAAAATAGTTTCCCCCTTTTTTAGCCATGCACTCATCACACCAGCTGAATGCTCCAGGAGAGGGATACAACTCACCTTGGGTTGTAATGGGCTGCTGACTACATCTGGAATACCAACACAAACAGATAGGTCCTTCTGATAGTGCTGCAACATGATTCTTGTTGTTAGCTATGTAATTATCTTATGTGTAGTGGAGGTCTAGTTGATCCGGTGGATAAGGAAAGGCCCTCGTTACCCAGAAGGCATTGGAATTGATTCAAAGCATTGGAACTGCCACCAACTCACAACTTATTACCCCCAAGAAGATACTTTTCATTAATTATGTTCATTTTGACAACATCCACTGGAGTCTACAAATGAGTTGTATATCAATGTCCTCTGATACTGTGTTCACTGTATTGCGATGTTGCTACAAAGGTATCTGATTAGGGTTAGGGTTAGGGTTAGTATTTGATTGTCTTATATGTACAAAATAAAATTTAATCTTAAGACAACTTGTGAGCATAAGTAAAAATCCCATTGATATACATTGATATATTCTGTTATACTATACTGATAGTTCTGTGATCACAAACCACACCATTCACAGACTGAGAAGCGTAGGCCTACACCATATCAGAATTGCACTCCCCACCATTTGCAGATTACAGATGTGTACACAATCCCAGTTCAGTTAATTATCAGAAGTCACTTTTTCTACTATTAAATAAATCACAATAAACCAAGTTTGTAATTTGCAATTTGTGTTTAGGGCAAAAGTTGATATTTGGTCTAGGTCTTATTGCAACTCAGAGCCAGTTCCTACAAAGATTTTACTGTTTTGCTTTTTATTTTGATTCAATGGCTGTCATATCCCAGCTGGATTCAAGCACACAAATGGCATGGTAAATGTGTTAATACAAAGCTGTTCTATTTGTGTCTGACTTAGGAATGCTCATGAATCAAAAAGGAATTATTGTAAAATAAAAATAATATAAAAACACAAATTATAGAATTAAATAAAAAAATCTTTAACCCTGTTTACATAACAAAACGTATTCTCAAAGCTTATTACTTGAAAACAGAAAGGCCAGTATATTAGTTTTGAACCATGCTGTATAGTAAAGCATTATGCTTGGGCTCCATTTCCAATTATGCAGCTTTGGAAATACACAATTCACACATGCCGAGTACTTGATTTACATATATCTGATATTTTACACAATAATCAATTCTAGTCTAAAAGCAGAAGTGTACAGTTTTTGTGTTATCTTGCTCTGCTTGCAAGTGTCCTTATGTGGAGTGGTTATTCACCAAACTTAAAATGACTGCTGAATGATAGAATCCACAGGCCTTTATAACAAACAAACAGCTGATTTTTGACTCAGACTTCATTTGTCAAAGAAAAATATTATGTGGCACCATAAGGGGATCAGTGCTGGGCTCTTGATATAGGTGGGATCTTGACACAGGGAAGGGCAGGGAAATATGGTGCAAGGGATGATGCTTGTATTATTTACAGTGCCAGGGGGAACGCACAAAACCCTAAACAAACACCTAGCTCTTCTTTGAGCAAAACTAAACTCATTCTCTACAGGTCCCTCTATACAAACAGATCACTAACTAATTAACTAACTAACTAACAACCCACTCCCCCACTTTATGCATGAGCCAGACCAATCAGGAGAGTCCTGAATCAGATGCTCCACTAAGCTGATTCATCCCCCAAGGCTTCTGGGGAATGTAGCCATTCCGATGCCCATTTTGTGCCCCACTCAGCACTGCACCACACTTACTACACAAAAACATATCAGTTTTCCATATTTCACTATAGTTTAAAACTGATCTGTGTCCTATTGAAAAAATATTGTAATTTTCCTCAATAAATAACAAGCATTTTTATGTCTTCCTTAATATCAGTTTTTTTTTTAAGAATTAGGGTGACTGAGAACTTAAAGTCATTAATGTATTGTCCCTGCTTCTCACAAACCACTTTTCATACAAATCACACTTCAGTGGATCTTGAATTACATGTGTCTCTTGGTTCAGTCCCATTACTAGCATCTGCAGCAAATGCAATGCTGGTTGATGTATGAACAGAAGTCAGCAGCTCCTGAATATGATATAAAATAAAATGTGAGAGCTGCAGGCTGTCTGCCATATGATCGCTGGCATGCTTACATTATATATATATATATATATATATATATATATATATATATATATATATATATATATATATATATATATATAATTATATCATGCCCTGCTGACAGAGGGGGTGTTCTTAATGGCTTCCCCTTAGGATATGAGAAGTCATGATCTTCTCAGCTGTTCTCTCCAAAAACATCAGAAGCATCTAAATGCCTCGTGAGGGAGCAGCAACTGGAACAGGAAAAGTCTCCTAATTGTCAGCACCACCAGCCTATGAACTGTGTAGCACATAAACTGCTATGAATAGATATTAATGGCATAGGCTTTACCTATAAAAAACATACAAAACACAACTAATACACGCTGATATTATGTTTTTATAAGTAAATCAGACACTTGATTTGTTTCCTGTGCTTTATTATGACTATCAATACAGATTTTTTGGTATCTACACTCACCTAAAGGATTATTAGGAACACCTGTTCAATTTCTCATTAATGCAATTATCTAACCAACCAATCACATGGCAGTTGCTTCAATGCATTTAGGGGTGTGGTCCTGGTCAAGACAATCTCCTGAACTCCAAACTGAATGTCTGAATGGGAAAGAAAGGTGATTTAAGCAATTTTGAGCGTGGCATAGTTGTTGGTACCAGACGGGCCGGTCTGAGTATTTCACAATCTGCTCAGTTACTGGGATTTTCACGCACAACCATTTCTAGGGTTTACAAAGAATGGTGTGAAAAGGGAAAAACATCCAGTATGCAGCAGTCCTGTGGGGGCGAAAATGCCTTGTTGATGCTAGAGGTCAGAGGAGAATGGGCCGACTGATTCAAGCTGATAGAAGAGCAACTTTGACTGAAATAACCACTCGTTACAACCGAGGTATGCAGCAAAGCATTTGTGAAGCCACAACACGTACAACCTTGAGGCGGATGGGCTACAACAGCAGAAGACCCCACCGGGTACCACTCATCTACACTACAAATAGGAAAAAGAGGCTACAATTTGCACAAGCTCACCAAAACTGGACAGTTGAAGACTGGAAAAATGTTGCCTGGTCTGATGAATCTCGATTTCTGTTGAGACATTCAGATGGTAGAGTCAGAATTTGGCATAAACAGAATGAGAACATGGATCCATCATGCCTTGTTACCACTGTGCAGGCTGGTGGTGGTGGTGTAATGGTGTGGGGGATGTTTTCTTGGCACACTTTAGGCCCCTTAGTGCAAATTGGGCATCGTTTAAATGCCACAGCCTACCTGAGCATTGTTTCTGAACATGTCCATCCCTTTATGACCACCATGTACCCATCCTCTGATGGCTACTTCCAGCAGGATAATGCACCATGTCACAAAGGTCGAATCATTTCAAATTGGTTTCTTGAACATGACAATGAGTTCACTGTACTAAACTGGCCCCCACAGTCACCAGATCTCAATCCAATAGAGCATCTTTGGGATGTGGTGGAACGGGAGATTCGTGCCCTGGATGTGCATCCCACAAATCTCCATCAACTGCAAGATGCTATCCTATCAATATGGGCCAACATTTCTAAAGAATGCTTTCAGCACCTTGTTGAATCAATGCCATGTAGAATTAAGGCAGTTCTGAAGGTGAAAGGGGGTCAAACACAGTATTAGTATGGTGTTCCTAATAATCATTTAGGTGAGTGTATGTCTACTGCAAATAAAGAATCGGTTCATTTTCAAACAACATGACAGCCTTCACATGAGTGAAAAAACAAACTAAGCCAAATTTAACTAAATAAGAAACAATGCTGAGAAAATTAAAAGCTACAGGGAAACATTAAGCATGAATTTTACATTCATATATCAATTATTTGTAACTAATTCACCAAAGACAATTCAATTTGCAACTGCATGTTAACATTCTCGCAATTACTGAAATGTGTAACCTTTTAATTATTACATTAATAGCTTATTTACAAAAAGCACAAAACCCTATTGAATGTATCCTGATTCATGCCTGCATCAAAAATCCAACCCTAAGCATAAATAACATGATCTAGGTTGGTTTGTATACATTTATGAATTGTAAAAGGATGTATTGTTTCTAGGTTGATTCTTTGAGAACAAAGAGAAAAGAGCCTCCTAAACAAGACTAGACACATCCTGTTGATCTGTCAGCACTGACTGTTTTCATTTCCTTATGTCTAGATAGTCTGCACATTTCAGGAAACCTAATATGTTCATATACTTGTAAAATGTCTTTATATATATAACCAGTGTAGATTTCTAAGAAGCATGTATGACAAGTTGTTTGTCAAGTTGTATGAACAATGTTTTTTTTGTATATTTACATATGTGTGTGCGTGTATCTGTTGGCCCACAACCCCCCCCCCCAAAAAAAAAACACTACATTGTTTTGGTTTAATTATCCTTTGTGGTAAAAGTGGAGGTTGTCCAGAACTATTGGCAAAGAGAATTTTACATTGACCCTAGTCAGCTCCTACCACACCCCATTGAAAACGGGGGTGGGGGGCAGCATATCAGATTATAAAGCAAGGAAACTCATAGTATAATAAAGTATTTTTCTACAGCAAAGCAGCCTGAAACCGTCCAGGTATAGAAAATAAAAATAAAATAAACACAGGAAAAGGTGTATCTGAAGTACAGCTTGCTCACGACAGCTAACCAAGATATGAGGATATGAATGCTAGCTCTGTTTACATGCTATAAGGTTAAAGCCAGAAGCATAAGTGGAAGGTCTTTGAGAAATACCAGTTATCAATTTTTACATAACATGAATGCATACCACAGTCCTCTTCTAGGCATTTATGCCTTCCTACACATTCCTTTGAGGATTTTCAAATTCCAGCAGCACATCGTGATCCAAGTGTGCCTTTTACTAAGGCCAGAGGAGCTGATATCAGTTTTAAGTAAGAGTATTTGAACCTAATGTTACATTGCTGCAAATCCTTTTCTAGACCTACGTAACACATTCAGGGGTAGACTATGTCACTGGGACAGGGTTTCAATTCAGGCCAGGCAGCTGCCACACTGGACTCCCTGTTGCTACCTGGGAAAAGCTGACAGCACTTTACCACCACCTATCACACCTTCTATCCCTAGCCGTGGCCTCTTCAAAGGAGGACAAGACATCACTTTGTATTGCGCTTATTTTGTTAGTCGCCCTGGATAAGGGCATCTGCCAAGAAATAAAAATAAAAATAATAATAATAATCACTCTCTTGACCTTCTAATTCCCCACTGATGATGGAGCTCCCCCACCAGTCTGGCAGTCAGCTCATTCTGTGTGTTTCTTGATTGCTCCTTGACTCTCCTTTCCAGTCAATATTCATTGTTAAAATATGTTCTGCCCATGGGAACTACCCTGACACAATTATAATGCCCATGAACTAGAAGCCCATACATAACACCAGCCCTGGATTCGATAATTTTACCATCCCTCTAAGACAACCTCAAGGAAGCAAGGCCTTCTTCTTTATAATTAGAGTGGGAAACACATGAAGTATGTGTACATGAGCAGTTTTTACATATATATATATATATATATATATATATATATATATATATATATATATATATATAACTCCTATTCATTAGAAGATATCAATGAAAACAATAAAAGCCAGCATGACTTGTGCTTGCCTCCAGTCCAGGTGAGAGCCTTCTTGTCTTCTGTCTAGAAAAATTAGTGACCAATACATCCCATAAGACAGTGACTAACTACACAGAGGTTTCTAAAGATTGCACAGCTCCATACATCATCCATCCACCCCAGCCACCTTTACCCTGTGTGCTCCTGTCACGGGTGGTGCGTGACAGGCAATTTAATCACTGATTAGTTAATTATTGTATTTGTTTCTTTCACTTTTATATTGTTGTGTGCACTTCAAATTGATTACGTTTATTTTCATTTATGAAGTATGTTCTTTTACTTCCTAATTTTGGGTTAACTGGGTTATTGGTTTTACTGTGTTTAATTGGGTTATTGGGTTTTTAATTGTTTTATTGTTTGCCCGGCCCAGTACACGCCACCAGATACATTCTCACCTGGACCTACCTCCATAATCTCTCCCAATCACCTTCACCTGCAACCTGGGTCTCTGCTTTGGAGAATATAAACTGAGAGGGATCCTTCAATCCAGAGGCACACAGAGGTTCACAGACAGAATGGCTTGCGAGGTAGTGAACAGCGGGACATGGAAATAAAGCCGGTGCTGGAGAGGGGAGCAGAGGAGACTTTTGCGGGGAGACGGCGATGAGATATATTAAGGACTTGGCAGCAGAGCAGTGAGCAGCTAAGTCCATGGGTTTTTATTGACTGTATGTGTAACAGTGGTAATTAGTGAGAGCATGAGTGAAGCGACTTGGAACACGGAAATTAAGAGACCTGCGCATTAGTACTGTTGAACTCCGCTTTATTTGGAACTTGGTGTATCCCCTCTCCCCTGGTATTCGCCACGTTCAGCTATATCTAGAGAAAAGAGAATATTATTGTTGATCATATTGCAGAGTCATGGCAAGGAATGGACTGTGAACATTAATAGTTTTTCTCCTTACCTGAGGTCTTCCATTTCCAGTCTGCGGCTGTCCGCCTGGTCAGCGGTTTGCTGTCAGGCTGCGAGAGAGGATGAGGAGTTCGAACCGACTTACTTGTGTTATTGGAGTGCTGATCATATCTGCGAGAGGAAGAAGAGTTATTAGTGTATTTTGTACAGGAGATATAATTGTATAAGAAATGGTAGTTTTATAGGATTTTATTAGTTTCCTTCTTTCTTTTTTGGTTATTTGTTTGGATAGGGTTTTTAGTGTTTTATTGCCCCTACTAATTAAAGGCAGTTGTAGTTGGGTTTTATATAATTACTTTTTATATAATTCTGTACCTTTATCCAGGACAGTCTTCATGCCCTGTCTGGAGCTTGTTAAATAATATTTTAACTGCATGTGTGAGTGTCTTGGGGTTGCGTCGAGCCTGCCGGGGAAAGCATTGGAGTAGGTAGACGAGCTCCTCCCTCGTATAACAATGGAGGTGGCGTGGTCGGGTAGCGTAGTCGCCCCCAAGCACGCATTAGGGTGTGACACTCCTTCCCAGGCCTCCCTTACCACCGGGGCAGACTAGGCTGTTTAAATACAGCTCACTTCAAGGTATGCCTCAGTACTGGCAAGTCTTCAGCGCTGGCCATGTCTGCATAATTGTGCAGATCCCCAGAGACCAACCATAATACAATTGTGAATGTGCCACAGGAAGCTTATTTCTTTAAAGACTAGAAGTAAACGTATACAGACATGGCAAAAACACACAACACAATTTTCTCTGAACTAAGTAGAAATATTAAAGTATTTGGTATCCACCATTCTTTATTTCACCTTCAATAGAACAAACTTTGCTTTTGATTTATTATGTAACATATTACTTTAAATGGTAAAACAAATTAAAATGGCACAGACAAAAATATTGACACCCTTAACCTAATCTTTCTCTAAGCACTCTGGTCACAGTGGCCGTGGAGGGGACTGGAGGACTCGGGTGCAGGAAAAGGCAAGTTGAAAACAGGCGTGGGTTGGATACCGGTTATCTGGGCAATGTAGGCAAAACTGGAGAGTGTGGTCAAAGTATCACACATAGGGTCGTTCGATTGGGCAGACAGTATTACAAACGGAATCCAGAAAGCGTGGTCTCAAAAAAACAGGCAAGGGTCAGTAAATACAAAGGTCAAACAAAAAACAAGCTCGGAAATGTTGCAAACTGCAGACAAGACTGCAATAATGATGTGGCTGGAAGAGGTTTAAATAGACAGAGCTGATGGGTAGGGAGACTGGTGAAAGTAATGATTCAATAATGGGGACAAAGGTAAGGGAAACAAGGTTGAACTGGGACTGGGGAGGCATCTAGCGATGGTCGTGGGGATGACATTTGTGGGCATGACAATTTCATTGTACAGCCTTTAGAGACCATAACTGCAATCATGTGCTGTCTAGCTCTGAATGAGATTTCTACACTTCTCGACTGGTAGTTTGGCCCACTCTTCTTGAGCAAACTGCTCCAGTTCTCTCCGGTTTGATGAGTGCTTTTTCCCAACTGCGAGTTACAGCTCTTTCCACAGATGTTCAATGGGATTTAGATCTGGACTCCTAGAAGACCACTTCGGAACAGTCCAATATTTCTGCTTTTTGAGGTATATTTCAGGTCATTATCCTGCTGGAGGACAAATGACCTGCGACTGAGACACAGCTTCTGACACTGGGGTATGTTACACTCCAAAATGCCTTGATAGTCTTTTGATTTCGTTGTGCCCTGCACAGATTCATGGCACCCAGTGCCAGAGGCAGCAATGCAACCCCAAAACATCACTGAGCCTTTGTGTTTCACGGTAGGGATGGTGTTCTTTTCTTTGAAAGCTTAATTTCCTGTAAACATGGAGTTGTGATTTACCAAAAAAACTCTACTTTTGTTCTGTCTGTCCAAAGGACATTCTCCCAGAAGGACTGTGGCTTGTCCACATGCATTTTAGCAAACTCCAGACTGGCTTTTTTATGTTTCTCTCTTAGAGAGAGGTCTTCTACCATGGAGTCCATTTCCATTCAGACCGCGACGGATGGTGCGACTTGAAGCTGTTGCACCTTGAGCTTGAATGTTGGATCAGGTACATCAAACTCTTTAGAGATGGTCTTGTAGGACCATGCTTGGCTATTACCTTCTTTCTAACCTCCTCAGACAACTCTCTGGCTTTCCTTCTCTTTTCCATATTCAGTGTGATGCACACAGTGTCACAAAACAGCAGAGTGGGAACTTTTCTCCATTTAAACTGGCTGAATGAGTGATAATGTGATTGAAGACACCTGTGATACTAATTAAAAGAGAATGTATTGTAATGATACCTCAAGCAGACCAATTATTTCCTATAACTTCTAAAGGGTATCCATAATATTGTCCAGGCCATTATAGAATGTCTTTATTGAATAAGCAGAAATTCAGTTCTTTTCAGGTTTTTTGCTTCATTCCACTGCAAACCAAGGACATGCATGTATGGATGACAAAAGATATTTTAATTTCAACACTTTTCAGGACAAGTGGTGCATTATTTGAATAAAATGCAAGGGTAAAATACTTTTGGCCACGTCTGTAAGAGCTATTACAAATTACTTTCCATATGCTACTGTGTCATTGCTAGGCAAATTAAAGACCTTATGATTCCCTTTGCCTATTTTGCTTATTGTACATCATGTAGTAACCACATGTCCCTTTGATCTTTTTACAATGTCATACATAACTTAATTAATTGTGGGTTGCATTATTATCAAGGCCTTTTTGGATCCTTCTTATCCACTTATTCAAAACATATAATTATAGCAAATGGCCGTGGGGTTATTGTGTGAGGTTTAAAGCTGCAAGCATACAGAGAACAAGATACTTCAAAGTAAAAAAAGTTTTATTCATTGATGTTCACTGTGTATAACAGCTGCCTATGTGCCCACTTTACTGACAGGGACATGTACCCTACATACCTTCAATATTAATATAACAAACGTTTACGTGTGTGTGTGTATATATATATATATATACACATACATAATTTTTTAGCTTTTATCAGTTGTTGTCCAACAAGTTGGGCGCTATCACTGACCCCCATTTTGTGAGTGTATTAAACATGTTCATGTTTAATTTTTTGGTTGGTTGTTCAACTGTTTTTTTTCAGAAGGATACCCCACCAAATCAACATTGACGTAAAATCTCAAAATAGACTAAATTCGACAATTCTTCGACAGAGTCTAGACTCAAACCTTTGACCCTTTTCAGCAAGACAAGTCTAAAGTTCTGCTACTTTTTAATCCACTTCACCAGGGGTGTTGCTAGACATAAAGATCTACTGGGGCACAGGCCCATTACTCGTATCACTTTTTTTTTTTTTTCTTGAAAGCCTGCTGCGTGCAAGAAGTGTGCAACACAATGCACTATACAAACTTCCCTTGCTTAACCCACTATTTCTACACTACAACAAGTACTGGGGAAAGGTAAACATGTAGAGATATTAATCTTTATGAAAATATTTAAGTATCTTCATACCGTACATGAACATTCTCAAAATGTTTTACGGGCATACATTGTATATGCAAGTAACAAAATCTACCTCAATTCTGACTTGTGTGCCGACACCTGGACTCTGTGTGCGCGCTGCAGTGGCTATTATAGCAGCACACAGGCGCGCACGCATCAGTTTGTGTTTTCGGTTAAACTGCATTGCTTTTACAAGTGTTGATTGGGTTACTGCGTTGCATTTAGATCCATTTCTTTTTTTCCGGCATTATCAATCTAAATGAATGCACTGAAAAATAAAGTAAATTGTTAAAACTCAAACTTCAGATTTTACTGGGGCACAGCAGATTTATACTGGGGCACGTACCCCAGGAAAAGGGGTCTAGTGACGCCCGTGCACTTGACTATGACTATAAATAAAACAAAGCCAGCAAAATACTGCATTAGCACTGAAACAAACAAACCACTTTTTTTTTTTTTTTTATTGTTCCAGCACGCCTTAACTTTGTCTGATTCTGCAATTAGTATTTTACCCTGTCGTGTTATTGTAAGCTTCCATTCTATTGAAGTTATTTTTTCCTTTTCCAACCAGAAAGGGATGTTATGTTATGAATCAGGAGACCCAGTGGTGATTTCAACAACCAAACACATCCTACATTTTGTGTACAAACCAAAAAGGTCTGCTTGTGGCTGCCAGCCTGGACACTGAGTAAAGGAAGCTTAGAAAAAACCCAGTCTGATTTGTAGTAGTAAGACAAAATTATAACCCAAACAATTTAAACATTGGTTAAACAATTAGAATCTGGATGGGGTCAGATCTTCTTCTTCTTCTGCCATTTAGAATCCTGTTTAATGTCTTCTCATTACAGTCTTCAGACCTGGGAAGCTTCCAATGTTCTTTTGGAGTAATGGGGTGGCTCTGACAAATAAAGCATTGAAAATCTTGAGCCGTAAAACACTGATCTCAAATCTAAAGATTTTAATAGTCTTCCTCACCCATTTGCCTGGTCGGGGCTGGTGTTGTGTAACCCTACGTTCACTCTGCCCGCTCGCTAAACTCGCAAGTCGCTCAGTCGCCGGCGCGCTGTCGCTGAGCCCTGCACTGTGTGCACACTGCCCGCTCGCTGGGGGCGGGTCTTATTTTTAAACTAGCCAGTAGAAAAGAGAAGGAACTTCAATATGCAGAGCACATCTGCCTCCCATTGGTTGTCGCCGAACTCCGTCACTGCGCGCTCGCTGCTAATTTGTATAAAGTTGAACATTGCTCAACTCTCCACTGTCGCTGTCGCCAGCAGATTTTGTCTGTGCGCGGAGCCCCGCCCCCTGTCGCCGAGAGTCACTGGCTCTCATTGGAAATGAATGGGAGCGAGTCGCTCTGTCGCGCTTAGCGGGCGTGCAGTGTGAAAGCACCTTGAGAAAGAATCGGCATTAGTTAAAAAAAAAAAACTACAACAAGAACAACAAAAAACAGGCTCGGCTTTATTATATGATTTGTTTTTGTATATATAAATACACCTCAATACATTGTTTTAAAAGGCAGTACATCACAACAGATGTTTCAAACTAGCTTTCACACAATCACATCAACCCAGGATATAACCCACTTTCTCATGACAGTGAGAAGACAGTGGGTTGACTCGGCTCAAGAGAAATCCGCCTCAGGAGGTGATGACTCGAGCAGGGTGAGATGAATGGCATTGTGTTCTTCCTTAAGTGACCTTTAGGTCTAGGTCTTTCTTATGGAAATTGTAGGGGGAAAGTGTGTACCAGGCCTGCCTGATCCCAGGTTGTATCCTGGGTTGATCTGGGTAGAGCATGCCATTGGAAAAATGGGCAAGAGTACAAAAGCTGAATATTAAAATGCTATACAGATAAACTAGAAAGCATGAATGAAATACATTAGGTAAAACCCTTTATCAGAAATTCTGTACCTCAAGGTAACAGAACATGCATGCAGGGCTTTCAAATTTGCTGCAGCTGACAGTTTGTCACCCAGGTGAATGTGCCTTAGCAGATCTATCGTTGTAACGCCAAGTGATACCATCTAAGGGGCACCCATCACAGCCCAAGGCAACTCTGCTACAGTGCTTTACACAGTTGGCACAATTAAGTCTAAATTGAAAATGCAGTTATTGTTTCACTATAGTTGTTCCAGCACAGATTGTCCCCATCCATTTATCTCATCCATTTATGAAATCAGGAATTCATAGCTCAGGCCCCAGATGGGCACAGAAAGAAAAGATAGAGCTCTGCGAAACGAATCAGCTGTTACTGTGTGAGTATGTGTCTTTGGCGTGCGCGTGTGTGTGTGTTTGGAAAATGAAATAAATGAGGAGCACTTGACCTCACAGCACATCCCTATTTTTAAAACTGCAGTAAGCGACACTGGGCTTTATATTGTCCGTGCTTGTGATAACAACACCTCGGTGGCGGAGTTTATCGTTGAGCAAAGTGAGCTCCTTTGACACATGGACCAAAGAGCGTCTGGATCTGGCGATTGAAAGGATTCTGCTCTTATTCAGGTCATAAAAAAATGGGAGTTCAGAGAGGCCAGCAAGTGGCAACTGTGTGAAAGCTGCAGGCGAAGCATTGTGTTGGGTATCCGCTGATAACATTGTGTACAGGGGTTGGCAGGGAGTCTGTGAGTGAAATCATAATTGGAATACAGTTTAAATGGAATGGTTGGGCTGTGTTCACAGGCCTTCCACCTCGGCGCCCCCCTCCCCCAAAACAAGTGAACATTCTTCCTCCTCTTGTACCTCTATTGTGTTTCATGGGCTCTGCTTTCCTCTCAAAGTGACTTTATCCCACCGAGCACAAAGGAAGCCCTGTTTCCATTTCCTGGCACATTGGAAGGAACAATCGATCTTTCTTCCCTGCTCTATTTGTGATTTACTATGTTCCTAGCAATGCGAAGCACTTTTATGCTATCATTTACAGGAATTTATGTGCTTGAGAACGAACAGTGATATGGGATTCAGGGTGACTGATTCATTGTATTTGACCTAGTGAGGAAAAAAAAACACTCTCTCCATTAGAGCAAAAGGGACCTGGGAAAGTCACACTCCAGTAGAGATTTGTATCAGAAATGATTACTCTGCAGTTTTTACATAAGCCTGTTGTGAGGATGATTGACTGGATTTGCTCTGGGTTGTTTGGGAAATCTGTATTATAACATTGCAAGAAGTTAAACATAAAATCTTGGTTGTAGGTGTAGCAATGATTATAATATTATATTCAGTAATAATAGTACAATGATAATGAGTATTAATATCAGTGCTAGTGATTGACAACGATGATAAGTATGAAGAAGGAGAAGAAGAGGAAGAAAAAATTGTTACCTTGTTTTGCAAAGTGTTGTCGTAGAGACTGTCCCACCCCCCCTTGGTTTTAACGGGTAGTGCTGCTGCACCTGCAAAGAGAGAAGAAGACATAGGGTCCACCGAATTGACAGCGTCATATACTTACCTGGGTGGTTCATGTGCGGTGCCATCAGTAGGAAAACCTACTGATTAATGAGTTTTGATGCTCTGTTTATTAAATCTTTTAGCATAGGACTTTTTCTTAGCTTCCTTATAAATTCTTGGATCATTTTTCTGTATCTCCTTTAGTTAGGGTTTTAGGATTTTACTGCCTGGAGCTATTAAAGGCATTTTATTTAGTGTTACCATTTATTATTGTCATATACTCCTGTGTGTTTATTATCATTATAATCATTATTGTGTGCACCTAACTGAACAGTCTTCTTGCCCTGTTTCAATATTGAACTCTTTAAAAACTCTTGTTCTTACCTTACCCATCTGTGTCATGGTGCTTTGAGCCTGCCCAGAGGGAAAAATGAGTGGGTGTAGGTAGTTCCTCACCCTATGTAAATGAGGTGGCGTAGTCACATTCACATGGTCACCCCTAGCACCCATAGGTGGTGACAGTCAAATTAAAAGTTTATGGATATGGGCCTACATTTTCCCAAAATAAAGTTAAATACATATTGTACATATTTCAGTATTAAAGAAGAAAAAAATATAATTATTATTAGTGTTAATAACCACAATATTTATTTTATTCATATACAATGCCCAAACGAAGTAGTCACCCCACTTTTTTGCACATTATACACACGTGCTCAAATTTGTTGGTACCCCTCCAAAAAAAATGAAGAATGCACAATTTCCTCTGAAATAACTTGAAACTGACAAAAGCAATGAGACTTCTGCACATATTAACAAGTAGTTTGGCCCACTCTTCCTGAGCAAACTGCTCCAGCTGTCTCAGGTTTGATGGATGCCTTCTCCAGACTGCAAGTTTCAGCTCTTTCCATAGATGTTCGATAGGATTCAGATCAGGAATCATAGAAGGCCACTTCAGAACAGTCCAATGTTTTGTTCTTATCCATTCTTGGGTGCTTATAGCAGTGTGTTTTGGGTCATTATCCTGTTGGAGGACCCATGACCTGCAACCTGAGACAGAGCTTTCTGACACTGGGCAGTACATTTTGCTCCAGAATGCCTTGATAGACTTGAGATTTCATTGTGCCCTGCACAGATTCAAGGCACTCTGTGCCAGGAGCAACAAAGCAGCCTCAAAACATAACTGAGCCACCTCCATGTTTCACTGTAGTTATGGTGTTATTTTCTTTGAAAGCTTCAGTTTTTCATCTGCGAACATAGAGCTGATGTAACTTGCCAAAAAGCTTTAGTTTTGACTCATCTGTCCAAAGGACATTCTCCCAGAAGTATTGTGGCTTGTCAATATGCATTTTAGCAAATTCCAGTCTGGCTTTTTTATGTTTTTCTTTCAAAAGTGGAGTCCTCCTTGGTCTTCTTCCATGGAGGCCACTTTCGCTCAAAAAGCGACAGATGGTACGATCAGAAACTGACATACCTTCACTTTGGAGTTCAGCTTATATCTCTCTGGCAGTTATCCTTGGTTCTTTTTCTGCCCTTCGCACTATCCTTCTGTTCAATCTGGTGTCAATTTTCATGCAAGTATACATGATGTAATAGCTTTTAATTTAATCACTTTTCAGGAGGAATGAAGCATTATTTCCATGAGCTGTAAGGGTACCAACACATTTGAGCACGTCGGTACAACTTTTTTCTCCTTTGATTTATACAACCTACTCAACACTTTGAAGAAGCAAGATCATTTTGATTGTTAAACACAAGTTATTGAAAAAATAAACTGTATTCACCCTCATGAGTCAATACTTGGTTGAACCACTGTCAGCAATTACAGCTGTGAGTCTTTCATGGTATTTGTCCCTTTCTTCTTGGCAAAATTGTTCAAGCTCTGTCAAGTAGGATGGGGATTGTTGGTGGACAGCAATCCACAAGTCTTGGATCAGATAAAAGTTCATATCCCATAGAAAACATGTTGTATGTGTGTTAGCACTTTGAGAGTACCAAAATACTCAATATTTAAAATACAGAGAAACGCTCCGGAAATGCAAGAAGTGACGAGACAACAACATGGCTTCGAAACCAGCATGTACATCCCTTGTTGCCAGGTGAGAGGGTGTATGTGGGACATTTTTGCCGGCTGGCAAGGGGTAAACTGGCACTGCATTGGTCCCCTGAGCCTTTTATAGTAGTAGTCCCCTTGGGCAAGGGTATATTCGCATATCAAGTGAGACCCAAAGGCAGAGATGGCTACGAATGCACCTATCAACGTTTAACACTTAAAGGATGGGATAGCCCTGTTAGGGCCATCCAGTGATCGGCCGCCCCTTCCTCATCGGGCTAATCATGGGTCGAGCCTGATATTGTAGTCCGCATCACCGGGGAAGGGTATGGGTGGTGGCCTTTTCAATAGTGCACGGTAAGGATGGAGCACAACTGCAAATAGTGGGGGAACCAGACCTGGGGGCCATAGGGCTAGAAGTAGGACAGGGAGGTGTTGGACCCCTAGATTGCCCAGGGGAAGTGAGACAGTAACAATGGCAAAATTTGGGTGTGAGTCCCCCTCGCTATAGAGAATAATGGGAGCCCTTTTTCCTTCTAGGCAGGGTGGAAGGGATTGTGGGGATGACAACCGACTTGATGGGGGGGAGTGTCACGGACATGATAAGGCTCATTATTCACTAATCGTTGAATCACTTGTTTTACACTTTTCTTCTTTTTTGTTCACAAATATTACCATGTGGTATGTTTATTATTATTATTATTATTATTATTATTATTATTATTATTATTATTGCCTTTATTATTATTGCCTTTATTATTATGGTTGTTTTAATTTGGATTTGAGGGATATTATGGTTTGTTTGGTTTATTTAATTATTGTCATGTGTGTATTTTTCTTTTCTGAGCCGATTCATTGGTCAGAGACACCCTGCACCTAATATGTCATTGCCTACTCCCCATGGATAGTTAATGAGCTCACCTGTTGCCTGAGGTTCAAGATAAGCAAACTAGCCCTATAAAAAGTGTGTTGGGATACAACACGGTAGATCAGATTCCAAGTTCCACAGTCCAGTGGACAACCCACAAAGGAGCAGAGAGAACACAAGCAGCACAGAAGAGGGGAGAAGCCATGCAGCTGATACCATGTCGGCTCAGATACAGGGATAAGGGCAAACGGCTATCTAAGTTAACTGGGGAATAACCAATAACCTCAAAACAAACCCAAACAATTAAGTTATTAATGAAAATAAAGACAATAAACCCCCACACAACAACCAATAACTTGTAATAATATTACAAGTCATAATATTCAAAGCTTCTTGGTCTTCATGGTAGTATCATTGCGGATAGGATCTTAGGTGAATTTAATTTGAAATCATGTGAACTGCTTTTATTGCACACAGACGGACACCATTCAACTTATTGTGTGAATTCCGAAGACAGTCGGTTGCACCTGAGCTTATTTAGTAGTTTCATAGCAAAGGGGCTGAATTATTATCTAAGTAAGACTCCTCAGTTTTTTTTATTTTGAATTGGGTTGTTTCCCTTTTCCCCCCATTCCCCTTTTACCCACATTGAAAGTGTGCAGTAGGTTGTGTAGATCAGAAATACAAAATCCTGTTTTAAATGCATCAAGATTTCAGGTTGCAACAAGTCCAAGGGGGTTTATAGCTTATATTCAAGAATGACTGACTGTTGTGTTGATCACTGTCACAGCTAGAGGACAGCATTCTCCATCTGTCTAAGCACTTCCACTTTCCCACACTAGATGTCATCCTTACCCTCACTCAATCAGTCAATCAACATTCCTGAACATCATGTGCACTTGCTCAATCACCCTCTGCACCTATTCGCCCTGCACCTCCAAACTTGGTTTCTTGCTGCCCTCTTTTACACATATAAACCACTCACTGTCTATCACACTTCGTCAAGTTTTGTCAGCTCTGTCTACAATTACAAGCATTCTCCCCATACCTGGTATCCACCTGGTCTCCGCCTGGTCTCCCCGACCTTGCCTTGCCCTTGTTTGCCCTGTCCTGCCGGTATCTGACCCACGCCTGTCTGACCACCTCATCTACGCACCGCAATTGGGTTCCCCTGTTCCCGTGCCCCACGGTACATAACAGATCACACACATTTAATCATTCATAGAGGACAATTTATATCACCAAATAATGTATGCTCTTATTCCAGATTATAAAGAATCTAATATAATTTTACAAATAATTTGATTTCCTTTTCACAAGGCTGTTAAAAAGGCTGTTCGGTTTCCTGCCTTCATTGTACTGAATAGCACAATGAGATTGTTACTTTAGCACCATTCTGAAATCTATCAATACATTTCATAGTTCTTCAAAGGAGTCACTGGAAGATTAATTAAATCAGTCAAAATGGAACTGTGAGGTCAGTCTATTTGACTGACACAAGATATTTTAATAGACAAAAAACTGTCCTGATTTTCATTTGCTATCCAGAATACCTTGAAGTCCAGACATCACTTTGATGATATGAGTTGAAGCTCACATGTAACATATCACTAACTATCTCTCATCTATCCTTAGTGGGTGCACCTGTACAGTATGGAGCCTGTCCTTACTCATTGACATTGCTCATTGCTCATTGGTGGAACTGGAAAACCTACTGGAGTGTTTCCTCTCCAGGACCCTCTGCCTTAACAGGTATCCACCTCTTATATGATTTGTCACCAGACATTGCTATAGACATATCCCGGTGTCCAATTAGAGACTCACCAATGTTTAATGGAATGGCTTGATACATAGAGAATGCCTTCAATGACTATCATGCAAAACAGCAAAAAGTGGATGTGCTTAATATCTGACAAATAGAAAGTCAACAAATTCTAAAGCTTAATGTGGATGACACCTGATATCAGATTGGAGTGATATTTGAGATTTTAGCCGGGCAGTTCTGATACTTGAGCACTGATGACAAAGTTCAAAGCCACACAATGGATTCCGTACTACTTATGTGACGTGGGTCTTAAGATTGCATATGGGTACAACATGGACTCAGACATGATAACCTCCCGTCTAGATAACAAAGATGGCATAGGAAGTGTTTAATAATTTTCTTCAAAACCAGCAGGAAATTCCCACTCCCGTTTACTGTAGCCTATTGTTAGATCTATTGTTTGTAGTAGTTCAATAATTAAAAAGAAGAATGGAAACAAACATCAGATTAATTTTAGTCAATACACTATTTTTATTGCAAATGGAATCCAGAATTCCACTTCTCTACACAAAAGTGTGTATAGGCTGTGCACAATTATGTTTTAATTAATGAAAAGTAAATAGCCATGAACAGAAACAAACACCTAAGCCAGTGGATTCCAACCCTAGTCCTAGAGAGCCCCAATCCAATCTTACAGGTCACCTTAAATCACCATACTGGTAACACATGGGAGTTACTAATCAATTAAGCAACTCAACCAAGGGAATTCTTGTAATCCGAAGGTATTCAGATGATTACTCCAATGGTTTCTAAATGACTGAATTGTTCAAACCACCTGCTTAATTGTTAATCGTTAATTAAATACTTTCAGGTGTATTGGTGATAGAAGGGCGACCTCCAAAACCTACTGGTTATGGGCTCTCCAGGACTAAGGTTGAAGTCCACTTGGGACCATGGCAATTAAAAAATAAAGTGCTAATGGAGCCCCACCTCTCGGGATTCAAAATTCAAACTCTCGCTAACACTACTCAAAACATAATTGGCGCTCCACTATGACAGAAGACTTTATGGGCTCACGCACCTGTATAAGGACCTCAAACTATTTTATGTTAGTGATGAATTTGCGCTTCACAACAGGAGACTTGCATTCACCTAGAAACTCCTACATCAGCAGCAGAAACAGCTTTTTTTCCAACGAAGATGTATATTTCTAGCAGACCCACAAATTGAAAGTTGTGCATCCTCACCCGTTTCAATTACAGAGCTCTACTGAATACTTCGCTTTGATTGAAGAGCACCAGAAACCACATCCAGTTTTCCTGCATAATGACGGCTGATGTGTGATTTTTCACTGGATGTGTGCCATAGTGATGTGTGTTTGTGAAGCAAAGATATGTTTGAATCAAAATTTGCCTGATTTCATGGGTTTCATGGAGATTTTGAGAAGTTTTTAGACTCCGGAATGACTCCGAATTGCGCATTTCAGGTATTTAATTGAATTACATTTTCTGGGGGTGCCCTCACCACTGGTGACAAATTTCTCATTCCTAGTTGCCATCATTTTGACCCCCTCCACACACACTAATTCCTGGCTATGCCACTGGCCCTAAGTTACAGTGGGGGAAAAAAGTATTTGATCCCCTGCTGATTTTGTACGTTTGCCCACTGACAAAGAAATGATCAGTCTATAATTTTAATGGTAGGTGTATTTTAACAGTGAGAGACAGAATAACAACAAACAAATCCAGAAAAATGCATTTCAAAAAAGTTATAAATTGATTTGCATGTTAATGAGGGAAATAAGTATTTGACCCCTTCGACTTAGTACTTCGTGGCAAAACCCTTGTTGGTAATCACAGAGGTCAGATGTTTCTTGTAGTTGGCCACGAGGTTTGCACACATCTCAGGAGGGATTTTGTCCCACTCCTCTTTGCAGATCCTCTCCAAGTCATTAAGGTTTCGAGGCTGACGTTTGGCAACTCGAACCTTCAGCTCCCTCCACAGATTTTCTATGGGATTAAGGTCTGGAGACTGGCTAGGCCACTCCAGGACCTTAACGTGCTTCTTCTTGAGCCACTCCTTTGTTGCCTTGGCTGTGTGTTTTGGGTCATTGTCATGCTGGAATACCCATCCACGACCCATTTTCAATGCCCTGGCTGAGGGAAGGAGGTTCTCACCCAAGATTTGACAGTACATGGCCCCGTCCATCGTCCCTTTGATGCGGTGCAGTTGTCTTGTCCCCTTAGCAGAAAAACACCCCCAAAGCATAATGTTTCCACCTCCATGTTTGACGGTGGGGATGGTGTTCTTGGGGTCATTCCTCCTCCTCCTCCTCCAAACACGGAGAGTTGAGTTGATGCCAAAGAGCTTGATTTTGGTCTCATCTGAGACCACTTTCACCCAGTTCTCCTCTGAATCATTCAGATGTTCATTGGCAAACTTCAGACGGGCCTGTACATGTGCTTTCTTGAGCAGGGGGGCCTTGCGGGTGCTGCAGGATTTCAGTCCTTCACAGCGTAGTGTGTTACCAATTGTTTTCTTGGTGACTATGGTCCCAGCTGCCTTGAGATCATTAACAAGATCCTCCCGTGTAGTTCTGGGCTGATTCAATGATCATGAGAATGGTGAGGAAACTCCACGAGGTGAGATCTTGCATGGAGCCCCAGACTGAGGGAGACTGACATTTATTTTGTGTTTCTTCCATTTGTGAATAATCGCACCAACTGTTGTCACCTTCTCACCAAGCTGATTGGCGATGGTCTTGTAGCCCAATCCAGCCTTGTGTAGGTCTACAATCTTGTCCTTGACATCCTTGGACAGCTCTTTGGTCTTGGCCATGGTGGAGAGTTTGGAATCTGATTTATTGATTGCTTCTGTGGACAGGTGTCTTTTATACAGGTAACGATCTGAGATTAGGAGCAGTCCCTTTAAGAGAGTGCTCCTAATCTCAGCTCGTTACCTGTATAAAAGACACCTGGGAGCCAGAAATCTTTCTGATTGATAGGGGATCAAATACTTATTTCCCTCATTAACATGCAAATCAATTTATAACTTTTTTGAAATGCTTTGTTGTTATTCTGTCTCTCACTGTTAAAATACACCTACCAATTAAATGATAGACTGATAATTTCTTTGTCAGTGGGCAAACGTACAAAATCAGCAGGGGATCAAATACTTTTTCCCCTCACTGTATATACACTGCTCAAAAAAATTAAGGGTACCTGCAGCCCATTCAGGTTGCACAGGTAGTCCAGCTCCTCCAGGATTGCATATCCATACGTGCCATCACAAGAAGGTTTGCTGTGTCTCCCAGTACAGTCTCAAGAGTATGGAGGAGATACCAAGAGATGGGCCATTACACGAGGAGAGCTGGACAGGACTGTAGAAGGGCATCAACCCAGCAGCAGGACTGGTATCTGCTCCTTTGTGTGAGGAGGAACAAGAGGAGCACTGCCAGAGTCCTACAAAATTACCTCCTGGTCAATAGCTACTGGTGTGCAAACTGTCAGAAACAGACTCCATGAGGGTGGCATGAGGGCCTGACATCCTCTAGTGGGACCTGTGCTCACAGCCCAGCACTGTGCAGCTCGATTGGCATTCGCCAGAGAACACCAGAATTGGCAGGTCCGCCATTGGTGCCCCATTCTCTTCACAAATGAGAGCAGGTTCACACTGAGCACATGTGACAGACGTGAAAGAGTCTGGAGACACCGTGGTGAACATTATGCTGCCTGCAACATCATCCAGCATTACTGGTTTGGTGGTGGATCAGTGATGGTCTGGGGAGTCATATCCTTGGAGGGTCGCACAGACCTCCACAAGCTAGCCATCAGTACTCTGACTGCTGTTAGGTACCGGGATGAAATCCTCAGACCCATCGTCAGACCTTACACTAGTGCAGTGGGCCCTGGGTTCCTCCTGATGCAGGACAATGCCTGGCCTTATGTGGCCAAAGTGTGAAGGCAGTTCCTGTATGACTAAGGCATTGATGCCATTGACTGGCCCTCACGGTCTCCAGACCTGAATCCAATTGTGAACCTTTGGGATGTTATGCATCGGTGCATCTTACGCCACCAAGTAGCGGCACAGACTGTCCAGGAGCTCACTGATGCCCTGATCCAGGTCTGGGAGGAGATCCCCAGGACACCATCTGCCGTCTCATCAGGAGCATGTCCAGATGTTGTCGTGAGTGCATCAGGCATGTGGGGGCCATACACACTACTGAGTCACATTATGAGTTGCCGTGATGAAATTCACGCAAGTTGGAACAGCCTGTGATTTCAATTGTTTACTTTGTTTTTCGTTGTGTGAGTTTGAATCCAGCCCTCAATTGGTTGGTGATTTTGGTTTCCATTGTTGTTATTACATCATTTTGTTCTCAACAAATTACACAATTTACAGTAAAGATTTTGATCTTTAATATATCTCATTCATCAAGATCCGATGTTCCCTTTTTTTTTTGAGCATTCTACAATCATGTCTGATCATCATCAAAAGTGCTTAAATATTCACGTATTCAAACTCTTTGATACATGTAAACCTAAATTATTTCAGGTGCACAAAATTACCTTAATGAGCCACACTATCAGTCTGTCTGTGTGCAATAATAGTGGTTCTCATGATTTTAGAATAAAAACATCTGTCTCTATGAGGTTCCTTGGTGAGATAGTGAATTTCAAGAAAAGACAAAAGAACATTCAAAGAGAAGGGTACAAAAATATCGAAGTATTTGAATATCCTTGTGAGCACAGTCTACTCAATCAACAAGAATTGGAGGGTGCATTTTAACACCCAGACATTGTCTAGATCAGGCTGTCCCTCCAAACTGGGCAGCTAGACAAGCAGGTCTATGACGAAAGCTTGTTAGGATTGAAGGGAAAATGTAATGAGTAAATACTAGAGGAAAACCTGTTTCAGTCTGCTAACCTAGATTTTAAAATAATCAAAAAATAGTAGATTTTTTTTTACACCTTTTAGCTGGACAACTATCCAAAGCACAAGGCCAAAGCTACACTGGAGTGGCTTAAAAATTAGAAACTGAATGTCCTGAATGGACACAGGATGTACCGATCCTGTGCAGTTGTTGTTACACGTGGTCTGCCACTGCGAGGATGATTAACTGTCCTTCCTGTCTCCCTGTAGTGCTGTCTTAGACGTATAACAGTACGGACATTGCAATTTATTGCCCTGGGCACATCTGCAGTCCTCATGCCTCCTTGCAGCATGCCTAAGGCACGTTCCCACAGATGAGCAGGGACCCTGGGCATCTTTCGTTTGGTGTTTTTCAGAGTCACTAGAAAGGTCACTTTAGTGTCCTACGTTTTTATAACTGTGACCTTAATTGCCTACCGTATGTAAGCTGTTATTTTCTTAAAGACCGTTCCACAGATGCATGTTCATTAATTGTTTATGGTTAATTGAACAAGCATGGAAAACATTGTTTAAACCAGGGGTTCCCAATGTCTGGTGATGGAGAGCCAATTTCCTGAGGTTGCATGGGATGGGGGGGTTGCCGTACAAAATTAACTTTTATTTCCTATACATTTCTGTTAGGGAACATTTCTTAACTTTAATTGTTGTTTTATTATTTTCCCCCGAGTTACATGTGCAATTTGTAACAGAAAATGTTCATTAAGTGTAAAAATATAGTTAACCTTCAGAAAATTATGGGCCGCACCAAACATCTTCAAGGGCCACATTTGGCCCCCGGGCCGCAATTTGGGAACCCCTGGTTTAAACACTTTAATATAAAGATCTGTAAAGTTATTTGGATTTGGAGCATAGTAAGTGGTTCTGAATACTTATGCAATCAACATATTTCTGCTGATATTCACTGTAATGTATATTACCCTTTAAGGGAAGGGCATGAATACTTTTTCCAGGCATTGTATATTTACATTGTTGACAGCAATTTTTTATTTATAGCCAATATCATAGTCATATACATTCTTTACATTGTTTATCGTAAGCAATAGTTTACCTGCTCATATTATTATGTATATATAGGAGATGCGTTGTTGGTTTTCCACTTCTTATTGTGCTTATTCATAGTGCTGCCACTTACTGCGTTTCTAAGGAAACAGATTATACTAAGGAAGATAGAAAAAGTCACACAGATGTTCAATTCCTGCCCCTGGCTCGAATTCTCGAATTCCTCTCGAAGAGGAAAAGGACCATCCAAGCTGTTATCAGCGTCAGGTCCAAAAGCCAGCGTCTGTCATGGTATGGGGGTGTGTCAGTGCCCATGGCATGGGTAACTTGTTCATCTGTGAGGGCACCATTAATGCAGAAAGATATGTACACATTTTGGAGCAACATATGCTGCCATCCAGACATCATCTTTTCCAGGAACGTCCCTGCATTTTCCAGCAGGACAACGCCAAACCACATTCTGCCCGGATTACAAGCGCATGGTTGCGTAAGCAGAGAGTGCGGGTGCTAGCATGGCCTGTCTGCAGTCCTGACCTGAGAATGTGTGGTGCATTATGAAGTGCAAAAAAGGCAACGAAGGCCCCGTACAGTTGCGCAGCTGAAGAAATGCATAATGGATGAATGGGGAAAAATTCCACTTGCTAAACTGAACTAACTGGTGTCTTCAGTGCCCAAACGCTTAATAAGTGTTATTAAAGGAAAAGGTGATGTTATACAGTGGTAAACAGTCAACTATTTTGGAGTGTGTTGCAGTCATCAGATTTGAAATGAGTGTATATTTTCAAAAATAAATTAAATTCACAAAGTAAAACGTCAAATAATATGTTAATAATGTGTTTTCAATATAGTACAGGGTGAATTGCATTTTCAAATTACTCTTTTTGTTTGTTTCTATGCATTTTACATACTGTACCAACTTTTTCGGAATTGGGGTTGTAATCCTATTAGACTGGAATGGTACATTAATGTATTGTACATATATATATTATCTGTTTATTGTTTGTTGGCAGATTCTTATCCCTTACAAACAATGTCTCTAATAGCCACCCTAAACATTTTGGAACATGGCTTGAAGAGCTAAACAGTCAAATTGGTTTGGGGTACCCCCATTTTCTGCTAATTTAATAAAGATTGAAAGGTCCTTTGCCAAGCCAGCCAAAGTAAAGGAAAAACAAATAGGGTTGAACTGCTTCAATGTCTCCAAATTCAACAAATCTTGTTTCCCAACACAATACTTGCTGTGTAATTCTTGCAGACAAATGTGAGATTTGACATCAATTGAGGTATTTTCTTTGTGCTTTTATTGAAGTGTTGAAATAATGTCTTATACATTACCTGGGCTTAAGGAAAAGATTTGCAGCCAATACATTTGAAATGTACAGCTCAGAAGTTGTTGTTTTTAAACAGTGTAATGTCCAAGACAGATAACCTCTTATAACATAAGACTATGTGAAAACACAGTCAAGGCCTCAAATATGCATTTTGTTCTTGTTTTTTTGTTTTTGATTTTATTTTTGATTTTTGCATTTAAGAGCACATTTATCAGGAAGGCAATACAATCTATGTTTTATCTTCCTTTATTTTCAGTTAACAACCATGTCCAATTTATTCACTTTGAAGTGGACATACCAGTTTATGCAGTTGTGTCACAACTCTTACTGTTGCTCTAACCATCTTGCTATATATATTTGTCAAAATAGTCATGAATGCTTTGATGTTTTATTCCCTGGACCATAAATCAACTGGGAAATGTTTTAGAAAATGCAGTTACCATTAATTTCCACTGTGACATCGGAACTAGCACACAAACATTAAATAAAAAAACATGCAAGAATTACATCATACTTTTAGTATGTATATCAAAAAACACCCTTACCAAAATCACATCCACATTTTCTGAAAAGGTAAAGTGAGCCAACACACTTCATCACATTAATCTTTTATAGAAACATTGATACAAATATAGACACAATTTAATGAGATACCAAGCATTTTCACCTCTATTGAACTGATTGTAATGATTGTTTAAAAGATCTGTTGTTTTATTGCCTCTTGAGATGCAATAAAACACAATCTAATACAGTATATAATTCTACTGTTCCATTCACACAGTGGAAAAATGGTTCACATTTTCTCATTATGCAGAGTACTTTTTAATTTGTAGTAAACACATTCTCGATACTTTGTAAATCTCTATACCCCTCAAACTCTAAAAAGAAAAGAAAAGATTTGGCACACATTTTTTGAAGGATAAAGCAGTGAATGTAGATATGAAGCCAGGTCAATTCAACTGAGAGTCTTAGATTGCTTTGTTAAGATTGGAACTTCAGAGCAAAGCAAAGTATCAGCTGCTAAGGGAGCTCTGCCAACAGCTCAAGAATGGAAGATGGTTATAGACCTGGGTAAACAAATGAGAATTCTTCAGGAAGTGGCTCATGCAGTGCCCCTACCAGATAGTGCCCTCAGAGCAGTGAAAACAAACCAGATTGTTGAGTCAGATCTAAGCTTGCTTTTAAGTGTGAAAGAATGCACAAAGGAGACCAGTTAAAAAAAAAAAAGCAAAGTGTAAGTATAATGGGTTTGGAAACCCTGATCATTTAATTTAATCTCATTCATTTTATTTATTTTATTGCCACACAACCAAGCCAGTGGAAATTGTCTTCAGTACAGCATGATACAAAATTTTGCTACTTTACATACAAAGCACAAGAAACATGATACAAAAACATCACATGAAACACCAATTTACAAGCAGCCCTGAGATGTGTAGTTCCACAGACAAACTTGTTGCACTGCTGCATGCATCCAACCTCTTTTGTAACACATGCAAGCAGGGCACATTCATATCTTGCACTGTATATAGACAGATGCCACATCACTTTGCAAAATGACATGGGTCTCACTTAATCTGCCACTGAGCTGTAGCACCCACTTAGGTCATGCACATCAGCCATTCTATGCCACGATCTCACCCCAATGTCAAAAAGTTGGAAAAATTAGGAGTGATTTAGCCAAGTAAACTAAAGGTGATAGGTAGGCACAGGCATACATTTTGTTTCAGAAGTGGGGGTGCATTTATTGTGAGTCCAATGGTAGGGGTGGGAGTACTGCTAAGATGTTGAGCAGAGGAGTGAGGGGGTATGTCAAAGAGTGAGGGGGAACAATTTCAGTTGCACACCTCGTAAATAATGTTTTAGAATTATTGCGTCTTTCATAAAGCGGGGGACACATTGATGGTTTCTCAAAATTGGGGGGGACAAGTCCCCCTGGCCTGCCCCCCTAGGTAGGTCAGATTGAGAAAGCCTGATTTGGAATTTAGTCAGGATCCCAGGGTTTGCTCTCTTAGCCATCCTACAGATACAATGTAATATCTACGTGGGAACTTGATTGAAGTCTTCAAAATCATGAAGGGCATTAACCACATAAAACCAGAAGAGCTTTTCCAGATCAGCAGGGACACACGGACCCGGGGACACAAATGGAAATTGGGCTTCACAGCATTCAAGACGGAAAACAGGAGACACTTTTCACACAGAGAGTTGTTACAATCTGGAACAAACGATGTGGTTCAAGCTAAAATTTGGGAACATTTAAAATTAGACTAGATAAGATTCTTGATCACTTAGATTCTAATGGACAACAAATGAGCACAATAGGTTGAATGGCCTCCTTTCGTTTGTAAACTTTCTTATGTTCTTATAAAGACCACGGGGTTGTCAGGACCTCAGTTCATCTTCTTATCTGAAAAATGCATAATGAATGCCATGCAAGATCAATGTGACCATATAGAAGTGGTCTGTTGCTGGGCTTGTGGTCAGTCCCTATGGATGTCACCACAGACGCTTGGTCTCCAGGAAGAAAGGGAGCCATTTATACAGTGTAAAAGTACATCACAGAGACAGCTTGAGAGCCTTGAGGTGGCTGTGGATCACGAGGCATTCATTAATGTGTAGCTAAGTTTAGGATGTCAGTTTCCCCCATTTCAAAATTTGATATCTTCTGAAGTATAAACCACACATTTATCACCGAACAGAAAGCACTTGGTTTTTTTGAGTCAGTCATGTGTGCATGATCACTCTTTACTTGTATGTGTATTGAACTCTCTGTTACTCTGTGGCAAGGAATATCAACTATTATTATTATTATTATTTATTCATATCTTTATTAGTAGTACTTAGTTAGCAGGTACTTAACCCATGTCAACTAGGTTTCACAAGCCATTTGAATGTGATCTCTATTATACAATGTTCGATACAAGCAGCCCCTGCAATATTTTGTATATGTTGAACATTGTATATTCCAGTCACACTAATGACATTCTGTTTTAATGGTAATGCTTCCAGTTTCACAAAATTAGGTGCACTGGCTTACAGAGTTTCTCCTTACCGATGGAGAACACTTGTGTTCTCTACAGACTCTTTACAACATTTCACAATGTTGCAGGATGGCCGGGGTGGGTTAGGGAAAAGGTCCGATGCTCATTGCTTTTGCCTACAAACTTAAAGATAAGGGCCACCAGTCCTTAAGAACAAGATAATCCAAATGTAAAGCAAGGACACACAATAACTCTGAATGTACATAATTTCAATCACAACCAGTCCAAGAAAACAGAGGTGCTCCACTCAATAGGAAATGGGTAATCATCACTGTAGGTTTCATACAGAACAGGTGTTCAATTAGCTATGGTTATGTAACGTACAGGAGTTGGGTGAGTGTTACCTGTATGACTGGGAGAGGTCATAAGATGTGGAAAATCCTGAAACATTGCATGACAGCAGTAATATCGCAGGCAATCTATACAATGTGTCATGGGTGTATCAAAAATATACACTTACCTTGTGTGTGCAGCTGAGGGTGTTGTTCAAATAGTGAAAATATTAGTATGAAGAATATATATAGCTGTAGTTTCTCCAGTTTGACTTTTTCTGCATTTTCACCAACTTTCAACACAACACATTTTTGTAATGTATAACCTTCATGGTCACAAATTCCTTGCATTCCCTTCTCATCAGTATCAACTGATCCCTCCCTCTTATTGTGGCTGATATGCAGAAATGATCAAGTCTACCACACTAGCAGGCATCAAACAAGTAACTTAAATGGAGATGAATCAACATTACTACTATAGATAGTATACTAGCATGTCAATGACTGAGTCAAGATTCAAGATGCAGACTTTGGGCTGTAAGGCTGTGAAGAATTGCACATTAAACCAAACTTTAGCTAGCCCCAGATCCCAAGAAGTGCCCTACATTCTGGAGAATAGTTTCTAGAATCAAAAACGTGTCATACGAAACATGCGGCAGCACCCAACTGTGACAGCACCCAACTGGCTGAGAGTCACTGGGATTGTAGTGGTAGACCAGACACAGGCCAGGCTGCAGCAGCATAGTCTACTAGTGACTTTCTACTAAATTATGTGTATGTACCTCTGTGTTGGTGTCACACTCTATGGGTGTATAGCTTGACACTCTTCCAAATGACTACACCACCTCGAGTTTATGAGTGAGGGGCTTGACACAACTCTTTCCTCACACAGGTTCGGCTCAGGACCCCAGGGCATCACAACAAGGACAGGTAAGTTTATTAGCACCACAATTAAACAGATGGGCAGGAAATGGAGACCACAATACACCACAATACAAATACAACAAGTCTGAAGGACATAATTAATTATTCTAATTAAGAACACTAAAATACTTTTAATAGCTTGGGTATGTATTAATACTAAATAAAAGCCTAGATTACCCCTAAAATAAATTAATAAAAATAACTGGCCACTATAAAAAGCTTAAAAATCTCCCTTAATCCAACCCCACCCACAAATGTCAGCAACAAGCAATTCCCCCTTATAAGCAATATTAAACTTCAATGGCACCGATTGTTAATTATGTAACAGTACTGAACATGGTTTCTCTCTCCCCTCCAGTTGACGGTGCTGGCTGCAAGCAGAATAATTAGTTAACACTAATGTAAGTCCAAGTACTCGTAGACCTGTAGACCCAACAACCCTTGGTAAGTGAGTTTATATGTTCACTGTCATTTCCCTTTCTCTTCTTTCCCAGTTATCCACAGAACCACTCCCAAAAAGGTAAGTTTAACACTGTTTCAAATATGAGTCCTTAGTGTTTAACGGCTAATCAGTCTTAATTTCCTTAAGGTCCTCCTTCCCCTCTACTGAAGCGAAATGCTGCACTGGTCCTGAATCTCAAGCTGACTACCTTCTCCAATTGCAGCACCCTATAAATCTTGAGCTGTGATCGGGGGGGGGGGGGCATGTGAATTGAATGATTGGAAGGAATGCGGGTGAGTATGTGTCTGTAATTTGAGTCACAGCCCCCTCTTTGACACTTGTTTTAAAGTGTGAAGGAAGTGATTGCTCAGCCAAGAGATCCTGTGGAGGAGCCCATTGTTTTGTTATTGGATGCATTACGAAGCAATGTTTATTAGTTTATAGATATATTGAATCATATTATAGATATTATTATTATTATTATTATTATTATTATTATTATTATTATTATTATTATAATATAATAATGTATTTTGTAGTTTTAATTCCATGATAGATTACTGCTATTACTACTAATAATAGAATGTTGTGATACAGTGATTTCACTTTATAAGCCTATAAAATGTGTATTTGTACATTTCAGCTGTAATAATGTTTACCCTGCAACATAGAGATTTTCCTCCTGAATTTTGAAACAGTTTTCCAGAATGGGAATAAATTCACCCCTAGCAGCAGCAACAATTCACTACACCACTGAGGTGAAGAAGGGAGGAGTCACTGCCTAGCCCATTAGACCTAAAACAAATTAGACTGAAAATCAGCAGCCCCTCCTCCCAGTGACAAGTAATCCAAATCACACTTCAAAACACTGTCCGAAAGATGGAGAGAGTTTCCCTTGACACAACACTGAGGCTCAGTTTAGCATTTTCTGGTGCATAGTTAAGAGTACCACCCACTGGTCCAGGGTCACCACTTCTGGCAATAATCTCAGTCCAAGTAGTGAATAGGCCTAGCCCTGCTTAGCTGAGCTGAGATCAGACTGCTAGCCACTAATGACTACAAATTGGTGCACACATAAAAATATTTGATCATTTATTCATCCTGCATGTATACACTGCTCCGCCTACTTAAAAATGGCATCAAGGCATTTTATATCTTATATGTCATCTGTACATCATCAGTATCCTCTATTAAAAAAAAACAACAACTGTGCAATATGGGTGTAATCCACTTCCTATTACCGAGCACACCTAAGAAGAAAGTGATTTAGAAAGTGTAAAGGAACAGGCTGACTTGGGTTACGTATTATTTATATGTGCTTTTGAACTAGTTAAGACACACAGCTGAATGCTAATTATATTGAAAGTGACAAAAAGAAAAATCACATACATGGTTTGATCTATATATATATATATATATATATATATATATATATATATATATATATATATATCAATTAAAAAAATTAAGTCCCCCTAAATATGAAAAAAAAATAAACAAACCACAAAAAAAGTAGTCTGCAGCCTGGACAATCTCACAGTTGCTTTTATATTTCTATGACTCCTGTTGCTTTCCAAATTTCATTTTTCCAGCTTCCAGAATAACATTTGCTTTAATACTCTCAAGATCCAGTGAAAACAAACCAACCTGAGAAACAATGGTCATTCAATGCCTTAATTTGGGCAGGTTGGAGATTAAAGACTACACAGCTTGGGCCTGGCTGTATTACTGGGATTTTTGCCCAGTTGTACTGTCATGACTGGACAAGGCTACAAGGGGTTCAAATAAACCTATCAGTATAATACATGTTCAACAATTTTTCTTAATTATATGACATATATAACATAAATGTTCACACAAAAAGAAACAGCATGAGATGTATAAGATTGGCACAAAATAATGTCAAGTCAAAACCAAAACTGTAACATAGTTAAGTTTTGTATAATTGCATGAGAAAAGAACATTTCAAGCTGGGTTAAAAAACTGTTTTTCCACAGTTCTTATTGCCCCCCTAACACTTTTAAGATCAGCTACCCCTCCCTACTTTATTACACCCAGTTTTGTTTATAATTGCTTTCCAGCATGCAAATGTATATTAACCATTTAAGGCTGCTGTATTGGCCCTGTGCAAAAATGACCACCTCCCCAAAAAAGGAAACAAGAAAAAACAGCTTTATCAATTCGTAATTGTCCAATCATTTTATTGCACAGGTTTTTATTTTTTATTTTTTGGCTGTCAGCTAAATCGTCAAGAACAGGAAGCGTGTGGCGCGCCGCATGTAGGCAGATTGGTGTAAGATAACTTTGTTCGCAATGGCCGTCTGATTAGCCTGGGTCAGGGGCTGCTTTATTGGCACAATCTCGCCGTCACGCATGAGCACACCTATTCAATAGCTCCACCGCACTCCATCATGACATCATGTCTTTGTTAGAAATCCCCACTGCATTCACAGGCCCACATGCGGCTTAGTTGGTGCTCCCTGCTATATCAACAAGCATTGCTTTTAAAGGGAGGGGGAATAGCCTCTGGGATTTTTGTGTTGCCTTTCACAACATTTAAATTTTGACCACATTTCTTGACATAATAAATAAATACATACACACACACACATACATACATACATACATACATACTATCAACTACTTCTTCAAGATTAGCATGTGACTAATTGCTATTACATTCCATGACAAAATACCAATTTGTTGCCCAAAAGGTTCTTAACTAAAGGCTGAATTTATATTAAATATGTTAGCCAAGATAGCACTTTACTTTTACAGCCGTGACTGTTTTAATCTCAGATTTATAACCTGGACAGTACATAATATTCATTGTTTTCATTATGTACAATCCACAGTTACTGAAAAGAAGAGCTGGGTGAGTATTTTATTACTTATCATAAACTGTCCCATTTCTGAAATATTAAACTGTGAAATGTGAAATATAAAAAAGTAATTACTAGTGAATACTGCCATAGTGAACAATGTATTTAGTGTTTTATCCTTTATGAGGAAAGGGAATCTCTTAGACCTAGACCAAGTCAATGCTTTAACCCACATGTGAATCACAAGTTGCAAACCTGTATCCTACGTGGTTTAATTGTCAGAAGCCACTTTCTACAATCATTGCTTTTTAAGGAGAGCAGCCATAGCCTTTTACAAGCTACCGTTTGACCACATCTTGACATAATAAATCAATATAAAAATACATAATAATAATAATAATAATAATAATAATAATAATAATAATAATAATAATACAAAAACATACATACAGACATCCCCAATTTCCCACAATTCAGCACCACAATGTTTTTTTTTAATCATTCTTTCACACCATGCTGCAGCCAATGACTAGAATTATAATGTCCAATTTTCATTGGCTGTTTAAAAAAAAGGACCACTGGGGCATCAAGCAGAATCAACCCAATTTAATTCAGGCCCACATTTTGGACACTAAAGGTATATACAGTACACCTGGACTTATTGCTTCCCACACAGATTTTTCCCTAGTGCAAATAATGTATTGAAAGGATGGGCCAATCAACACAAGCTATCAGAAAAATGTGTATGTCACATTAGCAAAAGAAAAATAGAGGATTAAGGGAAAACTGAACTAAATGAAAATTACTCATTACCAAAGTAAGAGTCTGCTTTTAGCATATGAGGGATTTACACACACAGAAAAAAAAAACAGATCAATTTGAATAGCCACAGCAATAGTAATATTATACTGTCCAACTCATGATCAGTGATTTGTACATAAGCTTGTAAGCAAGAAAGCATGAAGTAAAATTATATGCAGGTTGCAACAGAAACCAAGTCACTGTAAAGGGAAACAGCAGCCGACTCTCACTCCAGCACACTAGAGCTCCAAACAGTAAGCCCTTGGGGGTAATGGGTCTGTGTCCTAAAAAATAAAAAAATAAAAAACTGAAAACAAAATGGCCACAGGGGTAACATAAATTAAATTGTCTTGCATGAATGATGGAAAATAAGGAGAAAAATCACTCCCATTGTTACATGGAAACCCACACATAAATACTTAAGGGTGGCGGCACCCAGCTGCACAGGATACTTCAGATCATGGTAATGAATTATCCATACATTATGGGTCAAATGCTTATTCCTTTCATAAAAGAAATAAGCATGGATCTGCTAGTCTATGAAATAGTGTTCTCAAAGAGCACAGGCTTCCAAGAGAGAAAACAAAGAATGTAGAAATGTAGACACAAAAAATTAACATTACATTCTCTGGCAATAGCTCTGGTGGACATCCCTGCAGTCAGCATGCCAATTGCACGCACCCTGAAAACTGCAACACCTGTCAGGTGGATGGATGATCTTGGCAAAGACAAAAATGCTCATTAACAGGGATGTAAACACATTTGTTCACAAAATCTGAGACAAATAAGGTTTTTGTGTGTATTGAAAATATATGGGATCTTCATTTCAGCTCATGAAACATGGGAACAACACTTTACATTTATATTTCTGTTCAGTATATAATATATTGCATGTATCAGGTGAATGTCAATGCATTTTTTACAATGTCCATGTGTTCAGGAGAGGTGAATGTCCTGTATCAACCATGTGTTCCATTTGTCTGTAAAGATTGTTCCTCATACAGCAATATTAAAAATTGAGAGAGAGCTAACTAACATTTTCTTAGCTCAATGTTTCCTTTATTCATTTTATGCTCATTTTCCAGTGTGGAGTTTGCACGTTCTCCATCATTGCTGTGTGGGTTTTTTGATAACTTTAAATCTCGAATTATGGAGCTAATAACAGTAAAAAACATTAACTAAGTTTAATTAAGATCAAAATTAAACCAATGCCCAGTCCAAATAAAGATTTATTTCAGTTAGTGAGATCTGAACTGTAACGAAAACCTGGATACCTAATTTGAAGTCTGCTGTGGATTTTGACAAAATCAGAAAAAAAATTAAATACCAGTTATAACTATTTTCTTTTTCCTTATCAATAATGTCTTTAAGACTAGAATGTGACTAATTGCTATTACGATCCATGACTAAATGTAAATTGTCACCCAAACAAAACCATTTATACATAAAGGCTGAGTTTTTATTAAATATGTCTATAAGCCAATAGAGTACTTTTTAAGATCAGACTTAAAACCTGGACAGCACATAATATTAGTTTTCATTATGCACAATCCAGATACTGAACAGAAATGCTCGGTGAGTATTTTATTACTTATAGTAAAGTGTGTATTAAACCTACTAATTGAAATAGAATAATTATTCTTTATAAAATAAATGATTATTTCAAAAGTGTATTTAGTGTTGTATCCTTTATTTGGAAAGGAAATCACTTAGGCCTAGACTTTAACCCACCTGTGATTCACAAGTTACAAACCTGTATACTATTGTGGTTTATTTATTGTCAGAAGCCACTTTCTACTACTAAAATGTGCTCTGTTCCATCACTGTTCCAAGCCTGTGTGTAAAGTGAAAGTAAATATTCAAACCAGATGTTCTACAAGGGCAGCAGTCTAAAGAAAATATTTTTGATGCAAATATGTATTGCTGAAGTCGCCCTGGAAAAGTAATAATTAATTAATAGAAATATTTAATAATAATAATAAGAATAAGAATAAGAATAATAACCATAATAATCATAATAATCATAATAATAATTACAATTACTGGTGACTTGAACATGACGTAATTTCTATTGCCATTATACTGACCTCGAGACTCCGAACTCCACACCCCCGGGACAAGACAACCTTTCCTTTCATACCAAAACACGAACCCCACCCAGGACGATTCATGGAGGGATAGTGTACATGTCACCCAGCAGTGGGTATTGTGATTAATTTAAATGATTATACAGTGCATCCGGAAAGTATTCACAGCGCTTCACTTTTTCCACATTTTGTTATGTTACAGCCTTATTCCAAAATTGATTAATTATTTTCCTAAAAATTCTACAAACAATACCCCATAATGACAACGTGAAAGACGTTTGTTTGAAATCTTTGCAAATGTATTAAAAATAAAAAACAAAAAAAGCACATAAGTACTGTATTCACAGCCTTTGCCATGACACACAAAATTGAGCTCAGGTGCATCCTGTTTCCACTGATCATCCTTGAGATGTTTCTACAACTTGACTGGAGTCCACCTGTGGTAAATTCAGTTGATTGGACATGATTTGGAAAGGCACACACCTGTCTATATAAGGTCCCACATTAACAGTGTATGTCAGATCACAAACCAAGCCATGAAATCCAAGGAATTGTCTGTAGACCTCCGAGACAGGATTCTATCGAGGAACAGATCTGGGGAAGGGTACAGAAAAATTTCTGCAGCATTGAAGGTCCCAATGAGCACAGTGACCTCCATCATCCATAAATGGAAGAAGTTTGGAACCACCAGGACTCTTCCTAGAGCTGGCCGCCTGGCCAAACTGAGCAATCGGGGGAGAAGGGCCTTAGTCAGGGAGGTGACCAAGAACCCAATGGTCACTCTGACAGAGCTCCAGCGTGTCTCTGTTGGGGAGAGGAGAACCTTCCAGAAGAACAACCATCTCTGCAGCACTCCACCAATCAGGCCTGTATGGTAGAGTGGCCAGATGGAAGCCACTCCTCAGTAAAAGGCACATGACAGCCCGCCTGGAGTTTGCCAAAAGGCACCTGAAGGACTCTCAGACCATGAGAAACAAAATTCTCTGGTCTGATGAAACAAAGAGTGAACTCTTTGGCCTGAATTGCAAGCGTCATGTCTGGAGGAAACTAGGCACCGCTCATCACCTGGCCAATACCATCCCTACAGTGAAGCATGGTGGTGGGAGCATCATGCTGTGGGGATGTTTTTCAGCAGCAGGAACTGGGAGACTAGTCCGGATCGAGGGAAAGATGAATGCAGCAATGTACAGAGACATCCTTGATGAAAACCTGCTTCAGAGCGCTCTGGACCTCAGACTGGGGTGAAGGTTCATCTTCCAACAGGACAATGACCCTAAGCACACAGCCAAGATAACAAAGGAGTGGCTACAGAACAACTCTGTGAATGTCCTTGAGTGGCCCAGCCAGAGCCCAGACTTGAACCCGATTGAACATCTCGGAGAGATCTGAAAATGGCTGTGCACTGATGCTCCCCCTCCAACCTGATGGAGCTTGAGAGGTCCTGCAAAGAAGAATGGGAGAAACTGCCCAAAAATAGGTGTGCCAAGCTTGTAGCATCATATTCAAAAAGACTTGAGGCTGTAATTGGTGCCAAAGGTGCTTCAACAAAGTATTGAGCAAAGGCTGTGAATACTTACGTACATGTGCTTTTTTTATTTTTTATTTTTAATAAATTTGAAAAGATTTCAAACAAATTTCTTTCACGTTGTCATTATGGGGTATTGTTTGTAGAATTTTGAAGAAAATAATTAATTTAATTAATTTTGAAATAAGGCTGTAACATAACAAAATGTGGAAAAAGTGAAGCCGTGTGAATACTTTCCGGATGCACTTCCTACAATGTATTTGGGATACAGCAAAGGCTGTATTACATTAATCTCATGTTTCATTTAACAATGAGAATAAAATACAAGAACACATCAAGAATCAACTGTGAAAACAGGACTTAAATTACACAACTGGGGGAAAATCTGCATTCAAGAGAACAGTATACAAAATGTAAACATGTTTCTGACTTCTGTCAGACACCAAATAACACCAACATAAAGGAATTCTGCCCTTCACTTTTTACCAGTGCTGAATTTGGCCATAAAAGGAAATCCAGTGATACAAATGGAAACTGTATTTAAAGTAATTCAAAATGGGAAATAGGAGACACTTCTTCATGCAGAGAGTTGTGGCAGTCTGAAACAAAGTCCCCAGCCATGCTGTTGAAGCCAACTCTTTGGGAACCTTCAAAAATAGATGGTATGTGATTCTTGGATCACTACAGTTATTATAGGTACCAAACTAGCATGATGGGATGGGTGGCTTGCTCTCATTTGTTGACTTTTTTTATCTATGTAAATATTGTATACCACTAGACTTGTCAAGCATTCCTCATTATCAAAGACAAAATCTGGAGGAAAAGAACACATTAATTCAGAGTATTGTATAAAAATAGTTGTTACTTGTGTGTGTGTATGTGTGTAATTGCCAGAATTCCTTTTAATTGAGAAGGCTTTCTGTTTCCAATGTAAAACACTGGCTTTATTCATCTGTTTTAAAATAGTGAAAACACTGTCCAGATATGATGGTCATGTGAAGTTCTTTTTTATCAAATAAACACTTTCTGAACATTTCATACATTTCAGTTTAGACAATTGGGTCCAAAACTAAACAAAACAAAATCCTTTATTCTTATAGGATGTGAAAAGGTTCATAACAGAAATGTAGATAAGTCTGGAAACTTAAATATTTCCTTGATGCAAATAAATTTGTCAGAAGATCTACTCACATTTAAGCTAATTAATGAGATGTAGTTCATGAGATCTCTTGTGGATGAGAGGATGGAATGGATTGACATCTGTTTAACAAGAGTAAGGCACTGGGCCAACAATGGCTTAGTTTCCACATATGGTTTGAATTTGCTTAAGTTAAAATAAATAAATGACCCTCTCCATTTTAGATCACTACCCATCCCTGGGAAAGCTTTTCTTTGCACTGGATGTCACATTAAAATTAATAAAAGGTGAGGTTTAATATGCAAATTAGACATGTGCAGATCATCTGCAGGTGCATTTCATATTGGCCCTATTTCGGTGCCTGTAATTTTTTCTGTCCAGCTGTTTTTTGAAATGTATCAGTACCTCAAGTAGACAACCACAACCAAAAATGTTTTTTTCAAGAATTGAATAAGTTCTTAGTTAGAAGTTAAATTAATTTATTGTTTTTATAAGATGTAGGATCTAACTTCATTCATCTACAATAAGGTAAGAAACAAAACCATAAAAAATGTAAAACTGACACAAGGTATTTGTGTAAAATTATTACAATTATAAAAGGTTGGGGTCTGGGGACCACTAATACCCTGTTTCCACTGTCCATGCTCAGGTGCACCTCGGCATGGCCATGCCGTACCCTACACTTAATGCATTGCATTTTAGGTACAGCTGCCCCAGTAAGTGAATGCGAGACATGAAAGGTCAAAACGCGTTCTGTGATACTCTGCATTCTATTCTAGGATTTAGGATTCAAAAACATTAAAATGCAATAAACCTTGTACTGAAATGTTTTGCAATATTTACCAGTCTTACATAAGGTGACCAGATTTTCAAAAGTAGAAATTGTATTTATTTATTTATTTTTTAATTTTTTTATAAAACACATCATTTAAAAATATGGTAATTGTTAAAAAAGGTTACAATTTCCACATATCTGCTGATGTTTCAACTAGTTTATTTTCTTTTATGAGCAGCACATACAAAAATAACAAATGTTTATGACTTCTCCCTGTATCATGATCCGATTAAAACTATGATCTGATTGTAACTTACTTTGCAGAACGTATTCTTAAGAACAACTAATACATTTATATAGTATCATGAATATGCCTACAGATCCATAACCTACTCATTGTTATTAGCAATTTGTCCTGGATAACCTCCACATAAGCTTAATCAATTACAATAAGTGTCCCTATATACATTAATTACACATCTCTAACATGGGATTCCGTTAAAAAAAACCTTGTCCAGACACCGTTGTGAATGGATCAGGTAGTAGCTGTTTTAATCAAAAAAATGTCAAGGTAGTGATTTATTTCTGCCGTCAGTAAATTTAAGAAACATCTGCCTGCCATTTGTCAAATTCACATTGGTTTCACAGGCAACTGGAAGTCTGCACACAAAACCATCTATATTAGCATTATCGTATTACATATACACTCACCTAAAGGATTATTAGGAACACCTGTTTCTCATTAATGCAATTATCTAACCAACCAATCACATGGCAGTTGCTTCAATGCATTTAGGGGTGTGGTCCTGGTCAAGACAATCTCCTGAACTCCAAACTGAATGTCTGAATGGGAAATAAAGGTGATTTAAGCAATTTTGAGCGTGGCATGGTTGTTGGTGCCAGACGGTTTTAAGTTAAAAGTTTTAAGTGAGTCGGAACAAGGGAAACAGGGATGTTTAATTAAAATCCAGGACCTTCCCGGTAAAACCTGGATGTATGGTCACCCTAGTCTTACAGTCTTTCATGTTTTCATGTATTCATACCAAAGAAAGTGAATTATTTTTTTTCACAGCACTGTATTGCAGTCTGATACAGTCCTTTCTTTTCCCTCTTTTCTAACACTTTTAAATGTCTTACTGCTCCAACCAATGATCCTGTATGGCATAGTCTTCCCAAGGAAAGCACACATATTCTTTCTTGGGAAAGATTTCTACCGCATCTCTTGCATCAATAATGGCTGCCATTATTGTAGTTGCAATTTCAAAATGCAGGTTATGTCTGGTTATGTAAAGGGATGTAATGGTATGTCCCTTAGAACAGTTTGCAACTCAAGGTATGAAACTGTGTTGAAACTAGTTTGTGTATAGGCAGAACATGTCCAGTGGAAACAGGGCATAAGGCCCCAGTTGGTTAGTATTAGTAGTATTTTACTAGTATAGTTTTTATACCACAAACCAACCCACCATAAAACAAATTCTTTGACACCAGAAAAGACCTTTATCGCATTGTCTGATTGATCCATATTACAGTGTGATTGTATGTGAGAAATTTACGCTTTTCACACTTTCGTATGAGTGTCTTTGACTAGTCCACAAGATGTCTTCATGTACTGTACATATATATATATATATATATATATATATATATATATATATATATATATATATATATATATATATATATATATATATATATATGTGCATGCTACAAAGTCAATCAGGACTGACCACCCATATATATTTTTTATTCAGATTTGCACTTATCTCAAAAATACCCATTGGATTGCCTGAATGCAAGTCAAGTACAATAATGTTTTTGAATATTAAAATGATCGATTCGTTTAATTACGCCAGCTTTTATCTCCAACTTTGATTAATGAAAGTTATTAATTACATTTTATTCAAGAAACTACATTTGATTTATATATATATATATATATATATATATATATATATATAGTGACACCATGCTGGGTGGCGTGGTGAGGATCTGCCCCGAATCGCCCTGTACCTCTCTGGACCCTGGGGGAGGGTACAGAACAGCTGACATGCTGTTCCCACGCAATCCGCTTCCTGTTGTTGGGAAGGCAGGAGGTGAGCCTAGGAGGAGGGTGTGTTGGAGTTCGAGCGAGCAAGAGGATCTTGTGTTTTGTTTGTTTTTTTGGATTGTGCACTGTACATAATAAATTAACACTTATTACCCCACATCCTCATCTAAGAGTTCCTTAAACCATGCCTCAGAGCTCTGGCAGTGCTGGACCTACCCCCCACAATGTCACAATATATATATGCACATCAATATACAGAAACACATATGTAAGCTACTTAAAGTATAGCACAACATCATATAAAACTGATTAAAATATAAGTGAAGAGAGTATTAATATATGTACTTTTTCCAAATACAGGACAGTAAAATATATAAGAAACATTTCAATATGTACAGTATGCAGTACATTTTCCAAATTAGAATGTTAACAGTGTAGCCTTATGGTGATCCTTTTTCAAGAGTTTTTAATACATCCGGCTTCAACAATGGAAAGTCTGGGAACTTGTACCCTTTACTATAACATTTGAAATATTATGAATATTTTTATTATTATTATAACCTGAGTGGCATTTTTACTGCTTTGTTCTGGTTTTGTGAAGGATCCTGCTGTTTCCCATCCAAAAGTCACTACAAATAACAAGGCTGGGTAAAGGATTGTATATCAAATCCCATATCTTAACCTCCTGTTAATGTTTATTTTTTGTTGGCACTGGTTCTGTAAAATGACAAAAACAGTAATATAAGTGCCACATAAACTTTTTCAGGAATGCCCTACATGCTTCAGAGGTATGCAGTTTCTCCCAATAACCTCAGTATATTTTGTCAATTTGTAAAGTTAGACAAACCACTAAAACACTTTGGAGAACATTGTAATTGTATGATTTGATTCAGAACATTTCTATAGGAGATTGACGTATTTATTTTTCCCAGTGTGGTTAAAGTGCCCATCCCACTGTAAGTAACAAAAAAGTCTTGCACTTATTTACATTTGGAAATGAGAGAGGTTTTGGTAGTATCTAAGTGCTGGCACAATCAATTAATAAGAAACAAAACAAAAGACATTGATCACATAGCTGGGTAAAAAAAAAGAGACAGCATGATAGCATCAAAAGTACTATTGTGACAAAGGTGAAAAGATGTGTCGAATGTGTTTATTGACCTCTTACACAGTACAAAAAAATCATATATATATATAGTTATTTCATACAATCATTTCAAGTCTTAGCACATGACATTCCATGCCCTGCAAGCTAAAGTGCACTAACTCATCAGATCTGCTAGCTAAAAATATTAGTTCTATGAAAGAGAAATTATTAAAGTGAAATGAAAGTGAGTTGGTTTAGATACATTTGACAAACTCATTCATCAGCTTCCCTGCTCCAGATATATTGCTGCTGACTAACTGACTTCACGGCCAAACCTGCTAGATCTTCTATCATTTATCCGAACTCGTTTGAATACCTTGAGTCCTTAGCCACGTACATAATTCACCCGTGAAAATATCTGTACTAAGAGCTGTTTAACCAGACATTGAGTGTACTGAAGCAGTTTCCATTCATGCCAGATCATTCTGTCAAATGGTAAAAGTGGAAAAGCCCTGAGGGTGTTTTGTCTCCACTGGCTGCTTTACATTTGTGTTATCTGTAAATTGGTTGTCTACTGTGGCTTTGTTGGAACTTCAATTATTACTGATTTATCTGTCGTAAGACACATACACAGCCTGACAAGAATATATATATATATATATATATATATATATATATATATATATATATATATATATATATATAATATTATTGGCAGGCTTTGCATGTTTTATATAAGCTATAAAATAAAAGACTTAGAGCCTAGGTCTAAACAATTGTGATAGGAATATGCAATACAGATTAGCTTCTGAGAAAGCCAGATTAGGCGCTTCACTTTGAAGTACAAAGCCAGAAACTTGCAATGTACTTCTTAACATTTTGGCAACAGAGGAAGAATCTGAATAAACCTCAAGCCTAATGCAATAAACATCAAAGCTGAAAAATAACAGATAGGGTACAGTCATACTATAAAGTAAAGGTTAGGCTTTTCATCTATTTTCAATCCATGTTTTTTTTTGTTTTTTTGTTTTCTTGCATTTGTAAATTGAATAAACAGTCAGAGATTTAAGACACCAAGTAAACGTCTGACTACTGCAGAAGACAAACTTCATGGCAGGCAAGCTTAGCAGGTGGAACCCATTTCTTCAGGATCTGACAGCTCCCAAATAACTAAACAGCCAGGTATACACATTCACAGGACCTCTAATGGCAGCATCCCATACAATAGTCAGGTATACACATTCATAGCACCTCTAATGGCAGCATCCCATACATCCCCATTTGTTTGTTGAACCTATTGTTTTCTGCGTCACCAAACGTCGCCCACTGAATAAAGACCGTCTAGCTCTCAGCTTAAATATTGCAGCAAACTAAAAACTAACCATCAGACCCAATTCAGTCACATCTGCTCAGTCGTGCGACAAGGACGGGGCTTTAGGTGGGAAAGAGAGACAAAAAAGTTCACTTTCCTCCACAGGGTGCCAAGAGAGGGGACACAACTACACTGGAGCTTTTTCTGTGGCAAGTTGCCCATTTGATAGCACTAATCTAAACCACTGTTTCAGCTGGATACTTACTGGAGCTTCTGTTGATACCTTTTGGTGTTTTTTTTTTAGCTTTACTGTGATAGACAACTGCTGGAAATCGTTACTGATGTGATCTTGCTCTGGTACTTTTTGCTTTAAAAGAGGTTTATTGAGAGAAAAAGTCAGCCAGAGGATTTGTGTTGTGGTTACAAATTGCTGTAAGTAGTTTGAAACAACAGCACATTCATTTAAAAAACAAACCAGATTTGTGGAGTCGGACTTGAAAAGTCGAAGAGTCGCGATTGCTATTTATTGATAGGAATTGTTTTGCAATTGCAAAAAAGCCACCAAACAAAGAAACAAACCAAAAATGCCACTGTTAAAGGAAATTTTCATTTCTTGAACTTATTTTTGATACCTTTCTTTCTTTTTCCCTTTTCCCCCCACAGTACTGAACTTCGACAATGGGTGACTGGAGCTTCTTGGGAAACATTTTAGAAGAAGTAAATGAACATTCCACTGTCATAGGACGGGTATGGCTGACGGTGCTTTTCATTTTTAGGATTTTAATCCTTGGCACGGCTGCCGAATTTGTCTGGGGAGATGAACAGTCGGATTTTGTTTGCAACACCCAGCAGCCAGGTTGCGAGAACGTCTGCTATGACGAGGCTTTCCCCCTTTCCCACATCAGACTCTGGGTCCTCCAAATTATATTTGTCTCCACACCCTCACTGGTGTATGTAGGCCACGCCGTGCACCATGTCCGAATGGAAGAGAAGCGCAAAGAGAGGGAGGAAGCTGAGATGAGCAGACAGCAGGAGATGAATGAGGAGAGGCTGCCACTGGCTCCTGACCAGGGCAGCGTGAGAACCACCAAAGAAACCAGCACCAAAGGGAGCAAGAAATTCCGCTTAGAGGGCACACTGCTGAGGACCTACATCTGCCACATCATCTTCAAAACCATCTTTGAGGTGGGCTTCGTGGTTGGCCAGTACTTCCTCTACGGCTTCCGCATCCTCCCCCTGTACCGATGCAGCCGGTGGCCCTGTCCCAATACTGTCGACTGCTTCATCTCCAGGCCCACGGAAAAGACCGTCTTCGTCATCTTCATGCTGGCGGTGGCATGCGTCTCGCTATTCCTCAACTTTGTGGAGATCAGCCATTTGGGCTTGAAGAAGATCCGGCTGGTATTCAGAAAGCAACCGCAGCAGCAGGGGGAGCTGGTATCAGAGAAAACCTTGCACTCCATTGCAGTGTCCTCTATCCAGAAAGCCAAGGGCTACAAGCTGCTGGAGGAAGACAAGCCAGTGTCTCATTTCTACCCTCTCACAGAGGTCGGGGTGGAAGCTGGAGGCCTTCCTGCAGCTTTTGAAACTATCGAAGAGAAGGTCAATGACGTGGGTCCATTGGAAGACCTATCAAAAGTTTATGATGAGACTCTACCATCGTACGGCCAAACTACAGAACCAGAAGGAGAAATACTAGAAGAACCACCTGCAGAAGCCACCGAGACAATAGAAGACACAAGACCTCTAAGCAGATTGAGCAAAGCAAGCAGCAGGGCAAGGTCAGATGATATAACAGTATGAGCTCAAGAGCGCAGGAAAACAAATAGTACTTTTATTGAGCTCAATTTAATTAAATGAATTCAGGCACCAGCTAGGTATTTTGGCATAATAAGCAATATGTAAAATGAATTAAGGAAAAAAGTTTGACAGAAAATGTATACTTTTAAATTAAGATACATTTTTATTCAGCACCATTTTTTGGATAATGTTCTTATCGAAAGGTTAAACACAAAACAAGGTTGGTGAAAATGTCAGTATAGGCGAAGAGAATTAGATGAAGAGTTTTTTTATTTATTAAAAACTAATGTGCTGTTTTTTTAATTAAATATTTTCTATCAGAGGAGTTTTAAAAAAAATCTATCAGAGATGTCTGATGTTTACATTTTGGATTAATCGTTAGTAAAATGTTGTGTTTGCAAAGCACTGATGTTTTAAAAGCAGGGGACTATTATTTCACAGTCAGGGTTATAGTAATACGCTTTTATATGTTACATGTTTCTCACTTCACCTCATTTAACAGATTGGTTTCAAGATAATTAAATCAAACTGACTGCACCCCCAAATTAAAGAATGAAAGAAAAGGCTTTTTGTTGTATTGAGGAAACAACAGAAATTTGAATAATATTCATGAATATTCATATATATATATATAAAAACAGAGAAATTCAAATGTTTTGCCATTATTTTCCTTTATGAATCTGTATTTATATGTATAAATATATTGCATACATATACTTATATACACACACATATATATATATGTGTGCGTCTATGATTGTGTGCATGTATAACCAGAAAAAAATACAGAAAATATGCAGTCTCAATATTTCATTGATAACCATTTGAACTGTGGAAATAACTGTTGTCCAAATCCTTTCTTTTATCCCTATACAAACAGCCTGTCATGTTGACAAAGGCCATGCCTAATCAGCACAAAGTATTGTTAAACTAGAGACAATAATACACACACACACACACACACACCCACACACACACACACACACAAACACACTCATTACAGAAAACAGACAACCTTGACTTCTTTGTAAAATATAATCTAGAGAAAATCCTATTCACCTTTGCATTTATATTGCAGTTTATCCTATTATATTAATCTTCCTTATAGCCTCATGTGGTTTGCTACTTTTATAAAAAAATATAAACACTACAATGTAAATGGCACAGTTAAAATCTCACAATACATCCAGTAGAACATTCCCCCCAACCCCGCCTGTCCTGCAGAAGTCTTTTGCTGCATGTAACACTTGCATCTCATTCTAGGGAGATTTATTTAAAATGTACAGTGAAGGAGAACACATGGTCACAAGCCATGTTTAAAGCTTATTTTAATAAAAGGCTTATTTGTCCCAATCAAAGGAAATATAATTGTGTCACACAGCTCATAAATCATAGCTATGCAAGGGTGAATTAGAAGCATGAAAATCGGACACAAATGGATTACTGTTTAATTTATTTTTCTAAAGTGTTATCCATTGATCAGCCTGAAGTCCTTTTACAACATGTTTGAAAACAAGGCAAGCTACCCCCTTAGTGTGTGTATTTGTTAGTGTTTCTTTTCTAAGCTCATGTTAAAATTAAGAAAATGACTGGGTGTTATGAATGCTCGTGTGTCTGAAAATATAAGAAGCATTGTAAAAATGGAGGGATGAAAGAGTTACTTAATTGCAGCACTAATTTAACCACTTCAGATATGGCCATTTACAATAGAATTACTATGATCACTGGCCATCAAATATCAAGCTTATGCAAACAGACTTAATTTATAATGATTTGTTTAAAGAAAAAAGAAAATTCAAAATTTTAATATTTGAAGTGCCTTTTTTTCTATCCTTTTTTATGTTTCAAACATCAATCAAAATATAAGTGACTTATTTTGAATATCACGGAGCATACACTCACAGGGAAATAACTGTTTCAGCTTTGTGTACTAGATTTATTTTTCTTTTGTCAGTGTTTATTAACACTTTAAAGTGCTTTGCTATTCATTTCCTAGTATGTTTTGCCAAGCAGTTTATTGACATAAACAAAAATGTCTCTCTGGGAATCATGTAAGTAAATTAGTTTTATTGTGTTTTTTTTTCTTTTTTGTTGTTGAAAAACCCATTGAAAAAATGTAGTTGATGTGTTTATATGTGCTTACTATATGTATCTTTTGTTATGTAAAAAAATGTGACTGATCTGTGTCAATCAGACGAGATATGCCCTTGAAAAACAATCTTAGAAATTTAAAGTAATTAAGAAACAAACACCACATTTTAAGAAATGTTGTTATTTGTGGATTGTCCTTCTACAAATGACATATGAGCCATAACTAAGCAACACCAATAGGGCTAGTTTTAGTGTCAAACCAACCACTAAATGTTTAAAAGCAAAACTGTATGTGTTTGTGTGAATGGATGTTTTTTGCTTTAGAGTCTGTGAAATTAAACACTAAAATGTGATTGGCAAATAAATCTAATATTTGCTTGTCAGCGCAAGGTAATATTAAGCACCTATTCAAGTAGGAATTCATAATAACTCATGGATATAATTCTGTAAAAAACAAACAGCATTTCAAACGAGGGGGAAAAGGAAATATTTCTTACATGCAGTGTTGATTCAGCTATGCATTGATTTCCATGTTTATTTATTATTATTTATTTGATAATATTGATGTGATCTACAGTAAAATCCTTGTATCGCCTACAATAACAACTGAGTAGAGTACAGAGCTTAATTACTTACAAAGAAAGTATCTGATGTATTTATTACAGGTCATTCAAAGGGAGAATAAGAGCATGTCTTAAGTTTTGAACTCTACTGAGTTTGCAATTGATAAATAAATAAATAAGATTAAAAGGAAACAATGCCAGAAGTTTACTGCTAAAACCTTGGTATGCACATAATTACAAAATGATTTGTAACAACTCTTCTCAGGTTATATAGATCCAGTAACATAAGGGTAGCCTACAGAATGGGGGGTAGAGGGGGAAGCAGTTAAACCCCCAATAACTCACAATAGCCAGGTCTAGCCCCTTAAGAAATTGATTAAGTATTAAGCAGTTGTGCATGTGATGAATGGATGTATGAATGAGAGGTTACACTGGGTTAATGCTGGGTTGATTTAAATATGTAAACAATTATTATGATCAATATCTCAGTATAATTTTGAAGTTATCACTTATTAGCTAATAAGCAATGGCATTTTGATATCAAGCCTCATGAAACCTTATTAAATGTTGATAAATTCCCTAGTATTTTTTTTTAACAGAGCAATTTCTTAATATTAGCCCTTTTTTTTTTTTTTTTACTAACCTGTAGTCCTCTTTGATCATAGTTGTGTGCAAGTATCTTTTTTTGAATAACTGTGAACACAGCCAATAAAGGTTCAGTGTGGTCAAGGACAGGTGCTTCCTTGTCTTGATTTTGCATATCCCAAAACAAGCCATTCAGAAGAAAAACCCAAAAGCTAATTTCCACAACAGCAGATATATTATCTAGGTGCAGACTGCAACAGTTATCCAGCCATGACACCTATACTCTATAATAGCTCCAGTAACATGAGTACTCCAGTTTAGTGTGTCTGCCGTATGGTCTTTGAAAGCTGTAGTCGAGCTTGTTTCTTTTTGGTATTTTAAAATCACTTTTAGTGCTAAATTCATTAATTTAAGAAAGTGTTCGGCTCAATGAATTCAGAGCACAGGTGGGATGGAAAAACAGAAGACTCCCGCACTTCAGAACTAAACTCCAGCACCACTCTCAAAGTGGCCAAAAGTGAAGCATTATGGGGGATATGCAGAAGCACTCCACAAGCCTAAGTTAGACTAGGACTGTACAATGCCAGAACTGCATGGCCACAGTCCATCAGGTTTCTCTAAAGCAGTCTTTCTGAAGTATCTTAAGAACTGGGAAATGTTGTTGTTATATAAATCCAATTGAGTCAATAATGAATTGTGTTGTGTACAGAATTGAAAGGACTTTTAATATAAATAGGAGATACAGTTAGGTCCATACATAATTGGACAGTGACACAATTGTCATCGTTTTGGCTCTGTATGCCACCACAAAGGATTTGAAATGAAACAATTATGTGATTTAAGTGTAGACTTTCATCTTTAATTTGAGAGTAGTTACATCTAAATTGGGTGAACGGTGTAGGAATTACAAACATTTTTATATGTGGTCCCCCCAATTTTAGGGGCTCAAAAGTATTTGGATAAACTAACATAATCAAGTTTCAATACTTGGTTGCAAATCCTCTGGAGTCTATGACTGCCTGACGTCTGGAACCCATAGACATCACCAGATCCTGGGTTTCTCACCTGGTTATGCTCTGCTAGGACTGTACTGCAGCTGTCTTTAGTTCCTGCTTGTTCTTGGAGCATATTGCCTTCAGTTTTGCCTAATTTAATTCATGCTTATGTTAGTTTGTCCAAATACTTTTGAGACCCTAAAACTGGGGGGACCACATATAAAAATGTCTGTAATTCCTACACCGTTCACACAATTTGGATGTAACTACCCTCAAATTAAAGATGAAAGTCTACACTTAAAACACATATTGATTGTTTCCTTTCAAATCCATTGTGGTGGTGTACAGAGCCAAAAAAATGACAATTGTGTCTATGTCCAAATATATATGGACCTAACTGTATATATTACACTCCAAGTTCAGAAACCAATGTTAAGTGGTCTCGTAATTTTTTATTTTATATATATATAATTTCACAGGCTTGACAGAAATAAATTATCCCAATTTAGGAGGCCTGCTTATGTGATATATATGTCGCATTGAGTTCCTAGGGGTTAAGAAATGTTGACATGGGATTTATCCTTCAGCTGTTTCTTTTCTAATTCCTCTGTGCTTCCTCTGTGTCACAGGGCACATTTTTATTTTAACTTGTGAACAACTCTTAAAATTGGGGCTAAAATATTTCTCACCAGTACATATCTCAAACTGATGAATTATCTACCTCAGAGTTTTCTAAATTGTACACCTTCTCTTCTGGTCACTTGGCTGATAAAGTACTATCCAGCATGGTACTGTACTGCCCTCTGGTGGATACATTTTGATAGAGCGTTTGAATACCACTGAATTTCTTTCTTGAAACACTGGGGCGGGACATGTATTTAATTATTTATGACCTAGGTGGGGCTGTAAGGGCGTTCTACAAAGCCTGTTAACCTCTGGCAAACCCTCAGTTACATTTACATGTCAGAGATTAAAACTCTAAGAGATTCCACTATTTGAGTGCCCACAAAAGAACAAATACAACACAAATATGCTTAATGATAACTCAATTGTTCATAGTTTGGAATATTACAGTATATTTTTCCTGTGTATTAAAGCAAAATAATAACAACAATAAATATAATTATAATAATACGCATAGGCTGGTCCACTGGTACTTTCTGTCTTACAAACGTACTGTTGCAATTGAAAAAAACAGTGGATAGCAAATGAGAAAAAATACAGACCAGTACAGTCACAAATAGAAAATAGTGTCAAACAGGTTCGTATTCTCATGAAAGCTACTTGTATGGATTTGACACCACCAATTTGAAAGACGTCTACTCTCTTTCGCTGTGTTGCCTAACCTTCTCTTCTCTTCGTGCGATGCCCCTGTGGCACAGACTTGCCTGCTAAACAGAGCAAGAACGAGACAAATAAGGAAAAAGGGAAATACCTAGAAATCCAGACCCGTGGGAGAGGACTGGCGGTAAGAAGCGTATTAACTACAGATCCAGTGCAGTGTGTGGCTGACAGACGACTCTCCCCATCGACACCTGGAGAGAAGTGTGCGAGAACATCGTCGCCTCAGATGCAGCAGATAAGGTTACCTCAGTGCGTGGGTTTAAACGGTAAAAGTAGAGGTAGTGTTATCGTTGGCTACCGGTAACTTCATTGCAAAGCCATAGTCACGTGAGATAGAGAAAGCGCGCTACACATAACGTGTTTAATGTGCTGAATACCATTTAGCTGGCTAATGTGTCATCCTTCATATGTATTTCTTAAGTGGAAAAATATGAATTCCTCCTGAAGCAGTTTTTAGTTGTTTTTTTTTAGGTTGATTCATTGCATCCCAGGATACACCTGTGACTGACAGGATATGACTAGCTTTCAATTCTTTTATTTTTCTTGGATACATTTCCAGTGAATTCCACCAATGCTGACATGTACAGTGGTTCCAAAATATCACTATTTACTTCAAAACACTACCAGCAAGAGAAGCCATGTTATTTATATGTCATAACACAATTTTTATCACAATGGTCTCTGAAATGCAAATAGTATCCTACAAATAGTATGGTTAGGGAATTGCCTTGCCTAGATTTCCTGTTTTGAGTGTTTCTTTGGGTTAAATTTAGAATATGCAGTTTTTTTTCCCCTTATACATTGGAATACGTAATGGTTAATCAGTCTTGCTCACTGATATCAAATTCATTAGCACTGATATATATATATATATATATATATATATATATATAAAAAATATCAAGGCTCCGCAGTATACACTTGCCAATCTAAATGAATCTACACATGATGGCTATTAAAAATACATGTACTTGCAACTGAGTTTGACAATTCTATACATGATATTTAAAGTACATAATGAAAGACGTATTTACAGTGCAATAGTCTATGCAGACTTCAATACGTCGTAATCTGTGCCAAAATGTGTTCTTTAATTTAACCACTTCCTTATGTTGTTTTCACAGTCGTTTCTCTATTCAGTTGATCACATTGTTCACTATGATGGAGAGCTGTTCTGTGACAATGCTGTTTTTCCTAACTTTGATCTCAGGTAAGGCATGTTAAATTAATTTGAAACCTCTCTACAACTGGTGAAACTGGTAAATTTGTTCTTAACAACTTTCTGTACGGTGCACTTTCTGGAGTTATGTAGATGAACAAGTTCTCTCATTGAAACGAATCGCAGAAACACCAATAATTTAGCAATTTCAAAGGTGGCAAACAGATCTTTCAGTTTTCACTTTCATTTGTCATAACCACTGAGTAGAAGCAACACTTATGCAACACGCAAGGAGTAGTGAAAGATTTTTGTTAATGTTTGAGTGCCAGCATATTTCTACAGGTTTATGTTATAATGTTCTAAAGGTTTATGTTAACATTAGCATGTGTTAATGGAAGATATATATATATATATATATATATATACACACTCACCTAAAGGATTATTAGCAACACCATACTAATACTGTGTTTGACCCCCTTTCGCCTTCAGAACTGCCTTAATTCTACGTGGCATTGATTCAACAAGGTGCTGAAAGCATTCTTTAGAAATGTTGGTCCATATTGATAGGATAGCATCTTGCAGTTGATGGAGATTTGTGGGATGCACATCCAGGGCACGAAGCTCCCGTTCCACCACATCCCAAAGATGTTCTATTGGGTTGAGATCTGGTGACTGTGGGGGCCAGTTTAGTACAGTGAACTCATTGTCATGTTCAAGAAACCAATTTGAAATGATTCGACCTTTGTGACATGGTGCATTATCCTTCTGGAAGTAGCCATCAGAGGATGGGTACATGGTGGTCATAAAGGGATGGACATGGTCAGAAACAATGCTCAGGTAGGCTGTGGCATTTAAACGATGCCCAATTTGCACTAAGGGGCCTAAAGTGTGCCAGGAAAACATCCCCCACACCATTACACCACCACCACCAGCCTGCACAGTGGTAACAAGGCATGATGGATCCATGTTCTCATTCTGTTTACGCCAAATTCTGACTCTACCATCTGAATGTCTCAACAGAAATCGAGACTCATCAGACCAGGCAACATTTTTCCAGTCTTCAACTGTCCAATTTTGGTGAGCTTGTGCAAATTGTAGCCTCTTTTTCCTATTTGTAGTGGAGATGAGTGGTACCCGGTGGGGTCTTCTGCTGTTGTAGCCCATCCGCCTCAAGGTTGTACGTGTTGTGGCTTCACAAATGCTTTGCTGCATACCTCGGTTGTAACGAGTGGTTATTTCAGTCAAAGTTGCTCTTCTATCAGCTTGAATCAGTCGGCCCATTCTCCTCTGACCTCTAGCATCAACAAGGCATTTTCGCCCACAGGACTGCCGCATACTGGATGTTTTTCCCTTTTCACACCATTCTTTGTAAACCCTAGAAATGGTTGTGCGTGAAAATCCCAGTAACTGAGCAGATTGTGAAATACTCAGACCGGCCCGTCTGGCACCAACAACCATGCCACGCTCAAAATTGCTTAAATCACCTTTCTTTCCCATTCAGACATTCAGTTTGGAGTTCAGGAGATTGTCTTGACCAGGACCACACCCCTAAATGCATTGAATCAACTGCCATGTGATTGGTTGATTAGATAATTGCATTAATGAGAAATTGAACAGGTGTTCCTAATAATCCTTTAGGTGAGTGTATATATATATATATATATTCCATTAACACATGCTAATATTATATTTATTTGCTAGGAACTAATGGAAATTCCTACAGCAAATTCCATGAGCACAGGATTTAAAAATGGCCAGATGCATTAAAGAGTTCCAGTGGCTTTCCTTGATATGTGTTGCCTAATTAATTTAATCTCAGTCATATATGGTTGGACAAATAACACAAAAAGAAAACAAAAACGTCTTCAAAGTCTGATTAGATAACGCATAACATAATCCAATTGTCAACACCTTTCTTGAGTATATTCTATCTAGACCAAACATTCTAGACCTTCTTGTCTTCAAATATCTACATGCTGATTAAAATTGATTGAATGATTGTCGTATTCAATGGCAGGGATTGTAGTCTCTTTTGGCAATCTTGAGGTTGAAAAAGCTGGTAGTTTGTCCAGTATTTGAGGCAGAGATTACTTGTGCCATTGCTGTATTTATCAAGTCACTAGCTCCTGATGAACTCCAACACTGTAGCTGAAAGTATTCATGCATTCATTTCAATCAATCAATCAATTTGTATTTGTATAGCGCTCTTCACAGGGTAGCCACAGAGCATTTACAGAGTGATAAACATACTACAACAAACATACATCAAAATGTAATTACAATAATTAATACAAATAAATCAAAATAGACCTTTAACTAAAATAAAGTAAACCAACATTAAATAAACCATTAGGCATGGAGGAGAGAAAAACAAAAACTCCTATGGATGGCATATAGGAGAAAATAAATCTCTGGGGGTCCAATTCTTAAGGCCTAGGTTTATTGTTTGCCTCTGGTGGGAGCCTCTCGCTAGCACTCGGGGGTGGGGGGGTTGGTACATCAACAGCCCATGGGTGGCGATGGATCATCAGACCTTTGTGGGTGCACTGTTAGCCCTCCTTGGTGCAGTGCCTCTGGGGTATGTTGCACTTCATCAGCCTACCATGGTGTGGGACAATGTGCCAAGTCGGCCCCTCAGGGGGGCTCTTTCTGGAAGACAAAAATTAATTTGCGCTTAGGTACTGGTCATACAATGCAGGACATCCCCAAAACAATTGTGCATTGCATGTCCATGGCACACCGGTGGCACTATTGGCTATAAAAACAGAGACTAAAAAGATTAGTCTTCAGACGTGATTTAAAGGCTAAGATAGAGGGGGCATCTCTTACATAAGCTGGAAGATCATTCCACAGTTTCAGGGCCCTGTAACTAAATGCTCTATCAACTGTGTTTTTTTGTGTATTTTAGGGACCACTAAGTAACTGGCTCCCTGGGATGAAAGTCGGTTGAAACCATTTTTCAGTGGAATAAGCCATTATTTTCGATGTTATATAGGAGAGTTTGGCAAAGAGGCGATTGTTAAATGAGGGACCTTTAATGTAATTTATAGTTTTAAAGACTGTGTTCAGTGTTAAGCTGAGATCCTCACACAGATTTATATCTGCTAGTGCCTGGCAATGAATCATGCAATGAGATATTATGCAGTTGGGCTGTCTGTTTTAAGCGACTATTGAAGCCCTTATTATTTCCCATCATTACTGATGCCCCATCATAACAACAACAAGGTTTTCATATGGCAGCTATGCGCTATAAAGTAATGATCCACTTCACGAAAAATATCCTTGCCTATAGTTGTGGTGTTAAGATTTTTAGACATTAACATATCCTGCTTTAGTTTAGCTTCATCAATGTACCGCACATACACAAGTAGAACCGCCTCATGTTCCACTGTGGTGGTTTCATCCAACTGGATAGCAAATTGTGCCTTCTGTAATTTTTGTACCAGTGTTTTCTTACAATTTACAGCCATTTTGTTTATCCTGTCTTTCACTGTATAGTCTGATAATGGAATAATTTTAAGCTTACTTGCCATTTGTGGTCCACACATTTTCTTGACCATTTCAATAAAAGCAGGTTTGATCAGCTCCTCTCTGACGTTCTTTTTTGTTTTCGCAATTAAAAGCGAACAGCAAAAATAAGCTTCTGTGGCCTGCTGTGCATCGCTTCCTACAATTGCAATTTATTTATTTCTTAAAAAGTAGGCATGATCTTTACTTACAGAGTTTGGGTGCCTGGTTTCCTGGTGTCTTTTTAATTTGCTCAGCTTCTTGCTGCTGTTACCGAGGATTTCACCACAGATAACACGTAGAACCCTCGTTTTGTCAGTAAGTTTTTCCGTAAACTCCAAGGTTAGATAGTTGTTCTTGTAGGAACGTGTTTTCTTTTTTCTTATTTTGGAAGCTGTTTGGTTCCACAATGTTTAGACATTTTGTATTTCAGGTGCTCAATATCAATGTAGAATGATAATACAAAAAATATGCTATGATCTTTATAGTCTGTCATTATTCCCTCTCCTCTTTGAATACATCACACACACTGCGTAAGTCTTGTGACTGCTCATGAATTTTTCATTTTAAACATTTTACAGGACAACTCCCTACTCAATAATTAATAATGAAGAGAGTTCAGGTACGGGTTCAGAACTGAAAAATAAAAGTCTGACCTCACAATGGGCTAAGCCAGGCCCTGTCATATTAAGCACCCCTCAATTTGGGAACCATGGCTCTAATCTACTGCCAGGTCAATCAGTCCAGGAAATCATTTAAAAGATGATCGCAAAACAAGTATAGGTGTACATTATTCCATATACCAATTGTGGGAAACGCATGCAATTTATAACTCCTCTTGCTCCTCAGGTCTCTTCTCCTCCAAACAAAAGTGCATTTTAATCCCCCTTCCCCAGCCCAGGGCCTATGAAAACCTAAATTTTAACTGATTAGCACTTCCCCTTTAAATCAATCTTCCTTTCACTTTAGGTTCTTTAGAGTCCGATCTGAACACCACGACTCCCAGAGATGAACAAAAACGCACAACAAGTAAGTTAACCCCTAACAGTTTTATGTTGTCTACATGGTATGGGAGGGGGGGACCCCAAAACCCTGCAAAACCACAAATGAAATAAATATTGCTTCCACTGCAATAAGAGCTTATGTCCTTAATGTGTCTTTGATGAATAAAATGAAAACAATAAAAATTAGGAGAGAAACCACTCGCTATATATATAAAAAATCCAAATTTCTATTTGCAGAATGGACAGTCGTTATCTATATGACAAGAACAGCTGCTATTTGTACAAGCTTATCAACGTTCATGGCTGGATCCATTTTGCTCTATGTACTCTTTCTTGCATGTAAAAGGTATGTATCATGCAAAGCATTTAAGCTTTTAATATTTGTGCATTTATATGAAAATATTTTAATGTAGTTCAGGTTAAGCAGCAGACTTAAATCCCAAATCCATTAGATGATGCTGTATCTATATTCACATTTATAATAATAATAATAATAATAATAATAATAATAATAATAATAATCGAGCAGGTGTATGTGTGTGAGTGAAGATGTGTTGGGAGTTGGAGAGAGAGGGGTCAGGGATGACTGAGATTTTTAGCTCTAGAGTAGGGAGCGAGTGTAGTAGATTCTATATGGTTTGTGTATACTTAATCAATTATTTATAAACAGACCACGTGCTGCAGAATAAGACCTTTATAAAATGGCATTTGCAACCCCGGAAACTAAAGTGTTATCAGATTAATCTGCTACAAACAACCTTATCTTTTGTTCTGATTTCGCTTGCTTTAAGTCGCTTGACCCCACTGCAACAAAACACAATATCTGCTGAGTTTGACCACACAGTGTGTTATTTTCCACCCTGCTGCAGATGGAGTGTATGTCACTTCTTCCTGCCCCCGTTTTAACAAGTCCTTGTACCACATATAAAAAATGCCTTCTGAAAATTATGCAATGAGGACGAATGCATTACTTTAGTATACCTTTATTATAGCTCTATCTATAAAATAGGTTAATGTAGTTGTATTTTTACTGATTTTGTTTTGATTGAACATAGCTAACATCATATTTGCTTTCCTCTAATTTGACTTTTTTTTTCATTTAGGTACATTAATAATACAGTAGTCAAGTATTGATCAAGGTGACCCTGAACGTTTTACAATAGTAGTTGTCATACTAGCAATGTTATCAGTTTGGTTTGATTTTATTAAACGTTTTTGGTAACACTTTTTATTAAAGTTCTGTTTATATGCCTTTCATCAATGTTATAAAGTATGCATACAATTTGCATGTATAGAATATAATATATATTTTATTTTACACTGAAGAATCTATAACACATTTTTTAAATATGTTCACAAGGAAAAAAAACCTGTTTTAAACTGCAGTGATTCACATGATTTCAGGATAAATTCAGCACTTCCTGTGGGTTCCCTTTTGTGGGTAGTGCATTTTAATATATATACACAAAAAATATTTAAAGCAGTAATTGACTATCCAATTTAGACTTTATTAGACAATTTAGACCAATTTAGTACACTGCTGTAAAATTGAAAAAGACCTGGGAAAATGTAGAAACTAGACAGATTTCCCCACTGACAATAGTAGAGGGCACACAACTGTTTAGGAAAGCGTCAGTAGCCTGTGTCAGTACATTGCATTGGAAACAGGAAGACAACCTACGTGACCCTCCTTAGACTGCACACGTCAGAATGACACTGGCATTATAAAAATGGTTTGGCTCATACTGACAATGATTAAATCAGAGCCACAAAGGAAGGTTCCTTTTTTCTTTTTTTGGTCTTTATTTCCCTTTATTAATACCTTTGAAAATGGTATGTTCTGGGGGGAAAATCAAGTATGTTTGTTCCACAGATTCAAAACTGAACAAAGCATGCAGGAGGGCATTATTCTGTCAGAGGTAATACTATAATACTATAATACTCAGCCAACTCATTTATATTAATTTTGTGTTTGCAAATATATTTCTTGTCATTCTAATTGAAATCTCTCTCTACTGCTCCTTGGGCAGAGAAATGTGTAATTGTAAATTATACATTTACAATTATTAGCCAATGAAAACCAATTCAAACTCCCAGTTACCAGTTTAATATAGAGCAGTGTTCCGACACAGACAGTGCAGCATTGACAACTGACTGAACTGACTGTGCCAAAACAAAGCCAGACACTCTCATGTTCAATATAAATTGTATACTGTACAGTAGATAACATTGAAATACCTCTTTACAATGCAATATGCCTGTTTCTATGTTTCAGATACATTCTGAAGACAGCAGAGACAGCAACTATGTTGAAGAATTGAATCCAGTCTATGGATGGACTTGACAGATTATCAGTCTCTTATCATTCCCTATTGCTATTGCCCATTCAGTCTGCTCCTCCACTATAAATTGCCAAGTGACCTACTGTTTAGACACACTCCTTCTCCTTGCATTCTGCACAGCAGTGGAACCAGGACTACACCATCTCTCATCATCTTTCAACAGCTTAGACTGCTTCAAGTTCTTCTCCTATGTTTCTGAATGTTCCTGATGTTTATAGATCATGTAGCCCTCTTAAACAAAAAATAAACTTTTCACTTGAGAAAACTAATTTTAATCACATCAAACTAATACTGCAGCATCATTAAATAACCTGCTGAAGACTCATTAGGGCTATCTACATGCTCCTGTGGGCTATTTTCTCAGCATACCGCCACTTACATAGTAGCAAAGGCCGACTGTTCTACTAGCGCAACTAGGAGCGAGGCCACAGATCTACTTGTATCATACATAGCATGTGGCAATCAGATTACCTGTTGTGTCTTCACGTAACATTGTGGCAATGGACCCCTGTTCCCGCAGGAGAGGGGCCACAGACCCACTGTATGACTCAAAACAGATATACACAGTGGGCTAGCCAGAACACTGGAGTGAACATAACAGTATATACAACACGGGAAACAGAAGAACATTCATGCTGCCTCCATGCAGCACAGGAGCAGTCTCGCTCAATTTAACAGTACAGAGCATCCGGCTTCACTGTGCTGTCATTAACAAGCTATATACACAGTGGGTTGCAGGAACCAGTTCATTAATCATCTGCGCAACACAGGAACACAGCTAGTATAGCTAGATGTGGGACAACAGCAGGCTCTACTTTGTCATGACAAATTAACTATATACTCTTTTATTGTGTGAGTATTTTACATTACATATAAAAACATACACAATTTTAATTCTCATGATTACAATTATTAAAAATCATTTCTAAAATAATTCTTGAAACTTTTAAAATCTTAAGTGATTATCAACAAAATAGCAAAAAAATTGCAAATAAACTCAATAAACAAGTGCATTAAATCAAAACAACTAAATGTGTTAAAATGGCAAACTGCAAAAAGAACAACAATCAAACAAAACAGTCTAATACATTGAAATTAATTGGAAATGCATCAGATAAAACAAAGAAAGAAACTATATACTATATACTATGAACTATATACACTGCATAACATAGGAGGGGTGACCACTCACCACACCAAGCTGGGCCTGGGGTGGGACAGGGTAAACCCGGGCCAGTTGCAGGGACTGCTCTCTCTCCTGGAGGGTGCACATCTCGATCTCTTCCACAGAGGGTTCAAAAGTGAAGCCTGGCAAAATGGGGGCATCCATAAGTCCGGTCATGTCCGACTCAGGGACCCGTCTTGCCTGTGACAGCCAGAGTGATACATTACAGTGACCAGCAGGTCGGCTGCCGCTGCAAACTCCCCGATAGGGAGCGGGGCTGGTGATGTGTTGGCTGCGTCCGGGGCCTCAGCCAGCTGGGCCAGGTAAAGGGAGGGCAGGCTCTAGTTGTTATGGAGGTGGGCCACTTGGGCTCTAGCCTTGTAAGCCCTCCAGAGTAGGAGGCAGGGGCAGGCCAGGTTGCTTGGTTCCGTGGACAGTGGAGGTAAGAAGGCCAGAGCGGCAATGGTGATATTAACAAGCAGGAAGTCCATCTGGTCTGCTTCAGCCGCACCCTGGGTTCTGGAGTTGGCCTTTCCTGCCTGAGTCTGGGCAGGGGCCATCGCCGGGTGATCCTGGGAGGGCCCTTGTGGGCCGCTGTGATTGGTGTCCTCTCTCGAACCTAGAGTGCAGCAGTGTGGGATCGGACAGCCAGGGGAGGTAGAAGCAGTCCACGGCCCTCTGGATCACAGCCCAGAACTCCCAATCCTGTCCCACAGAAGCAGGAGGAGTGTCACCAGTCAATGGAGGGGGCAGGGTTGCCAAGACTGTATCCTCCTCCATGAGATCCACCTCTAGTTCTGAGCCTGCATGAGGGCTGAGAGACCTCCTCTCAAGTCGCCTGCCTGCTGCTTGCTATTCATGGCAAGGATGACCATACAGTATCTTGCTGCCTGTTCATGGAGTTGGACCTCTGGTGCCAACACCTTGACGAGAAGGGGGCAACGATGATGAGGAACAGGAGGAGGGGGGCGGCGGCCAAAGCAGGCTTAACCACACAGTGTGTGCCGGGGTTTCTGGGGTCCAGGGTCCAGGGGCTGAGGGTTGTAGGCCACCAGCTGAAGCGAGGCCTAGAACCGAGGCCGCACACATGAATCACGAAGCGTAGCAGAGCTCAATCCCAGCAAGCTGAGAGAGCGACACCTTCTACAGCTGCAGTTGTAGGCTGCAGTGCGGGCGCAAGCTGGCAGGGGAGCCCCTTTTGTGGGTGAGGTCTCTTATGACAGACCGAGGCTTAGGCTAGGCGGATTTTACTAATGTTGCTTACGCTCCTGTGTGGAGGAAAAAGCCCTGTGAACAAAACCAAAACAGCAACTAGACTAATTAATATGTATAAAGCACTATACTATAATATTCAAACAACTAGATTTAATGTGTATGTGAGAGACTGAAAAGAGAGCTTCCAGTGCGCGGATGGCACAGAACAGTAGTGTAAATACCAAATAATATTAACTACACACACACAGACAAAGGATGTAGCCCAGGACAGCGGTGAACAGCATGATAAGTGCAGCCAGTCAACTGAATACACAATATTTTTCACAGGAAGTGGGAAGGGACCTGTTTGTCTAAACTACTATTCCCTTTCCAATAAAATAGAACACACAGGTACAGCAATCAACAAGAGTAAGAATGGAAACAAGTCTCTGCTGAGCAGAGTCCCGTTGCTGTTTCTCCACCAAGCACCATGTGCAACCTTACAATAGTCTTATATCACGACAATCCATAGCTCAGGTGGCCATGCAGGTCCCTTTGGGCAGCAGTCCCTCCTGACAGTCTCCCCAGGATCTCTTCCTCCAGCACTCCAACCTCAGAGAGAGATAGAGAAAGAGGGCAGCAACATCTCAGAGGAGGCTCAACAGCCCACCTACGTGAGTTATACAGTTCCCATTCATTCCTCCATCAGTCACCAATCCATATCCCTTTCTCACCACCAATTCCAACATTGCTCTCCACAAATGCAGCACTGGATCAAGATCTAATCAGACTGCCCTGACTAGAAGGACCCCACACCACCGGAGTTGCAAAGTAAGTGAGTGGATTAATTAGGTGCCTAGTACAGTGTCCTAACTTTGCGTTCCTTCTTTTCTGCAGGTAAGTCAGTACCAGGAGTCAGTACCCAGTCATCACACACTGCAAGGACAGTGGCTGCGAGGGGTGCGATAAACACATTAATGCTTTCCCAGTCTATGCTTTCTTGGTTATACCTCCACACACAGTAATATGCTAAACCTATAGCTGGCATTCGTCACTTCTTTTAGCTCAGTATCTGTGTGCAACACCAGACTTTTTCTCTCTAGCGATTTATCTTTTTTGTCTCTATGTCTTCTAAATCAGGGTCTTTCTCTACTCATAAATAATAATAATAATAATAATAATAATAATAATAATAATAATAACAACAATAATAATAATAATAATAATAATAATAATAATAATAATAATAAATAAACAAACCCTCGGGTACAGCCCAGAATGCGATACTTAGCTTCGATATAAAAAAAAGGCAGTCCTGTCCTTTGCCACTGGTGCTCCAGGGGCATCAATCCAGCAACCCCTCACACTCCAGTCCCTCCTTCCTTCTTATCTTCCTTCCTTCCTTACTTCCTTCCTTCACCTGGTCTGGCAGCACCAACCCTCTTCAACTCCTTGCTGCTTTCCACCTCACTCTGTTCTCCCAATCTCAGGTTTTAGTGCCTTTTAAGTCTGCATCTGCATCTGTGCCTGGGACACACCAGCACATCACTACACCTTGCGTCAATTTTAAATGTAATGGATGTCTATGGACCCAGACACACCAGCGCATTGCGTCGCATCAATTTGTGGAGTGTCACATCAAGATTTCTCTCAGACTCCGCGTGAACCGGCGCCCCTGGAAACCCCGGCACACACAGTGTGGTTAAGCCTACGGGCCTACGCGGTGCTTGTATATGTCAACAGCAAGGTTGCGTGTGGTTGGCGTTGCAGTGCCCCCGTGTACATAAACATTACCGGGTGGAGACACACTTACAGTTGCGGGCTCGCTAGACGCTCCACTTGTTGCAGAGGCGTTTCAGTTGTTGTGTGCCCCTGGTGCAAACACTGACCGGTGCTCTGCTGCACATTTCCCTGTGCACACGCGTGTGCGCTCGGCGCTCAGAGCTTGAGGCGGAGCTCATGGAGGAGGAGCTGGTCGCTCAGAGACCTCCTCCTCCGTTGAGCGTGGACACCCCTCCTGCTCCCACGGGCCAGGACAGGGAGTTCTGGGCAGTCATCCAGAGGGCTGTGAGGGGTCAGCGTACTCGGCCCAACTGGCAGAGCCCTCAGAGTACCATGGCGCATCACCAACCCCACCCTCTATCTTTGAGATAGCAGCGGTTGCTGACCTGCTTGTCACAGTGATGCGCCAGGGGGCAAGGGCGACTGGGCAATCCCTGGCAGCCATTGTGGTGGCGCACCGTCAGCTTTGGCTGTCCCAGGCACAGCAGGTCCCTAAGGCGGACAGGACTCACCTCATGGATGCCCCTATCTCGCCGGGCTTCACTTTTGGCCTCTCTGTAGAGGCGATGCTGACACGCACCCTCCAGGAGAGGGAGCAGTCCCTGCAGCTGGCCTGGGTTAATCCCATTGCTCCTCAGGCCCAGCAGTGCAGTCAGTCTGCGGCAGCCCCACGACCACAGCATTCAGGCCACAGCCCAGGCCACAGGCCAGACCACAGCCCAAGTCACAGCCCTGCCCACCTGCTGATCTCCGCCAGCATCTCACTGGCAGGCAGGCACCCCCCCAGACTCACCGCCCTGGCCCCCGGTAGATCACGGAAGCTCACAGTAGGAGGGGACCTGGCCCGACCCCACCTCCTCCATCACCCGAGCCCCATCCCTGAGGTGTTCCAGCAGCCTCTGGCCCACCCTTACACCCCACTGCAACTCTCAAATTGACAACTCTGCACTCAAGACTATTGGGTGCTCCAAATTATATCAGTTTGCTACTCCCTAAAATTTCAGACATGTCCACCCCCCTTCCAGGGCGTGGTGTGGACGTGAGTGAGGGACCCGTTGCAGTGTCCCACCGGGGCAGCACAAGGGATTCTATTCCCATACTTCCTTGTGCCGAAGAAAGATGGCGGTTTCTGCCCCATCTTGAATCTGAGGTTCCTGAACCGCCACCTCAAGGTGTTGCGCTTCAAGATGCTGAACCTCCGCACCATGTCCCAGGCCATGAAGCCTGGCGACTGGTTCACCATGTTGGATCAGAAAGATGCTTACTTTCACATCCCCATTGCGCAGGCGCACAGGAAGTTTCACCACTTCGCCTTCGAGGGCCGAGCTTTTGAGTTTGCTGTTCTCCCCTTTGGCCTGTCGCTAGCCCCACGCACTTTCTCCAAGTGCATGGACGTCGTGTTAGCCCCCTTGCGTTTTCAGGGGGTCAGCGTCCTCAATTATCTAGACCACTGGCTGATTTGTTCTCATTTGAGGGAGTAGCTTCAGAAACACACAAACCTGATTTTAGGCCACCTCTCCAAATTGGGGCTTTGGGTCAATCGAGAGAAGAGTCGCCTGACGCCAACTCAGCAGGCACAGTTCCTCGGACTGCGCCTCGATTCCGTTGCCATGCTCGCCACACTAGCACCAGAGAGAGTTGCCTCTCCCTCTTCCAACTGAGACCTCATGGTAGGGTATCCCTTTGCCAGAGGCTACTGGGCCTCCTAGCGGCTGCATCACAGACCCTTCCCCTCAGCCTCCTCCAATTGAAGTCGCTGCAGTGGTGGTTCAGGTCTCTCAGGATGCATCCTCGCCACAATTGAGCATGCCAAGTAATACTCCGGCGTGCTGGAAGGTGCTCCGTTGGTGGTGTAGCCCTCTCAGTTTGACCCTTGGTGTGCCCCTGGTGCCAGTCTATCATCGAGCAATTATGATGCCAGACAGACACCTCCAAGCAGGGTTGCGGAGCAGTCTGCGACGGACGTGGAGTCTGAGGCAGGTGGATAGAGACTGCACAGGCCCTCCATATCAACATCCTGGAGTTACAAGCAGTACTCCTTGGACTGTCTCATTTCCTGCCAGTCCTGCATTCTCCCTTCTCCCGGTGGTCCTGGAGAAGGTCAGGGGAGAACGAGCAACAGTTCTGCTGATAGCCCCACGTTGGCCTCGCAGATTCTGGTTTGCAGACTTGATTGCCCTCCTCCACAGAGAGCGTTGGCAGCTCCCAGTGAGAGCGGACTTGTTGTCCCAGGTGCAGGGCACAGTTTTGCACCTGAATCCAGGCCTCCTCCAGTTCTGGGCCTGACCCCAAGCAGGAGCGATTGATTGCTTGGAGTCTGTCAGACGCAGTAGTAGCCACTATGCAGTCGGCGAGAGCTCTCTCAATGAGGTCACAGTATTCCTACCGCTGGCAGACATTTAGCACCTGGTGCCAAGACCCAATTCATTGCCCTTTCGGGGGCATGTTGCAATTTCTATAGGAGCTGTTGGACCAGGGCAAGTCCCCGTCTGTGCTCAAAGTGTATCCCCCTATTTCCTGGCTGTGCAGTATTTAAAGGGAGCCTGACGGCTGCGGCCTCTTCACACCCCTTCACTGCCCGCATGGCGTCTTGATGTAGTTCTGGACACACTTTCCCAAGCCCCATTTGAGCCAATGAGCTCTGAAGCTGGTGTCACTTAAGACTGTGTATTTGCTGGCAATCGCCTCTGCAAAACGCGTGAGCGAGTTACACACCCTGTCCGTACACCCATCGTGTGTCCATTTTGCGGGAGATGGCTCCAGGATCATGCTACGGCCTAACCCTGCGTTCCTCTGTCAGGCTCTATCGCTTTAATGTTTTCTACCTTATAAAACAAAACGTAACTCTATCCCACAATCGCTCTGGCTCCTCCCACAACAGGGTATGGACTTCACAATGGCCAGGTTTTTCCAAAAACCTCTGGGACGCATCCGGCACGGCATGGCACAGACGCTTAAGCCAGTGGAACCAAGTCATAACAGTCATGATTAGAGCATATAAAATATTTGTGGGCATAAATAAAAGATTCCCGGTATAGACTCTTATGAATGTTTATACATTTTTTTTCCTTCAGTAAATCTTTGTAAGTGTGATAATAATTAAACATTTGATTTTAACTTGTATACATTTGCAAAAAGTCATTTTTAAATTAAGCTTTTAATATTTTACACCAACCATGCATATTTAAAACACATTTCAAACAAATCCTCCAATCTGCAATGACTATGTTTTATACAATGCATAATTGCACTGTTCTAATTTTCAAATACATAAATTACCATCACTAAGCTCATGTGCTTCACCCTTTTCTATTCACCCAACGAGTCACTGCATCTTTCAGTTCTAGAGTTCAGAGAAAGAGAAGTATTTTGTTTAAATCAAATCCAACAAAATGTTTTTAACAAAATGCAATGTCAGATGTAAAGTTAGCATAGCAGGTGTATCTTTATAAATATGCATTGATATGTTGCGTGAAGCTTTGGCCTGTCACTATAGAGAATGAAATAGCAAGACAAGAAAATAAATATGTAGTGTTTTGTGTGTAATACCACTAGAGGGAGTGCCGTAAATGAATAACCTTTTCCGTTCCTTTTTTTCTTCATATCAAAGGACCACCAACATAAAACTATAACTGTAAAAGTATCTCTGCTGGATGAAGCCATAGATATGTCTTATGATTTGCTTGACATGGCTTTTTAATCTGTATTTCAGTAATGCAAAACATATGGCCCTAATTCTCTATATTGTAAGGCTAATGTTAGACGATGAGTCTTACATTGAGGAGATGCAGTGATCTGCAGCCTCCAGAGACTGTTGTTTTAATCGGCCAGTCAACAGTGTATAAACAAATATACAATACTTTGTGCTTCTAGCTGAAATTTCTATATTTTCCAGTCGGTACATGTGCATCTGATTAATCATCTCTGTACATCAGGCTGCAAATACACAAATTATATTTTCCTTTTGTGGACAAGCAGTCAGAACAAATATTCCACCAAGAAAAAATCTTTAGCGATTTCCTGACAATTGAATAAAGTAACACTGATAACAGCTTTTTATTGTACACAAAACAGTTACTTTAGTCGCATCACTGGTGTTTCTCTTTGAATGTACATGGACCAAGGTGCCTCCTGCCAAGGAAATATATTTTCAGGAAAATCTCAATATTCGATCCAGCCCTGCATACTTTTTACAGCACCTTTTTTGATTTATAAATTTCACATTTTAGCATTTGCAATGCAAAACAAATGTTCAGTGTATTCATTGTTTATATATTTACATATTCCAAATATTAAACCGTGGTATTAAATGTTAATTGTGTTAATTGGCTTGTTTACATTACAACATTTACATATATTTGTATGAGATTTAAAGATTTATCATATTTTAAAAATCTCATAGAATTTATCACATTATGGAATTTGTGAAAAATATATTAAAATACTCCCTTGTTTCCAAACACAACAGTCTGTTATATATGCCAATGTTATTGATTGTTATAAGCGCTGTTTTTTATTTTACCTATTTTTATATATTTGCACTGTAAATAATGTTACATAAGGGTTCAGGATTTGAATGTTACACTCATAACTTCTTATTCAGACATTCTTTTGGATGTAAATATTTGTTTGAGTGCTTTTCTGGAAGTCAATGGGGAAATTCAGAAAATCATGGATGTGATTATTTAGCATTTATTTAGCATTACTGCGAGCCATTGTTCAGTGTAACTGCGTGTATCTGGAACTGTCTTTGTCTGTATTCAGATATTAAGCGGCCATTAATTGTGCTATTAGCAGTCCTGCATGGGAGGGAGGGCCATCCTGACCAGCCTTGTGTCATTCAACGCAACACAGGTGTTTCTGTCCTAATTAGTACAGGTGTCGTATTTAACCGCCCCCCACCCCTTTGCGCCAGCAGTCAGCGCCAGCAGCCTTCAGTGCCCCCCTTCTGAAGGGCCCCACTTACAAAGGGCAGGGACTCAAGCTGCGGGGACTCCAGCGAGGAGAAGACTGCAAGGAGACGCTGCACAGCAACAACAGGCAACCATGACGATCTCTCTGATTAAAGTCCTGCTCTCTCCTTCCTCTTGGCGTGCACCTGCGCGCCATTGTTTCCCTAATCCCTCCAACCCCATCTCTCTGCCTCTCCCCCCCTTCCTCTTCCCTACCCTCTACTCCACTCTCTGGGGGCCTGTGGAACTGCCACTCAGCTTCCAACAAGGCCGACTTCATCTCCGCCTTCGCCTCTCACCAGTCTCTGGATTTCCTTGCTCTCACCGAGACATGGATCTCCCCGGACAACTCTACCACACCTGCTGCATTATCCTCTCTGTTCATCCTGTCCCACTCCCCTTGACTTACCGGGCGGCGAGGAGGAACTTGGCTCCTGCTCTCCCCTTCTCTCCTCTTCTGTGTCCCCCCCTCTCTCTCCTCTATCTCAACCCACAGCTTTGAATTCCATGCAGTGGAAATCACCTCTCCCACTCGCCTCCTTCCTGGATGAACTTTCTTCTCTCCTCCCTCCCCTCGCTGTCCTCACCTACCATCCTCCTGGGAGACTTCAACATCCACCTCTCCAACCCTTCCCACTGGGCAAGATTTCTTCCTCTCCTTCACTCCTTTCACTTCTCTCTCTCCAGGTCTCCCCCCACTCACAGGGCTGGCCGCCAGCTAGACCTCAACTTCTCTAGAGGCTGCTTCCCTTCAACACTCTCCGTGACACCCATGGACATCTCGGACTACCACTTAATTTCCTCCTCCCTTTACCTCCCCTCCCTCCCCACTCCACCCACTCCCTCTGTCACCTTCCACCTAATCTCCGCTCTGTCTCCCCCTGCACCCTGGCCTCTACTGCCCTCACTCTCTTACCTTCCATTGAGTGTTTTTCCTATCTATCTGTCAACTGTGCTACCTCCTCTTTGTTTTCCTCCCTCACCTCCTCCCTTGACTCTCTCTGTCCTCTCACGTCTCATCCTGCCCATCCCTCATCTCTCTGCTGTTCTCTGTGCAACCTGAACTAGTCTGCGTGCCGCCGAACAGAAGTGGAAAAGGACCAAACATTCTCGTCCTCTCTCACCTCAGCCAAGAAGTCTTATTTCCAATCTCTCTTCGAATCCACTGTCAACAACCCTCGCAAACTCTTCTCCACCTTCTCCTCCCTCCTTGCCCCTCCTCCCCCTCCTCCTCCCCCATCTCTCGCTGCTGATGATTTCGCCTCCTTCTTCTCCTCCAAGATTGCAGACATCCGCAGGCTCTTCAATAATCCACCCTCATCTCCCATCACACCAAAACCTCCCTCCGATCAAGCTTCCTTTTCTTCATTCTCACCTCTCTCAGATGCTGAAGTTTCTGCTCTCCTCCTACGTCACAAACCCACAACGTATGCCCTGGACCCTCTCCCTTCTCGCCTCTTCCAAACAACCACTCCTGATCTTCTCCCCTTTATCTTCTCCCTCCTCAACTCCTCACTCCTCTCTGGCTGTTTCCCCTCTGCATTAAAACAAGCTGCTATCATCCCACTCCTCAAGAAACCAACCCTTGATGCCACCTCTCCTCAGAACTACCGCCCTGTTTCCCTACTCCCCTTCCTCTCAAAGACTCTTGAGCGGGCAACCCACCGTCAGCTCTTGGACTTTCTGTCCCAACACTCACTCCTTGATCCTCTGCAATCCAGGTTCCACACAGCTCACTCCACCGAGACGGCTCTCCTGGCTGGCACTGACTCCCTCAGCTGTGCTCAGGCGGCCTCCCTCTCCTCCGTCCTCATCCTCCTTGACCTCTCCGCAGCATTTGACACCGTTGATCACTCCATTCTCCTCTCCTGCCTCGCTGACCTTGGAATCTCTGTGACTGCTCTCACCTGGTTCTTCTCCTACCTCAGTGACCTGTCATACCAAGTGACATGGCAAGGTTCCTCATCCACCCCCCAACCTCTCCTCACAGGCGTTCCCCAAGGCTTCGTCCTGGGCCTGCTCCTGTTCTCTCTCTACACTCGCTCCCTGGGCCCCCTCATTGCTTCCCATGGTTTCTTCTACCACTTCTATGCTGATGATGCCCAGATCTTCCTGTCTTTCCTCTCTTTTGACCCTCTCATCCACTCTCGCATCTCTTCCTGCTTGTCTGCTATTTCCGCCTGGATGCACTTGCACCACCTCAAGCTCAACCTCTCCAAATCGGATCTTCTCTTTTTCCCCCACTCTGCCTCACCTTCTGCTGACCTCACCATCTCGATCCCCTTGGAATCCACCACACTATCTCCTTCTTCTTCCGCTAAAAATCTAGGAGTCACCCTCGATCCTGCGATCTCCTACACCCAGCACATCACCACGCTGACACGCACCTGCAGATTCTTCCTGAGCAAACATACGCCGGATCCGTCCCTTCCTCACCGACTACTCGACTGGTCCTCTCCCGCCTGGACTACTGCAACTCCCTCCTGGCCGGCCTGCCTGCATCCACTACCCGCCCACTCCAGCTCATCCAGAACTCTGCAGCTTGTCTGGTATTCTCTCTGCCACGATTCGCACATGCTACTCCACTGCTCCGCTCCCTCCACTGGCTCCTGATAGCAGCACACATTCAGTTCAAGACATTGACCCTCACCTACCGCTGTCTAGACCACACTGCACCAAGCTACCTTCAGTCACTCGTCTCTCCATACATCCCCTCCAGACCACTGCACTCCTCCAGTGCCAGAAGGCTAACTCTGCCTCCTCTCCACTCTCCCTCCTCCAGAGCCCGCTCCTTCTCATCCCTGGCCCCTAAGTGGTGGAACGACCTGCCCACTGAAGTCAAAACAGCAGAGTCCTTGACCTCATTCCGGTGCTTACTCAAGACGCATCTCTTCTGACAGCACTTGTAATATTAGTCCTCTATCCCTGCTAGATAGCACTTCAGTTTATTATGCTCCTCGCGTTCTTGATTGTTTTCCTCCTTGCTCCCTTTCCTGTAGCCCTAGCCTGTAACCCTACATCTTGACAGCACTTAGCTTTCACCGTCCAGGATGTAGGAAGTCTCTTACTGTACTTGTGTAAATTGTAAATTGGAATCTGTAAAATGTATTTTGAATTGTTATGTTTTAGCTAAGTTGAACTTGTAATGATTGATGCCTTGTACTTCTCTGTATTTTTGCACTTATGTTGTAAGTCGCCCTGGATAAGGGCGTCTACCAAGAAATAATAATAATAATAATAATAATAATAATAATAATAATAATAATAAACATTTTACATGATCTAGAATAAAGTGAGTGAACATACAAAAATTGTCTCTTTTCTTGAGAACCCCATTGGTTTTTGCACAACCAGTTATCCCTCTTCAATGACACAATTAAATCAATGGGATTTGATTAATGAGCAATTAATGTTGTGCTAAAACTAACAAACCAAAAAGAAAAATGAATTGAAAAAAGAGAGTCCTGCTTCATGGGCCTTAGGTGAAGGATCTACTTGACAAGGTGATATTAATGTACATATTTCAACATTAGCATGCCATGAACTGTTGTATTGCAGGGTCTGCTCATAGCACCTCATTCAAACTGTTCAATTGCATTAGGACAACTTGAAACAGGCAAATATATTTTTGTTGGGAACTACCTGCTAACAGCTTTGACTTTCAGACAGTGTGTATGCTAGGTACTCCTCTAATTTGTTTAAAAAATGAGGAAATTCCATTCAAAAATATCGACCGAATCGTTTAGTTTGCAATGTGTCTACCCGGAACCACTACCCCAATGCAAAGGACCTGTTTCATCATGAACAACACCTGGACTGATGAAAGAAACACAATGGAACTGACAAGTCTGAAAGCATTGCTTATCACAAGAGTGAACTTTGATCAAAGCTGCATGTAATTCCACAACCAACTGCAGAACAGTGTGCTGCAGAAGATTCATTCCTCCAATAAGTACTCCAGTCACCAACAATAGAGGTAAGATTACCTACTTCATTTAATTAAATGATTAATAGAAACCAAACCATAATTTTACTACATTTGATAATTTGTATCGTGTAAGGAAACATTTTAAATGGGGACACTATTAGACTTAGACAAATACCATATTTTAAGTGATGTAATTTTTTTTATAAATATTTATTCAATACTTCCTGGTTTCCACTTTTGAAAATCGTCACCCTAGTCAAGTATGCCAGCTCAATTGGCCATCCTTAGCTGGTGACACAAGCAGACTGAGATAAATTATAATGGCTAATCTCACAAGCACAAACATAATCATACCAACGTCACATCTGAGAATTGTGCAGGGCAATGAAGGACATTATTTGCTTCCTTTAACTCTCAGATTATAGACCAAACCATTCTATAGAGGGCCTAAAATACGTATCTTTCACAGTTTAAAATAATGTAGTCATTTAATATATCAAACATACTACAGCAAAAGTAAATATATTGATTTCAGCAACTGCTGACAATGACTTTAAACATTCTAACACTTCGAAGTAGGCCTACCTGCCTGTCACCACCAGCGTGACTTCCTTAATGTTTTCCGACTGTCAGTGTCTTAAAGTCTCTATGTTTATCAGTGTTTTCACTTGTGCTCTGGCTATTTCCTGTTGTGTCGGTGAAATGTTAATGGAGAGATTCTATACTAACATTCTCAGTACACAAAATATATAAAAATAAAGGGAAAATATAAGTGAATTTGAGACCAACCAGTGAAATACTTTTTACATTAAGCTGATTTGAGTGGAGACAGACAGATTTCCATCACGAAAGAAAACACAGGTGAGATTTTCCAGAGATGTTGATGATGCTGACAAAGAATGCATATCAGGAATACATTTTATTTTATGTTGTTGGTTGCTAGTTGCTAATAAATATGCCAGAATGATGCATAGAGAGATGAAGACTGAAGTGATTTTTTAAAATATAGAATTAAATGTTTTGTTCAGAGATTTCTTAGATATGCTTGTAGCTAAGGCATATTATTAATTTTTAAACTACAGTTTAACTGCTTCTAACATAATTAAATTGTTTACTGAGAAGGGAGGCAAATGCTTTTGATTTATTTGGTCTAAGTGTATAACAAGATTAATATATGGTATTGCAATGTTAATCAGACTTTGAAGTAATACGTTTTAGCCATTTAATTCTTTATTTTTTAATTTGTGGCACAGACCATTTACAGCCAAAAGGATTATGGTGACCACCAGGAAAGTAATTCTACCAAGTTTGACCATTTGGTTGTATATTACTTGTGCAGGTAAATAAATATGGATTGTTTAAATGCACTTAGCTGATGTTCTAATGTAGTTTGTGTGTATGTTTGTATTTATGTGTGTGTATATATTCAGTAGCGTTAGGTAGGGTTACTTTGAATTACATTACAGAATACTAATTACTTGAAGATAATATATAATGTAATCCAACACAATACTTCAATTCAATAATGTATTCATATAACTTTTCAGTATTTTAATTGTGTTAAAGTGTTTTTTTAAGTTATGTTACCAGGAAATGTTTTGTAATTTTAAGAATTTAAAATGTAAAAAAATAAAATAAATGTAAAGTATTTATTTTAAAGTATTTATAGGTATACACTTCCTCCTAACATGTATTTACTGTACCCTTTTATATTACTTAATGTGATTTCATAATGGTTTACCTTTAATATATATATTTTAATTTTTATATATATATATATATATATGTTTACAGATGAAGGCAAATCAAGCAAGAACAAATCATCTGTTGTTGGGAATACTGTAACTCTTCCATGTAAAAATGAATCGTTGAGTGAAATATCACAAGTCACTTGGAAAAAGGAAGAAGAAACCCTGATCAGTTACAAACCAGGCATACCTGCATTTAAATTTACAAATAAAACAATAGAAATCCAAAATGTAACAAAACTATATAGCTTAAAAATTTTCCACGTACATCATTCTGATGCTGGGAACTATACATGTTTGTCTACGACTAAAAAAGGAAGTTGGGAAGAAACCTGGGAGCTTCTGATTAAAGGTACAGCATATTTACTTCACATATTAGTCCTGGTGTTTCTTATTTTTCAGATTCGGCCATGAAGCACCAAATACAAAATGTGTTGTAGTCTAACAGTTTGTCACACTCAAATCAGCCCCAAGCGTGCTGCATCATGTGTTCCAGGCTCTTGAGCAGTGAGGTTGTGATGAATGACATTTTATGTTACCCAGAATTGAGGGGAGATATTATACATTTATTCCATGAGGAATGAAGTAGTAATAACCAACTACCCATATATATATATACACACAGTGGTTAAATTAAGTATTTTTGTTAATTTACACAGCCTACTCAACATGTTGCATGTTGAATGTTGTTTTTATCATAAAACAACAGTTAATGAAAAATAAAGAAACTGAAAGGTCTTGGTTAGATATTTCAGTTTTAAAATTTTCTTACAAATATTTCACAACATAAAACCAATGTCACCTAATAATAATTTCTTTAGAGTTTCAGTATTTAAAAATTAAAGATCAAACAAAATGAAATTTCATTGTAATCCAGTAATTTAAGAAAATAAATTATATATATATATATATATATATATATATATATATATATATATATATATATATATATATAATTTATTTTCTTAAATTACTGGATTACAATGAAATTTCATTTTGTTTGATCTTTAATTTTTAAATACTGAATACTGAATACTGAAACTCTAAAGAAAATAATGAGACTATCAGTGTTATTCACTTCACCTGTCAGTGGTTATAATGTTATGGCTGATCGGTGTATATATATATATATATATATATATATATATATATATATACACCGATCAGCCATAACATTATAACCACTGACAGGTGAAGTGAATAACACTGATAGTCTCATTATCATGGCACCTGTCAGTGGGTGGGATATATTAGGCAGCAAGTGAACATTTTGCCCTCAAAGTTGATGTTTTAGAAGCAGGAAAAATGGGCAAGCGTAAGGATCTGAGTGACTTTGACATGGGCCAAATTGTGATGACTAGAACTGGGTCAGATCATCTCCAAAACTGTAGCTCTTGTGGTATGTTCCCGGTCTGCAGTGTTCAGCACCTGTAAAAAGTGGTCCAATGAAGGAAAAGCGGTGAACCGGTGACAGGGTCATGGGCAGCCAAGGCTCATTGAAACACATGGAGAGCAAAGGCTGGCCCATGTGATCCGATCCAACAGATGAGCTACTGTAGCTCAAATTGCTGAAAAAGTTAATGCTGGTTCTGATAGAAAGGTGTCAGAACACACAGTGCATCGCAGTTTGTTGCGTATGGGGCTGCGTAGCTGCAGACCAGTCAGGGTGCCCATGCTGACCACTGTCCGCTGCCAAAAGCGCCTACAAAGGGCACGTGGGCATCAGAACTGGACCACGGAGCAATGGAAGAAGGTGGCCTGGTCTGATGAATGACGAGTTCAAGGTGTTGACTTGGCCTCCAAATTCCCCAGATCTCAATCCAGTCGAGCATCTGTGGGATGTGCTGGACAAACAAGTCCGATACATGGAGGCCCCACCTCACAACTTGGGTTCAAATCCCGGGTGGGACAGTGCTGTTGTACCCTTGAGCAAGGTACTTCACTTAGATTGCTCCAGTAAAATGCCCAGCTGTATAAATGGGTACAAATGTAAGTTGCCCTGGATAAGAGCGTCTGCTAAATGACAAATAATGTAATGTAATGATCTGTTGCTAACACCTTGGTGCCAGATACCACAGCACACCTTCAGAGGTCTAGTGGAGTCCTTGCCTGTCAGGGCTATTTTGGCGGCAAAAGGGGGACACAATATTAGGCAGGTGGTCATAATGTTATGGCTGATCGGTGTATGTATGTACAGTTAGGTCCATAACTATTTGGACAGTGACACAGTTGTCAACATTTTGGATCTGTACGCCACCACAATGGATTTGAAAGGAAACAGTACAGGCCTGGCAGAGCATCACCAGGGAAGAAACCCACCATCTGGTGATGTCTATATGTTCCAGACTTCAAGCAGTCATTGACTGCAAATTATTTGCTAATGTATTGAAACTCACAATTTAATTCATGATTATGTTAGTTTGACCAATTAATTTTAAGCCCCTAAAATTGGGGGGACCACATATAAAAATGTATGTAATTCCTACACTGATCATCCAATTTGGATGTAACTACCCTCAAATTAAAGATGAAAGTCTACACTTAAAAAACTTTGATGTTTTCCTTTCAAATCCATTGTGATGGTGTACAGAGCCAAAATGATTACAATTGTGTCACTGTCCAGATATTTATGGACCTAACTGTATGTATGTACATACAGAAAGGTGACACATTAAAATAAAAACGAACATAAACTGTCTTAGTAAGGTGTTGGGCTACAGAACAGCTTCAGTGCTCCTTGGCATAGATTCTATGAGGCACTTGAACTCTACTGGAGGGATGGAACACCATTTTTTTAAAAAGATTCTCTCATTTGGTGTTTTGATGATGATGGTGGCGTCTAACACGTTGGTCAAAATCTCCCATAGGTGCTGTTCAATTGGGTTGAGATCTGGTGACTGCGAAGGCCATAGCATATGATTTACATAATTTCCATACTCATCAAACCATTCAGTGACCCCTCGTGCCCTGTGGATGGGGGTATTGTCATCCTGGAAGAGACCACTCCCATCAGGATAGAAATGTTATAGGATAAAGGTTATCACTCAGAATAACTTTTTAATGATTTGAAGTGACTGCTTCTTCTAAGGGGAAAAGTGGACCCAAACCATGCCAGGAAAATGCCCCCTACAGCATATCAGAGCATATCAATAGGGGTAAAGCAGTCAGGCCTGTACCGTTCTCTTGGTGTACACCACACACGCATTCGCCCACTTGTAGAGAATATGGTGAAGGATGACTCATCTGACCATAACACTTTTTTCCAGATCTCTGTAGACCAGTGCCTATGTTTTTTGCAACACTGAACTCTCATATGTGCATTTGTCTTTGTAATGTGGGGTTTATGTACTGCAACCCTACTATAATATCTCTCTCTGTGTAGTTCTGAACAGACTGTTCTTGCTGACACAGAGTGATCACATCCTGCATTGACATTCTCAGTCACCTGGGAAAGAGTTGCTCTTCTGTTTTTCCTTCCATATCACAGTAAATGCTGAGCATCACGGTCATTAAATGTGTGCTTCTGACCACAATTTCCAACCCTATTTACTGATGTCTTTTCCATAGATCTAAATGCAGATGTAATTTTATTCATTGTTCTTATTGAAACACTAACCAGTTGAGCAGTTTTTGTGACTGAAGCTCCTGCCATTTGTGCCCCAATAATGACTCCTCTTTCAAAGTCACTTAGATCCTTTCCTCTTGCCCTCTTGATCCAAAATTGATGTCAACTGGGCCTGCTTAGCATTTTTATACATGCCACAGAGCATGATAGGATGTTCATTGCTTAATTGTGTCATGCAGTACACCTCTTTGGAGACATCTGCATGTGTTATATTCCTCCACTCACTTATTCAGGTTTTTCCTTTAATTTGTCACCCATCTGTGTATATGTATGGATATATATATATATATATATATATATATATATATATATATATATATATGTTTGTATATATTGGTTAATATATCCATAACTTGAAAAAAGTACCAAGGCTAGCACCAAAGTGCCCTTGATGTAACAGAAGGAGAAATAAAACCTCCTGCTGCCATCTTGTGCTCCTCAGGTTTCTAAAAGAACAGTGTTCATCACATCCAGAAAGCATTTAAAATGCCACAAGACTAGGAGTTATATTTCAGAGTTATATACTGTGTTACTACACCCTCTTAAGCATTATTTGGCAGTGTTACGTGCAGCTCCTGTGCATAGACATTACACTGTATTCCTACATCGTTTGAAAGTTTATTCTCTTGGCTACCAGTGTGTTTCATTCTCGAACACATCTGATTTACAGTTTCCATGTTGCCCGCCATCATTCAGAGCCTGGGGGGTAAACGAGCAGTCTGCTGGTGGGGGGGTTGAGTCTCATTCAGATGGTCAAAGATCACTCAGATTCGATCGGATTTCTTTGCAAATAGGCTTGTTTTGTTCAGAACAACCTAATGATTAATCCAGTATATATATATATATATATATATATATATATATACACACAGTATATATGATGTTCTATCAAACACAGAGAAGTTCAGATTCAATTATGTAAAATCATTGAGTATTAATACACTAGTAGATAGTAGGGTTTTTTGGGCGCGGCCTATTTTGTTATGACGTATGCCCTAAGCTTATTAATATTCCTACGTCATAATTGGGGGGCGTGATTTTAGGTAGATTTATTTCCTTAATTATTCCTACGTCATATCCGTCAGAAAGTGTACACCCATAAAACCCTGAACAACAAGGCCGCCCATAACCGGTTGTTCTTGTTGTTCTTGTTGGTCAACTGTAGAGTGTGAATGGGTCGGCTCTTCCTGTAGTGGTTGGGGGTCTTTTTTAAATATACATGTAATGGTCCTAGGTCTTAACAAGGCCTATTTTGAATAGTGCGTTTATCATATTCACACTGTCTATGTCTCTGTCTGTCTCTCTCTCTCTCTCTCTCGCCCAAGCATTTTATAAGATCAACAAGTTCTGTTGTCTGTAATGGTCCCAGGTCTTAACAATGCCATTTTGAATAGTGCGTTTATCATATTCACACTGTCTCTGTCTCTGTCTGTCTCTCTCTCTCTCTGTCTCTCTCGCCCAAGCATTTTATAAGATCAACAAGTTCTGTTGTCTGTAATGGTCACAGGTCCTAACAATGCCTGTTTTGCATAGGGTACTTATGTTAACCCCAAGGTATATGGCTCTGTCTCTCCCCTCAAATTTAATTAAAAATAAAATTAAAAAAAGAGGGTGTGTGTGTGTGTGGGGGTGTTTGTGTGTATAGGTTAATTGTTTTTGTAAAAAAAAAAAAAAAAAAAAAAAAAGCTGTGGTTATATTTTATCTCACACATAATGTGTTCATTCGTTTTACTTAAATACATTCTAGGGTCTTAAAGCTCATAAGAGTTAGACTTAAGATAAGGATATGTTTTTAAGGTATTTTAGCAGTCTCAATCCCTGATGATAAGGAATCATTTAAAAAATAAAAACAACTGATCACTCAATGCTAAATAGATCACAACACTCAAGGCTAAATCACTCACACCATGGGGGGCGGGGGTGGGCTCAGACAAACGTAGGTATGGCGTGTGTTATCAGAACATTCAGAATACTTTTAAACTATATAATTTATAAGCTTTGTAAAATAAACCCAAATATCTCTTTTGCGGGGATAAACGCTGTTCTGAGTAGTTTGTGACTTGTTTAATACCAAACAAAGCATCGCTATTAAAAAAAAAAAAAAAAAAAAAAAAAAGCTGTGGTTATATTTTATCTCACACATAATGTGTTCATTCGTTTTACTTAAATACATTCTAGGGTCTTAAAGCTCATAAGAGTTAGACTTAAGATAAGGATATGTTTTTAAGGTATTTTAGCAGTCTCAATCCCTGATGATAAGGAATCATTTAAAAAATAAAAACAACTGATCACTCAATGCTAAATAGATCACAACACTCAAGGCTAAATCACTCACACCATGGGGGGCGGGGGTGGGCTCAGACAAACGTAGGTATGGCGTGTGTTATCAAAACATTCAGAATACTTTTAAACTATATAATTTATAAGCTTTGTAAAATAAACCCAAATATCTCTTTTGCGGGGATAAACGCTGTTCTGAGTAGTTTGTGACTTGTTTAATACCAAACAAAGCATCGCTATTAAAAAAAAAAAAAAAAAAAAAAAAAAAAGCTGTGGTTATATTTTATCTCACACATAATGTGTTCATTCGTTTTACTTAAATACATTCTAGGGTCTTAAAGCTCATAAGAGTTAGACTTAAGATAAGGATATGTTTTTAAGGTATTTTAGCAGTCTCAATCCCTGATGATAAGGAATCATTTAAAAAATAAAAACAACTGATCACTCAATGCTAAATAGATCACAACACTCAAGGCTAAATCACTCACACCATGGGGGGCGGGGGTGGGCTCAGACAAACGTCGGTATGGCGTGTGTTATCAAAACATTCAGAATACTTTTAAACTATATAATTTATAAGCTTTGTAAAATAAACCCAAATATCTCTTTTGCGGGGATAAACGCTGTTCTGAGTAGTTTGTGACTTGTTTAATACCAAACAAAGCATCGCTATTAAAAAAAAAAAAAACGCTGTAAAAGCGCTACTTATTTTAGATCTTTATAGTTATTTTCTTGGCTCAGGTTGTTTTTTAGCGCGTATAAAGGCCTGAAATATTCTTAGTGTTTATTGACTATAGGTCTTGATGCTTAAAAATGTTTTTTGAGAGACCAAAAGGTTCTAATAAAAGTTTAGAGTAGAGAGGAGAGAGATCGTCGCCATCTTGGTTTCTATTTGAAATTTGATGCAGGGTCATTTTATTGGTTGTTTTTGATATGTTAATTGGTAACAGGATGGCACAAAGGCCAGCCCAGAACAATGCCTTACAAGCAGATCCGGCATCTGGCCATCAGTATAAGTATGAAGGTCTGGTCTTCAGCTCGACAGACTCGTACTGACCTTTCGATTTAAGCCTAAAGATCAACAATGTCCGGAAACAACATCAACGACTTCGATTTAAACGAGTTTTTAGGTAAGTCTTCAGATTATTTTCATTGACTCAGAGCGTGTTGTGGGCATGTATTGTAAATAAGGTTATAACATCTGTTTTAAGTTCTGTAAAATTATTTTTCAGCCAGTCAACAGGAGTTAATTCCCAACGCTGAGGATATCATCTGGAACAACGACGGTAAGATTTTTGTGTTTGCGCTCATGGGTTCTTATGTATGGGTGTGTGTGTGGTTTTGAAGCGGCTCATTAGAGTTATGAAAACGTTTTAATATATATTAATGCCGGTCTCTTTAATTACACAGAAACTATCGAAAGGCCTGTGATTAATGTCTCCCAGGATCAACCAAGAGAAGTGGTTGTCCCTAGACAGGCTGTCTGCCGACCGGGTAAGAACTAAACCCCTGTTTGTTTGTATAACGTTTCTGTAAGATGTTTGAGGCCCGTTTTGTTAATTTTAAAAAATTATCCTTTCTAACAGTATTAAGAAACGTGGTTCGAGACAACGAAAGGCCTTCCACATCGAGGTCTTGTTTCGTTTTACCTTCGAGAACCGTAACCTTTCAAGAATCTGAAAGGCCGTCAGCCCCTGTATCTGATAGCGGTGAGTATATATCTGCCGCTTGTAAGAGGTTAAAGCTTTTTATAAAGCGGGGTGGTTAAAGGTTAAACATGTCTCTTACCTCCACAGAAGTGCAAAAAGCTAAACCAGCTGAAAAACATAAGAAACGATTATTCTTTGGAGGTAAGTAAGATCTTTCAAACTTTAATGTTTTTAAAAGGGCTTTGTTTGCCCGTTGAGGGCTAATATTTAAGCGATGGGTGCCCATTTCCTGTAGGGCGGGGGGTTCTGGGAAAGATCTTTAGAAGTCCGGACAGGTCTAGGCTTGTTTCTGTGGCATGTGTTTAGAAATGACCGATTGTCCTACCGTCTGGTTAGGAAGTAAAGCTGTCCGAAAGGTTTTAGTAAGTTGTTTGGCTTATCTTCCGCAATTATACTTCTGTTTTAAAGTGGCTGTAGGAAAAGGCTTGAAGGTGTTCATTGTATTTAATATTTAAACAGATCGTGAAAACGTTTGTGAAACAGGAAGTCCCGGGATCAGGAAGCGTTTACACTTGGAAGGTTCGTTTAAAAATGAAATGTGGTGTGTGTGTGTATAAAAAGTTTTATTAACAATATTACAGTTTTTAAAGAAACATTTAAGAAACCGTTTATTTACAGAGGCTTCTCTGTTTTACATTTATTATCAAGTCCTAATAAATATATTGTCTGTAAATAATAAGGCGTTGTAGTGAATGTCTAAGCCTATTTTCAAAGGTCTAAAAAAGCTAAAGGTTTTGAAGGTCCTGGATATGTTGTTTTAAGTTTGATTTCTGTCGCCGTTTAAAGATGTAAATGTAATGTATATTTTTATTCTTCCCAAGACTCTTGGGATAGTCATTCTGTGGATGAACTATTGAGGACAATTACCCCGTCTAAGTGGGATCAAACATCTTCCCCGGAGAGATCACCGAGAGGATCCCCCACGGTGGTCTTGGAGACCCCCCAACATCTACTCAGGCCACAGCCTTCTGGGGGTAATTCAACAACCCAGATTCAGCCCGACGCATTGTCGGTCGGAACAAATACAGGCAACCAACAACCTCAGGGGTCGCCGTCAGGCAGGGTTGACACACCACCCAACGACGGACTGGTTTCAACATCGTCCCCCCATCCCCGTTTCTTGGCTACAGAAACGCTGAACAGTACACCGCGATTTGCCAGGGTGTCACCGCAAAGGCCTTCTTGGTCTCCGTCCGTGAGTATACGCTCGCTCCCTGCCTCCTTCGACCGAGATTTACCGGAGCGACCATCCTTTGAAGCTGTGCCAGGACACCATCCCCCGGAGCTACTTCCTGAAGGTCGGCATGAGTTGCTACGTACTTTGTTACTAAATCAAAGACTTGTGTTAGTGGGACAAAACCTTGTGATAGAGAGCCAAAACACCCTTATTAATACCCTTACTAACGAATTGTACCGTATTTAATGTTTTAATAGATACAAAACGCCTTACTATTGTAGGTTGTTGGAAAAATAAGAAATAAAAAAAAAAATGTCCGGACTTGGTAAAAGAACTCACAAACTAAAGGATTATGATCAAGTTAGGGCCCCAAAAAGACCTTCCCGAGAGAACATCCCCGGCCCTGTTGTGAACTCCTCTGATGTCCCAATGAACCAGGAACTATTACAAATGATAAATGATTTAAATAACCCCCAATCACCCCCGATAGAATGTGAATTAACAGACTTACCGGTGAACCCCGACCTGTTACAGATGGTCAATGATCTAAATAACCACCTCCCAACGGTAGAGCTTATAGAGGTTCAACCCCTAGTTCACCCCGATTTGTTTGAAATGGTGGAGGCTTTGGAGACGCTACCCCGACCAAATTCTGCTCCTGTTATAAATGATTTGAGACAATTAGAACACAGTACGGCGGCAGAAGCAGCCGTCACTATAGAGGAGGGTCTTGACATTAACCGGTTGGATATCTTTGAAGGACTTTTACAGGCTTTAAATGAGCCTCCTCAAAAAGGGGGTTTTGTAGATGTCAGCAGTGGGGGTGTTCGGAATGTGGAGGGTTCTGAGACTGATAAGGTTGTGGAGGACATGCTCTGTGAGAATGTAGGGGTTGAAGGCTTTGTTCAAAATGATGATGTGGCCAAGAGTACCAGTGATCCCGTGATTATAGATAGACCGGCCTATAACAATTTTGAAATGATTCAGCGTTTTAATTTTGCAGAACTTTTAAATTGTGACAATTATGCAGAAATATTTGTCAACATACACGAGGCCTTGCAAAACATGCTTGAACAGGTTGCTGAAAGGGTCAGACCTCGAGATGTTGTACAGTTAGAACTCAGAGGGGATGATTTGTTTAGCAACCTATCTGTAATGATGAGTGGAGATAATTTAGATGTTGATGAATTTCTGGCTAAAATCGAAGCGTTATTGCAAAGTAACGCATCCATCTTAGCGGATGAAAGTCTGTCTCTGGTAATGAATGTGGTTCGTAACCCTGAGGGTGGGGCACTTAGAAGACTGTCGAAATGCTTGAAGAACGACATAATTAGGAACAAGCTCAGGCAATTAGTGGTGAGTTCCAATGGGGACAATAAGCTCTGTTTTGCTTACAGTTTAATAAAACTACTCACCCCCGACATGCCTGAACCCCAAGCTATGCAAGAGGCTTTAATGCTTCATCAGAGGGCCGGCTTAAACTCTCAACAGATGGTTGCCTTTTCAGACATTACCATGTTTGAGGAGTTGTTGTCTTTAAAAATTGTTGTGTGGTACCGTTGTGAGGTAAAGGAAGTATTTGTGAAATTTCAGACACATCCTGAAACCCATACACAGACACTGTTTCTCTTCCTAAGTGATAGTCATTACTTTGGAATAAAGAGTTTGACGGCTTTTTTGGGTTGTTCGTATGTTTGTCATTGGTGTTATAAGGCCTTCAATGATAAGCTTAAGCACCGCTGTGACGGTTACTGTAACGTCTGTTTCAATCCGCAATGTCGTAAGGGTTTGGCCCCTACCATCCGATGTAAAGATTGCTTAAGGATTTGTCTCTCCGCGTTCTGTTTTTCCGAACATAAGGTACAGAGGGCCGCTGCTGAGGGGGTTAAAAAATGGAGTTATTGTGATCAAACTAAATATTGCCCGCAGTGTTGCCTCCAGTACCGTTTTCATGAGGTTAAACCACACAAATGTCTGGAGCCGAGATGTAGGATCTGTAATGCTGATTTAACCCCGGGGTCTGAACACCAGTGCTTTATTCAGCCGGTTAAAAAGGAGCCGCCGCACAACCGGTATGTCTTTTTTGATTTTGAATGCCGGCAAGAAAACGGGGTCCATGTTGCTAATTATATACACTGTATTGACATGTTGGATTGTGAGTGGTCAGCTAGCGGTGAGAGTTGTGTCAGGGATTTCTTTACGCGGTATCGCGGTCCAAAATACCTCAATTACACATTTATTGCCCACAATGCTAAGGGTTATGATTCTTACATTTTGATGAAGTATCTGGTGGAAAATGGGGTGACCCCAAAAATAATAGCTCAGGGTAGCAAGATCATGTGTTTCACCGACGAAGCTTTCAACCAACGTTACATAGACTCGTTAAATTTCCTCCCCATGAAATTGAGCGCTTTGCCTAAAGCTCTGGGTTTTGAGGCTCAGAAGAAAGGTTGGTTCTGCCATTTTTTTAATACTAAGGACACTCAAAATTATCGAGGGTCCTACCCGCCCGCCTCTTATTATGGGGTTGATACTATGATGTCTCATGAGAGGGAGGAATTCTTTAAATGGTACAATACGGTTAAGGGCGGTGTTTTTGATTTCCGAGAAGAGATGGCCGCTTATTGTAAAAATGATGTGGTGATCCTTAAAGAAGCCTGTTTGCGTTTCCGCGCCGAGGTTATCAACACATCGGGTCTCGACCCTTTGCAAAGTGTGACCATAGCGTCTCTCTGCATGAAAATGTATCGATCCAATTTCTTGCAGAAAAACACTATAGCGGTCACCACTTCTGACAACTATCGTGCTAGACAAAAGAACTTTTCGACTGTCTCCATACAGTGGCTGGAATATCTGAGTGCCCGGGATAACATCTTCATCAGACATGCTTTAAATCAAGGGGAAGTCAAAATGGGGCCTTACTACTTAGACGGTTTTAGCGACGTGTCCGGGCGGCGTACCGCTTATGAGTTTGCTGGTTGTATTTACCATGGCTGTCCTCAGTGCTTCGACCCAAACACCTTTAACCCCGTAACACAAATACTCTGTGGTGATATGTACTATGATTTCCAGGAACGAATTGAAACTTTAAAAAACACCTATGGTTTGAATGTGCTGGTGATTTGGGAACACGCGTGGACGACCCTGAAGCAACAGGATGTGGGGGTACAACGGTTTATGGAAACCTTGGACTTTCCTGAACGTCTAGAGCCCAGGGATGCGTTATTTGGGGGTCGTACCAACGCCCTCTGTTTACATTATGAGGTAAAGGAGGGTGAGAGAGTAGATTACTATGATTTCACCAGTCTGTACCCTTATGTCAACAAGACCAAAATGTACCCGGTGGGGCATCCAACCATTGTTTATCGTGACTTTCTCGAAATCGGACAGTACTTTGGTTTGATCAAAGTCACCATGTACCCTCCTCGCGAGCTGTTCTTACCCGTGTTGCCTTACAGGTGTTCGGGAAAATTGATGTTCCCTCTGTGTAGAACGTGTGTGGAAACTGAAAATCAAAATACCTCTTGTCTGCACAGTGATGACGAGAGAGCGCTGACGGGTGTCTGGTGTAGCATTGAGCTTGACAAGGCGGTGGAGAAAGGTTACAGAGTCGGTAAGGTGTATGAGTTTTGGCATTTTTCTGAAAAATCTGATACTCTTTTTGCTGAGTACATTATGACCCATCTGAAAGGGAAACAGGAGGCATCGGGCTATCCCTCATGGTGTGTTGACTCCGCGGCCAAAGAGCGGTACGTTCAGCAATATTTTGAAAAGGAAGGGATCCGTCTAGAGCCGGGGAACATAACTGTAAACCCCGCCAATAGACAAATGTCCAAACTGATTTTAAACAGTCTGTGGGGGAAGTTTGGGGAAAGAAATAACCGTCTAAACACAACCTTGATTAAAACCCCTGAACCGTTTGTTTAGTGATCTATTTTCCAATGTGTACCCCTTTTTATTGCGATAGATCTGATTTCCGGCTGTAATAATCTCGCGAGGAGGCGCGTCTTTCTCGGTTACAAAACTTTGTACCAGGGTCGTCAGAGACTTGATGTTAATGAGCTTGTTGTTACAATGGTTCAGAGTGAAACCCTTAACTTTCATACAGGTCTTACCCGCAGCCGTTCTGTATGCGTAAGTCTTAGGACCCCCTGAAACAAACTCCACTATGTGGTCCTGAGGATCTAGCTCGCTCGTTAACTCCCCAAGGTAGTCCCCGAGGGGAGGGACCCAATCCCCTGGCCTGGTGACAAAGATTACAGAGTCAGTATCATGATAGAGCGTGCGTTCCTGCAGCTGATCCATTAAGTTGTACAGTTCAAGCCGGGCGTAAGCCGTGGTAAAAACCGCTATGAAAACATTAACGTTTCCCTGTTTGGTGGTGAAATCTTTAGGGGCCCTCCACTGGACCTGTGCCACGTGGTCATTTAAGAATTGAAAGTGTGATACTGCATGTTGTTTTAATCAAGGTTGTGTTTAGACGGTTATTTCTTTCCCCAAACTTCCCCCACAGACTGTTTAAAATCAGTTTGGACATTTGTCTATTGGCGGGGTTTACAGTTATGTTCCCCGGCTCTAGACGGATCCCTTCCTTTTCAAAATATTGCTGAACGTACCGCTCTTTGGCCGCGGAGTCAACACACCATGAGGGATAGCCCGATGCCTCCTGTTTCCCTTTCAGATGGGTCATAATGTACTCAGCAAAAAGAGTATCAGATTTTTCAGAAAAATGCCAAAACTCATACACCTTACCGACTCTGTAACCTTTCTCCACCGCCTTGTCAAGCTCAATGCTACACCAGACACCCGTCAGCGCTCTCTCGTCATCACTGTGCAGACAAGAGGTATTTTGATTTTCAGTTTCCACACACGTTCTACACAGAGGGAACATCAATTTTCCCGAACACCTGTAAGGCAACACGGGTAAGAACAGCTCGCGAGGAGGGTACATGGTGACTTTGATCAAACCAAAGTACTGTCCGATTTCGAGAAAGTCACGATAAACAATGGTTGGATGCCCCACCGGGTACATTTTGGTCTTGTTGACATAAGGGTACAGACTGGTGAAATCATAGTAATCTACTCTCTCACCCTCCTTTACCTCATAATGTAAACAGAGGGCGTTGGTACGACCCCCAAATAACGCATCCCTGGGCTCTAGACGTTCAGGAAAGTCCAAGGTTTCCATAAACCGTTGTACCCCCACATCCTGTTGCTTCAGGGTCGTCCACGCGTGTTCCCAAATCACCAGCACATTCAAACCATAGGTGTTTTTTAAAGTTTCAATTCGTTCCTGGAAATCATAGTACATATCACCACAGAGTTTTTGTGTTACGGGGTTAAAGGTGTTTGGGTCGAAGCACTGAGGACAGCCATGGTAAATACAACCAGCAAACTCATAAGCGGTACGCCGCCCGGACACGTCGCTAAAACCGTCTAAGTAGTAAGGCCCCATTTTGACTTCCCCTTGATTTAAAGCATGTCTGATGAAGATGTTATCCCGGGCACTCAGATATTCCAGCCACTGTATGGAGACAGTCGAAAAGTTCTTTTGTCTAGCACGATAGTTGTCAGAAGTGGTGACCGCTATAGTGTTTTTCTGCAAGAAATTGGATCGATACATTTTCATGCAGAGAGACGCTATGGTCACACTTTGCAAAGGGTCGAGACCCGATGTGTTGATAACCTCGGCGCGGAAACGCAAACAGGCTTCTTTAAGGATCACCACATCATTTTTACAATAAGCGGCCATCTCTTCTCGGAAATCAAAAACACCGCCCTTAACCGTATTGTACCATTTAAAGAATTCCTCCCTCTCATGAGACATCATAGTATCAACCCCATAATAAGAGGCGGGCGGGTAGGACCCTCGATAATTTTGAGTGTCCTTAGTATTAAAAAAATGGCAGAACCAACCTTTCTTCTGAGCCTCAAAACCCAGAGCTTTAGGCAAAGCGCTCAATTTCATGGGGAGGAAATTTAACGAGTCTATGTAACGTTGGTTGAAAGCTTCGTCGGTGAAACACATGATCTTGCTACCCTGAGCTATTATTTTTGGGGTCACCCCATTTTCCACCAGATACTTCATCAAAATGTAAGAATCATAACCCTTAGCATTGTGGGCAATAAATGTGTAATTGAGGTATTTTGGACCGCGATACCGCGTAAAGAAATCCCTGACACAACTCTCACCGCTAGCTGACCACTCACAATCCAACATGTCAATACAGTGTATATAATTAGCAACATGGACCCCGTTTTCTTGCCGGCATTCAAAATCAAAAAAGACATACCGGTTGTGCGGCGGCTCCTTTTTAACCGGCTGAATAAAGCACTGGTGTTCAGACCCCGGGGTTAAATCAGCATTACAGATCCTACATCTCGGCTCCAGACATTTGTGTGGTTTAACCTCATGAAAACGGTACTGGAGGCAACACTGCGGGCAATATTTAGTTTGATCACAATAACTCCATTTTTTAACCCCCTCAGCAGCGGCCCTCTGTACCTTATGTTCGGAAAAACAGAACGCGGAGAGACAAATCCTTAAGCAATCTTTACATCGGATGGTAGGGGCCAAACCCTTACGACATTGCGGATTGAAACAGACGTTACAGTAACCGTCACAGCGGTGCTTAAGCTTATCATTGAAGGCCTTATAACACCAATGACAAACATACGAACAACCCAAAAAAGCCGTCAAACTCTTTATTCCAAAGTAATGACTATCACTTAGGAAGAGAAACAGTGTCTGTGTATGGGTTTCAGGATGTGTCTGAAATTTCACAAATACTTCCTTTACCTCACAACGGTACCACACAACAATTTTTAAAGACAACAACTCCTCAAACATGGTAATGTCTGAAAAGGCAACCATCTGTTGAGAGTTTAAGCCGGCCCTCTGATGAAGCATTAAAGCCTCTTGCATAGCTTGGGGTTCAGGCATGTCGGGGGTGAGTAGTTTTATTAAACTGTAAGCAAAACAGAGCTTATTGTCCCCATTGGAACTCACCACTAATTGCCTGAGCTTGTTCCTAATTATGTCGTTCTTCAAGCATTTCGACAGTCTTCTAAGTGCCCCACCCTCAGGGTTACGAACCACATTCATTACCAGAGACAGACTTTCATCCGCTAAGATGGATGCGTTACTTTGCAATAACGCTTCGATTTTAGCCAGAAATTCATCAACATCTAAATTATCTCCACTCATCATTACAGATAGGTTGCTAAACAAATCATCCCCTCTGAGTTCTAACTGTACAACATCTCGAGGTCTGACCCTTTCAGCAACCTGTTCAAGCATGTTTTGCAAGGCCTCGTGTATGTTGACAAATATTTCTGCATAATTGTCACAATTTAAAAGTTCTGCAAAATTAAAACGCTGAATCATTTCAAAATTGTTATAGGCCGGTCTATCTATAATCACGGGATCACTGGTACTCTTGGCCACATCATCATTTTGAACAAAGCCTTCAACCCCTACATTCTCACAGAGCATGTCCTCCACAACCTTATCAGTCTCAGAACCCTCCACATTCCGAACACCCCCACTGCTGACATCTACAAAACCCCCTTTTTGAGGAGGCTCATTTAAAGCCTGTAAAAGTCCTTCAAAGATATCCAACCGGTTAATGTCAAGACCCTCCTCTATAGTGACGGCTGCTTCTGCCGCCGTACTGTGTTCTAATTGTCTCAAATCATTTATAACAGGGGCAGAATTTGGTCGGGGTAGCGTCTCCAAAGCCTCCACCATTTCAAACAAATCGGGGTGAACTAGGGGTTGAACCTCTATAAGCTCTACCGTTGGGAGGTGGTTATTTAGATCATTGACCATCTGTAACAGGTCGGGGTTCACCGGTAAGTCTGTTAATTCACATTCTATCGGGGGTGATTGGGGGTTATTTAAATCATTTATCATTTGTAATAGTTCCTGGTTCATTGGGACATCAGAGGAGTTCACAACAGGGCCGGGGATGTTCTCTCGGGAAGGTCTTTTTGGGGCCCTAACTTGATCATAATCCTTTAGTTTGTGAGTTCTTTTACCAAGTCCGGACATTTTTTTTTTTATTTCTTATTTTTCCAACAACCTACAATAGTAAGGCGTTTTGTATCTATTAAAACATTAAATACGGTACAATTCGTTAGTAAGGGTATTAATAAGGGTGTTTTGGCTCTCTATCACAAGGTTTTGTCCCACTAACACAAGTCTTTGATTTAGTAACAAAGTACGTAGCAACTCATGCCGACCTTCAGGAAGTAGCTCCGGGGGATGGTGTCCTGGCACAGCTTCAAAGGATGGTCGCTCCGGTAAATCTCGGTCGAAGGAGGCAGGGAGCGAGCGTATACTCACGGACGGAGACCAAGAAGGCCTTTGCGGTGACACCCTGGCCAATCGCGGTGTACTGTTCAGCGTTTCTGTAGCCAAGAAACGGGGATGGGGGGACGATGTTGAAACCAGTCCGTCGTTGGGTGGTGTGTCAACCCTGCCTGACGGCGACCCCTGAGGTTGTTGGTTGCCTGTATTTGTTCCGACCGACAATGCGTCGGGCTGAATCTGGGTTGTTGAATTACCCCCAGAAGGCTGTGGCCTGAGTAGATGTTGGGGGGTCTCCAAGACCACCGTGGGGGATCCTCTCGGTGATCTCTCCGGGGAAGATGTTTGATCCCACTTAGACGGGGTAATTGTCCTCAATAGCTCATCCACAGAATGACTATCCCAAGAGTCTTGGGAAGAATAAAAATATACATTACATTTACATCTTTAAACGGCGACAGAAATCAAACTTAAAACAACATATCCAGGACCTTCAAAACCTTTAGCTTTTTTAGACCTTTGAAAATAGGCTTAGACATTCACTACAACGCCTTATTATTTACAGACAATATATTTATTAGGACTTGATAATAAATGTAAAACAGAGAAGCCTCTGTAAATAAACGGTTTCTTAAATGTTTCTTTAAAAACTGTAATATTGTTAATAAAACTTTTTATACACACACACACCACATTTCATTTTTAAACGAACCTTCCAAGTGTAAACGCTTCCTGATCCCGGGACTTCCTGTTTCACAAACGTTTTCACGATCTGTTTAAATATTAAATACAATGAACACCTTCAAGCCTTTTCCTACAGCCACTTTAAAACAGAAGTATAATTGCGGAAGATAAGCCAAACAACTTACTAAAACCTTTCGGACAGCTTTACTTCCTAACCAGACGGTAGGACAATCGGTCATTTCTAAACACATGCCACAGAAACAAGCCTAGACCTGTCCGGACTTCTAAAGATCTTTCCCAGAACCCCCCGCCCTACAGGAAATGGGCACCCATCGCTTAAATATTAGCCCTCAACGGGCAAACAAAGCCCTTTTAAAAACATTAAAGTTTGAAAGATCTTACTTACCTCCAAAGAATAATCGTTTCTTATGTTTTTCAGCTGGTTTAGCTTTTTGCACTTCTGTGGAGGTAAGAGACATGTTTAACCTTTAACCACCCCGCTTTATAAAAAGCTTTAACCTCTTACAAGCGGCAGATATATACTCACCGCTATCAGATACAGGGGCTGACGGCCTTTCAGATTCTTGAAAGGTTACGGTTCTCGAAGGTAAAACGAAACAAGACCTCGATGTGGAAGGCCTTTCGTTGTCTCGAACCACGTTTCTTAATACTGTTAGAAAGGATAATTTTTTAAAATTAACAAAACGGGCCTCAAACATCTTACAGAAACGTTATACAAACAAACAGGGGTTTAGTTCTTACCCGGTCGGCAGACAGCCTGTCTAGGGACAACCACTTCTCTTGGTTGATCCTGGGAGACATTAATCACAGGCCTTTCGATAGTTTCTGTGTAATTAAAGAGACCGGCATTAATATATATTAAAACGTTTTCATAACTCTAATGAGCCGCTTCAAAACCACACACACACCCATACATAAGAACCCATGAGCGCAAACACAAAAATCTTACCGTCGTTGTTCCAGATGATATCCTCAGCGTTGGGAATTAACTCCTGTTGACTGGCTGAAAAATAATTTTACAGAACTTAAAACAGATGTTATAACCTTATTTACAATACATGCCCACAACACGCTCTATGTCAATGAAAATAATCTGAAGACTTACCTAAAAACTCGTTTAAATCGAAGTCGTTGATGTTGTTTCCGGACATTGTTGATCTTTAGGCTTAAATCGAAAGGTCAGTACGAGTCTGTCGAGCTGAAGACCAGACCTTCATACTTATACTGATGGCCAGATGCCGGATCTGCTTGTAAGGCATTGTTCTGGGCTGGCCTTTGTGCCATCCTGTTACCAATTAACATATCAAAAACAACCAATAAAATGACCCTGCATCAAATTTCAAATAGAAACCAAGATGGCGACGATCTCTCTCCTCTCTACTCTAAACTTTTATTAGAACCTTTTGGTCTCTCAAAAAACATTTTTAAGCATCAAGACCTATAGTCAATAAACACTAAGAATATTTCAGGCCTTTATACGCGCTAAAAAACAACCTGAGCCAAGAAAATAACTATAAAGATCTAAAATAAGTAGCGCTTTTACAGCGTTTTTTTTTTTTTTAATAGCGATGCTTTGTTTGGTATTAAACAAGTCACAAACTACTCAGAACAGCGTTTATCCCCGCAAAAGAGATATTTGGGTTTATTTTACAAAGCTTATAAATTATATAGTTTAAAAGTATTCTGAATGTTTTGATAACACACGCCATACCGACGTTTGTCTGAGCCCACCCCCGCCCCCCATGGTGTGAGTGATTTAGCCTTGAGTGTTGTGATCTATTTAGCATTGAGTGATCAGTTGTTTTTATTTTTTAAATGATTCCTTATCATCAGGGATTGAGACTGCTAAAATACCTTAAAAACATATCCTTATCTTAAGTCTAACTCTTATGAGCTTTAAGACCCTAGAATGTATTTAAGTAAAACGAATGAACACATTATGTGTGAGATAAAATATAACCACAGCTTTTTTTTTTTTTTTTTTTTTTTTTTTTAATAGCGATGCTTTGTTTGGTATTAAACAAGTCACAAACTACTCAGAACAGCGTTTATCCCCGCAAAAGAGATATTTGGGTTTATTTTACAAAGCTTATAAATTATATAGTTTAAAAGTATTCTGAATGTTTTGATAACACACGCCATACCTACGTTTGTCTGAGCCCACCCCCGCCCCCCATGGTGTGAGTGATTTAGCCTTGAGTGTTGTGATCTATTTAGCATTGAGTGATCAGTTGTTTTTATTTTTTAAATGATTCCTTATCATCAGGGATTGAGACTGCTAAAATACCTTAAAAACATATCCTTATCTTAAGTCTAACTCTTATGAGCTTTAAGACCCTAGAATGTATTTAAGTAAAACGAATGAACACATTATGTGTGAGATAAAATATAACCACAGCTTTTTTTTTTTTTTTTTTTTTTACAAAAACAATTAACCTATACACACAAACACCCCCACACACACACACCCTCTTTTTTTAATTTTATTTTTAATTAAATTTGAGGGGAGAGACAGAGCCATATACCTTGGGGTTAACATAAGTACCCTATGCAAAACAGGCATTGTTAGGACCTGTGACCATTACAGACAACAGAACTTGTTGATCTTATAAAATGCTTGGGCGAGAGAGACAGAGAGAGAGAGAGACAGACAGAGACAGAGACAGTGTGAATATGATAAACGCACTATTCAAAAGGGCATTGTTAAGACCTGGGACCATTACAGACAACAGAACTTGTTGATCTTATAAAATGCTTGGGCGAGAGAGACAGAGAGAGAGAGAGACAGACAGAGACAGAGACAGTGTGAATATGATAAACGCACTATTCAAAATGGCATTGTTAAGACCTGGGACCATTACAGACAACAGAACTTGTTGATCTTATAAAATGCTTGGGCGAGAGAGAGAGAGAGAGAGACAGACAGAGACATAGACAGTGTGAATATGATAAACGCACTATTCAAAACAGGCCTTGTTAAGACCTGGGACCATTACATGTATATTTAAAAAAGACCCCCAACCACTACAGGAAGAGCCGACCCATTCACACTCTACAGTTGACCAACAAGAACAACAAGAACAACCGGTTATGGGCGGCCTTGTTGTTCAGGGTTTTATGGGTGTACACTTTCTGACGGATATGACATAGGAATAATTAAGGAAATAAATCTACCTAAAATCACGCCCCCCAATTATGACGTAGGAATATTAATAAGCTTAGGGCATACGTCATAACAAAATAGGCCGCGCCCAAAAAACCCTACTATCTGCTTACACTGTAAACAGAGTTTTCCATCTTGACATTTTTAGCTATCTACGGGTGTTGCTTCTACCAAACCGTGGATGGCCTTGTTTTGATCAGTAGACTGTCTGGTTCCAGAATATGTCATAATTGTCAATATTTTCTGAGATTTTGTATTCCTACTCAGACCAAGTATACCCTCACCCTGCCATTTCATAATGCGGTGAGGGGGGGGTATAAAAATCACATCAGAGAATACTTCACATCGTTAGAAAGCTGAGAGTTTCAGCTTTCATGGGATACCAAACACTTGAACAACAGTGAAGAGTACACATGGGATTAAAGAGAAGCACATGGATTTGGTGCCCTTTTAAGTGTACCACAGGGGTTTGTCAGCTTAAGGGGTTACATTTTGTTAAACAAAATGATTCCATGATTTATTTTTTTATCTCCAATTGTTTATTTTTTCTATGCTTTAATTTTAGAGTATATTGAAACATTAAACTGCGTACATTTGAATAAAAACTGGAAAAATTGAGGTGTTCTAAAACTTTTGGCCGGTAGTGTATTTAAAGCAGAGTAAAATAGGAATAAAAAACAGACCAGAAACAATGCTGAAACTAGTAAGGGCCTACAAGAACATGAAGAAAAGAGATTTATGAAAAAAAAGTTATCTGAAGTTAACTGAACAAAGTGTAAAACAATCTACCAATGTGCATCATAGGTGCCACATACTCAGGTGTAGGGATTATTTCTGAGGACATTGAATTGAACATTAACAGGCTGCTGTAAGTATAGCCTCAAATGTTTCTCCTTGAACAGATAAGTGGTTTACACTTGTTTTTTGAGTTTGTATGTACAGGCATCATGAAAAGCTGACATAGCAGTGAACTATTTTAGACCCGTGTTGCCCAGCATTGCCGGCAAATCAATACTTGCATTATACCACAGACACTAAACAGAAAGCTTGTGGTTAACACAATACAATACAATTTCTTTGCAGCCATATGGTACCTGGAGATCAAGCATAACGGAAAATTGGCTGTGTTTGAAAAGCTAACAGGTGTTTTGCACAAAGGCACTGAAAGATGGCTAGAGTGCACAATTTATTTTTAACTTTTTTGATAAGATTGAAATGGAAAGCTTCCATTGTGATCTCAGCTGTCACCCCGCCCACCCAGCCCCCCAGCATGGATGTGACAGTTCATGCCATTTGTTACTCGAAGCACAATTGTTCCTTCTTAGTGTGGCTGAGAAATTAATAGGAGAGGAATTAGCAAGCTATCTGCACTGAATCTGGCCAAAAAAAATGCCCTCAGTTACAGTACAATACATCTGAATCTCTCTATGGTGTTTTAGGACAGGTTGGGTCAATCAACCATGATTTCAGCTGCATGATGATTATCATAAAAATAATCTAGTGCCTAGCCACCCCTCTCTATTCACACTTCAGAATATTGGTCAGTCTGACATATTGATATTTAACAAATATATCAATAATAATTAAAATCATCATTTATATTTATAGATCCCACAGAGACTGCAGTAACCAATAAGATTATCCTTTCTGTGGTTCCTGCCACTGCAACCATCCTTCTTCTGATCATACTATGCTTTGTTCTAAAAGGAAAAAGCAAGCGGTAAGTTCATTGAATTAAAAAACTCATAAAAATACCTTTAGTTAATTTCTTAGCCTCATTTCTAAATTACCTCGGCCTTCATTGCCTTGTTGTTCTGGTGGGAAACACCAGTGCTTTAATATATGATTTTGGGATTTGGTTATTAATGCAATTTTCAAGTCTGTTAAACTCAGACCCATGATTCATTAAAGTTTTCACACTGTTTCTGTAATGATGTTTTATTTGTATTTTATTAGCCTAGGGAAAGGCAGTTTGGTCTTCAATAGTCATCACCTTAATTAACCTTTTTAATTTCTTCTTCTGCTGTTAAAATGCAGATGTGAGAGTACACGAGAAAACCAGAGACAGGCAGAGGAAATTACAAGAAAGGTAATTTGCCATTTGAGTTGTAATGCTGTATATTATAAGGCAATTTGTATTTCTGATTGACACCCTTCACTTCCTGAAATACACCCACATTTAAATGGATGTAATAGCAATAAAGGTGTATTATATAAAAAAATGAAATAAACATATTTAATGTATATTTGCCCCTTCATGGCTTTCAATACAGACATATATGTTCTCTTTTTCTCCAGTTGCCTTCCTGTACTGTTGTTACTGAAGGATAATGGGGATTTGTATCAGAAATACCAATGGCCTGGGAGAGCAAGGGGGCTGAATGTTAGTAAGTGAGGAACACCTGCACTAGACATTGTGTTTGTTTTGTATTGAGGTCAGTAAACAGTTGAATACACAGATAATGGACATAAAAATGGAAACACTAACATAATGTCACTCAGTAGGTTGCAGGGCCACCATGTGCATCCAGGAAGGCATGGGTCAGCAAGGGTCTGGAAATGTGGCATCATGAGATGCTGAAGATAACTCAGTACAGTAGCATAAGATACTGCATCAACTCTGCGTTCTACTGGAATTAATGGACCCAGGCCATGCCAGGGAAATGTGCCCCACACTGTTAAGGATCCACCAGAACCGCTTACTATTAAAACCAGGCATCAGGGGCAGTATAGTTAATTGAGCTGTTACCACACATGCACAGGTCCACTCGTTGATAACATGTTGAAGCTCTAGCTCAACATCAGACCATATCACACTCCTCCACTGCTCAGAAGTCCATAGCTTAGACTCCTTCTACCATTGGACTCCCAAACGGGCATTGCCAGGTGTTACAAGCGGTTTGAGCTCTACACACAGTTTGACCACTGTTGCTCTTCTGTTTCACCTTTGTGGCTTTCTAACATCACCTTTGAGAAAGTGCTTTGTGACACCTTATACATTTCCACAGCCTTTGTCACTTAAGCACCTGCCAACAGTACACCCCATTCAAAGCCATTGAGTTCTTCTTTTTCAGCCATGCTGGCTCATAATAGCAGACTTGAGGATGACTAGGAAGAAATTTGTATATTTCTAACACCAGTCTAATATGTGTGGTAGCCACATATTTTGCATACATGTTGTGATTCAATTTTTTTTGTCCACTACCTGTAATATTAAGTCCAAAACTATTGCTTCATGAAACAAAATAGTGTTACCTGGGGTACTCTCACCAGCAGCAACCTTTTATTAGTGGCTTCTACCCCACCTATCAACCTATGCCACCTGATGACTGATGGGCACCAGGTTCCATCTTCCCAGTACAGGTAAGTCACTTTCCAATTTATTCTGACTATCACTTATTCCCTCTATCTCCCCTCTTTAACAGGTTAATTGTTCCGAGTCCACCACAGTACAGAACAGACCACAACCACCCAAGGTATGTACAAGAGGGAAACAAGAGGCCAGGAGCCTGTGCCTAAAAGACTACTGAGGCTCACCCAAAGCTAAAACCAGGTTCCCAATAAAGGGGGCTGGCCCCATCACATCCAACCTAAACAAAGGTGTGTGGTGAGGCCCAGCTAACAGCTGCACTGGGCCATTGGGTCAAACCAGGGAACACAACTACTGGGTCGTGGCACACCAACGTGCACAAGTACAAGTACAAGTACAAATCCATTACCAGTTATCACTCGCATATTTGTGAGTTGCATAGAGCGTTAAATCACTGTCAAAGATATGTCACAAAGGTCACAGGCCTAGATTGTGGATTGTGGAATAATTGATGAGGATTTAACCGCTGCATGCATTTTGGAACACCAATGATGTGACATAAGATAAGATAAGAAATGCTGATAAGAAATGCTGATCGTAATGCTTTTTTCTTTTGCTTTTTTGACTTTAGTCAACTAAAAATAATGAAACGTGTACGACTGCTTATTGTACAAACTACACATATGCAGGGCTCACAAACCAAACATTTTGCAATGGCTTTTGACAAGTTAATAGCTCATTTGACTTCCTCAATGGTAGGGTGACCATCACAGTTTCACAGGTGTTATGACGAATCCAGCACCCTCTGGATATTGTACATCCTCTAGCAATCACCTTGATTTCACACATACACAGACCACTCTAGGTTGATTTGGCGCATGCGCTCCAGGGGGTGCCAAATATTACAGCAGGCTTACTGAAAAATTTAGAAATCCATGTCATCTCAAGGGGGGATGCCAAATATTTCCGTGTGGCCGTGAATGTGCATTTATTGTGGATTGAAGGAGTACGGAATTGCGGGTAGATAACAGACATGGGGATGCAAAACTGACAACCAAGTTCATAGTAATCATAAGAAACTCCTAATCGCGTTTAATGTCTCAGTAGCAAATAATACAATGTGTATTTTATGTTAATAAGTCTAAAGCTACAGTATCACCAAAAAAGTTATACTTTTTTATATTACTGTTCTCAGCGGCGGAACTAACTCTAAGCATGGGGGGGTGGGGCACTCTTGTGGGTCCCCCCACCACCCCTCTATAAAGCCTAGAACTGCGGGGTCCTGCATGTAGTCAGCTGCAGACATGTAACATGTTTTTTTTTTTTATATATTGTAGCGATCTGGGACTGGGGGGGTCATTTGAGGTATGTTTATGTTACTTCCTGTTGTGTTTATGTAACTTGTTTAGTTACTTCCGGTGGTCAGGGGTTGGCCCCGCACGGGAACACGGGGTGCGCCATGATTGGGGGAGCCAGTCACAGGGTGCAAACTAATAAATAGGGGTGCCCGGTTCCCGTGTGGCAGTTGAGTTGCAGTTGGTGTAGGAGTTGAGTTTTAGAGTTGAGTTGCAGTAGTTCGGCAGTTGCAGTTTTGTGAAAGTTATAGTCAGCCAGTGAAGTTGCTCCAGCCTGAAAAGCCTGTTAAATAAAGCTTTTGTTTGGTTTGTAATCTGGCCCTCCCTCCGTTATTGCTGCACAGCGTGGTGGAACTGCAACAAGAGCCGGGAAATGCGGTGCTCATTACAATATATATAAAACAGTGAAGGGCATTCCGGCTCTTTTCAGTGAGCCGGCTCATTCGGCTCAGCTCACCAAAAAGAGCCAGCTCTTTTGGCTCCCTAACGGCGCTTTAAAAAAAATATGTTTTGTATTTTTTCAAGTCAAACAGTTTGCGATAGTTTGACTATGATTGGTGTTAAAACAATTCTAATTAAATTATTAAATGAAATCATACTCTACCTTAACCACACTGTATTTAATAATGCATTGGTTTGTTAAGAAAAAGAATGCTATTACACATGTGCATTTAAAGTATAACTTTTTTTAATGTATATAAACAAAGTGCATATAAATGTAACAATTCAAAACAAATACAATCTGAACAGCATAATAGAATATTGCACCATTTCAAAGAAAAAAAAATAACGATTTGCAAAACTGCGGCATCCCACTTAAAACAGTAAACTGGTCCCTCTTTTCTCTCTCTTCTTTTTTGCCATGTTATAATCAGCAGCACACAGCAATGCTGACTATATTTTGCTTTTATGAGAGATTTGCATTCAGAAATGCAAGCTGCCTCACTTTCAAGGGGCTGATGTGGTTTCTTCTCTCAGTAATTATTTGTCCCATTTTCGAGAAGACCCTCTCAGAGGGAACGGATGTGGTCACTATGCAGAGTCTCCCTGTCATGACTTTAGTAAGCCGTGGGTAAACAGAGGCCTTGTTCTTCCACCAACTCAGAGGATCTGCAGATCTTTGGAGGAGGGGCTCCTCCAAATAGGATCGGACCTCCATTATGGCATCTGCTGAGGGATTCCTTCGTGCTGCATCCCCAGTTGCTCTCTTGCCAAACAGCATCCAAACAGCAGACATTTGTGGCACCACTGCTGGTGCTTCTGCTCCATCTGATCCCTCTTCTTCCTGTTGCAGTGGAGTAGTGTGTGCGAAACGTGGCAGAGAGAATACCAAACGAGCTGCAGAGTTCTGGATGAGCTGGAGCAGGCGGGTAGTAGTTGCAGGCAGGCCGGCCAGGAGGGAGTTGCAGTAGTCCAGGTGGGAGAGGACCAGGGACTGGATGAGCAGCTGAGTTGAGTAGTTGGCGAGGATCTGGCATATCTATATATAATACTGGATTTAAATAATGATGTAGTAAAACTTACTGTACCTCTCTCCAGTGATCTCCACAGAGACCTGCTCAAAGGGTTCACACACCTTCTCCACCACCTCCCATTCCTCTTGGGTCAGAGCATGAACAGGTGCATTGACAATGGCCAGGTTAGAGATGATGGCTTCCTTTGACTCAAGAAACCACTTCAACATATAAAATGTTGAATTCCACCTTGTAGTGCAGTCTTGTTTAGGCCTCAGCTCGGGCAACCCCATCTAGCATTGTGTAGGCCTACTTGACTGAGTGTGTGGAGGTGTTGACTCCACCACTATCACTAGCAGGCCCGCTAGTTTCTTGAAGCTCCGCTACAGCTAGCTTCACAGTTGGGTGCACAGTTCGCATATGCTGGTGTAGATTCAAATTCTACACTGTGCTCTAACATTGTCTACATTATTAAAATGCATCCAAATGCTACTGTGCTTCCGACTCATTTTCCAGCTGTTGTTTTCACAGCTGTCCTTCCTCTCACTCCTCGACTGCTAAGTGTGTGACTGTGAGTGAGATGGCTCAGCCCTCCCTCACGCACCTTTGGTTCATTCGTTGACACTGTGTGTCTGATTGACAGGAACAACAGGTGAGGCTATTAGTCTGACCAGACAGTCAGAACGAATGTGTGTGTGCTAGAGCGTTTAGGCCTATATTATTTTACGTATTTTTTCCTTCTTTGAATTAGTTAATTCTATTAATTTAAATATTTTGATTATTCATGTATACATTTTTTTATATTTTTATAAATAGATTTGGCTCTTCTGATATGCGAGATGGCTCCCAACGTTCACCTACAAGAGCCAGTTCTTAGAACCGATTCGTTCACGAATGACCCATCACTAATATAAAATGGGTTGCCAGTGTAACGGAGTTAAAAACACACCGTAAGCTCACTCCACAAAGGACAATTCGCATCACTCAAAGCGCAGCGTCTTAAAGCTACAATTTTCTTTTGTTCTCGTTCCTTACGTTTCAGAGTGCCTGATTTGTATTTTCTATCCAAAGTTTTACGTATCTAACTTAATTATAGCTGATTGGCTAGTTACTAGAGTCTAAACCAGACACAGAGTTTGCCAACTGATAGGATAGGTTACACGTCAATCAAATATTAAAACAGACCTGCCATTATTTTATTGAAAATAATTGTATGCTGTTTTGGTACAGTATGACGTAAAATACAGCAGCTCAGGTGAAAGTCCCAAACAAAGGGGCTCCTTAAGGGGGTATAACGACAGACCCTGTACATTGCTATATACAATATTTTATAAAATGAGCAACAGCAGCTCAGATCAGTGCCAGGATTAAATGAAATCATACAGTATAACTAATGATATTATATATATATTTTGAATTATTTTACTGTTAAATAATATTTTTCGTTAAGTATATAATTGTATATATACACTCACCTAAAGGATTATTAGGAACACCATACTAATACTGTGTTTGACCCACTTTCGCCTTCAGAACTGCCTTAATTCTACGTGGCATTGATTCAACAAGGTGCTGAAAGCATTCTTTAGAAATGTTGGCCCATATTGATAGGATAGCATCTTGCAGTTGATGGAGATTTGTGGGATGCACATCCAGGGCACGAAGCTCCCGTTCCACCACATCCCAAAGATGCTCTATTGGGTTGAGATCTGGTGACTGTGGGGGCCAGTTTAGTACAGTGAACTCATTGTCATGTTCAAGAAACCAATTTGAAATGATTCGACCTTTGTGACATGGTGCATTATCCTGCTGGAAGTAGCCATCAGAGAATGGGTACATGGTGGTCATAAAGGGATGGACATGGTCAGAAACAATGCTCAGGTAGGCCGTGGCATTTAAACGATGCCCAATTGGCACTAAGGGGCCTAAAGTGTGCCAAGAAAACATCCCCCACACCATTACACCACCACCACCAGCCTGCACAGTGGTAACAAGGCATGATGGATCCATGTTCTCATTCTGTTTACGCCAAATTCTGACTCTACCATCTGAATGTCTCAACACAAATCGAGACTCATCAGACCAGGCAACATTTTTCCAGTCTTCAACTGTCCAATTTTGGTGAGCTTATGCAAATTGTAGCCTCTTTTTCCTATTTGTAGTGGAGATGAGTGGTACCCGGTGGGGTCTTCTGCTGTTGTAGCCCATCCGCCTCAAGGTTGTACGTGTTGTGGCTTCACAAATGCTTTGCTGCATACCTCGGTTGTAACGAGTGGTTATTTCAGTCAAAGTTGCTCTTCTATCAGCTTGAATCAGTCGGCCCATTCTCCTCTGACCTCTAGCATCAACAAGGCATTTTCGCCCACAGGACTGCCGCATACTGGATGTTTTTCCCTTTTCACACCATTCTTTGTAAACCCTAGAAATGGTTGTGCGTGAAAATCCCAGTAACTGAGCAGATTGTGAAATACTCAGACCGGCCCGTCTGGCACCAACAACCATGCCACGCTCAAAATTGCTTAAATCACCTTTCTTTCCCATTCAGACATTCAGTTTGGAGTTCAGGAGATTGTCTTGACCAGGACCACACCCCTAAATGCATTGAAGCAACTGCCATGTGATTGGTTGGTTAGATAATTGCATTAATTGAGAAATTGAACAGGTGTTCCTAATAATCCTTTAGGTGAGTGTATAAATAGATAGATAGATAGATAGATAGATAGATAGATAGATAGATAGATAGATATTCACACAGATGTGCTCAAATTTGTTGTACCCCTCCACAAAAAATGAAAAAGGCACAATTTTGTCTGAAATAATAAGAAACTGACAAAAGTAATTGGCATCCACCATTGTTTATTCCATATTTAATAGAAATCAGACTTTGCTTTTGATTTTGTTTTTCAACATAATATTGTAAATAATAAATCAAAAATGGCATGGACAAAAATGATGGGACCCTCAACCTAATATTTTGTTGCACAACCTTTAGAGGCAATCACTGCAATCAAACTTTTTCTGTAGCTTTCAATGAGACTTCTGCACCTGTTAACAGGTAGATTGGCCCACTCTTCCTGAGCAAACTGCTCCAGCTGTCTCAGGTTTGATGGGTGCCTTCTCTAGACTGCAAGTTTCAGATCTTTTCATAGATGTTCAATAGGATTCAGATTAGGACTCATAGAAGGCCACTTCAGAACAGTCCAATGTTTTGTTCTTGGGTGCTTTTAGCTGTGTATTTTGGGTCATTATCCTGTTGGAGGACCCATGACCTGCAACTGAGAAAGAGCTTTCTGACACTGGGCAGTACGTTTCGCTCCAGAATGCCTTGATAGACTTGAGATTTCATTGTGCCCTGCACAGATTCAAAGCAGCCCCAAAACATAACCGAGCCTCCTCCATGTTTCACTGTAGCTGTGATGTTCTGTTCTTTGAAAGCTTAATTTTTCATCTCCGAACATAGAGGTGATGTGACTTGCCAAATACCTCCAGTTGTGACTCATCTGTCCAAAGGACATTCTCCCAGAAGGATTGTTGCTTGACAATGTACCTTCACCTTGGAGTTCAGCTTGTATCGCTTTTGCAGTTATCCTTGGTTATTTTTCTGCCATTTTCACTATCCTTCTGTTCAAATTGGGGTTGATTTTCCTCTTGCGGACGCGCCCAGGGAGGTTGGCTACAGTTTCATGGACTTTGAACTTCTTAATAATATTTGCAAATGTTGTCACAGGAACAGCTGCTTGGAGATGGTCTTGTAGCCTTTACCTTTACCATGCTTGTCTATTATTTTCTTTCTGATCTCCTCAGACAACTCTCTCCTTTGCTTTCTCTGGTCCATGTTGAGTGTGGTGCACACAATGATACCAAATGGCACAGTGACTACTTTCCTCCATTTAAACAGGCTGAATGACTGATCACAAGATTGGAGACATGTGTGATACTAATTAAAGAAATCAATTGGAATATCACTGTAATCCAATTATTTATTATCTTTTCTAAGGGGTACCAACAAATGTGTCCAGGCAAATTTAGAATATCTTAGTCGAATGAGCAATAATTAATCTCTTTTCACAGCTTCTTTGCTTTATTCTATGACATACCAAAGATATGCAAGTATACATGCTTTTAATTTCATCACTTTTCAGGAGGAATTAAGCATTATTTCCATGAGCTGTACCAATAAATTTGAGCATGTCTGGCTAGGCCACTCCAGGACCTTAATGTGCTTCGTCTTGAGCCACTCCTTTGTTGCCTTGGCTGTGTGTTTTGGGTCATTGTCATGCTGGAATACCCATCCATGACCCATTTTCAATGCCCTGGCTGAGGGAAGGAGGTTCTCACCCAAGATTTGACGGTACATGGCCCTGTCCATCATCCCTTTGGTGCGGTGCAGTTGTCCTGTCCCCTTAGCAGAAAAACACCCACAAAGCATAATGATTCCACCTCCATGTTTGACAGTGGGGATGATGTTCTTGGGGTCATTCCTCCTCCTCCAAACACGGCGAGTTGAGTTGATGCCAAAGAGCTCGATTTTGGTCTCATCTGACCACAACACTTTCACCCAGTTCTCCTCTGAATCATTCAGATGTTCATTGGCAAACTTCAGACGGGCCTGAACATGTGCTTTCTTGATCAGGGGGACCTTGCGGGCGCTGCAGGATTTCAGTCCTTCATGGCGTAGTGCGTTACCAATAGTTTTCTTGGTGACTATGGTCCCAGCTGCCTTGAAATCATTAACAAGATCCTCCCGTGTAGTTCTGGGCTGATTCCTCACTGTTCTCATGATCATTGAAACTCCACGAGGAGAGATCTTGCATGGAGCCCCAGACCGAGGGAGACTTACAGTTATTTTGTGTTTCTTCCATTTGCGAATAATCGTACCAACTGTTGTCACCTTCTCACCAAGCTGATTGGCGATGGTCTTGTATCCCATTCCAGCCTTGTGTAGGTCTACAATCTTGTCCCTGACATCCTTGGACAGCTCTTTGGTCTTGGCCATGGTGGAGAGTTTGGAATCTGATTGATTGATTGCTTCTGTGGACAGGTGTCTTTTATTCAGGTAACGCGCTCAGATTAGGAGCACTCCCTTTAAGAGAGTGCTCCTAATCTCAGCTCGTTACCTGTATAAAAGACACCTGGGAGCCAGAAATCTGATAGGGGATCAAATACTTATTTCCCTCATTAACATGCAAATCAATTTATAACTTTTTTGAAATGCGTTTTTCTGGATTTTTTTGTTGTTCTTCTGGCTCTCACTGTTAAAATACACCTACCATTAAAATTATAGACTGATCATTTCTTTGTCAGTGGGCAAACGTACAAAATCAGCAGGGGATCAAATACTTTTTTCCCTCACTGTATATATATATATATATATATATATATATATATATATATATATATATCTGGTGTAACGTGGATCCCCTTCGCTGGGCCCATAGATGCGGTGGGCCCTGCTGCCTATGCCCCATCACGCCCGTGATATTTCCGCTTCTGACTGTTCTGAAAACCTTACTGTAATGTAGCCTACTGCATTGGAATTTAGATTTTATATTTAAACTTTGTACAATCTCAGCATGGTGATACTGTAGCTTTAGTCTTATTAACATAAAATATGCATTGTATTATTTAATTCTGATAAATTAAACATTGAAGACTGTGTATAGGAAAGTTGAAGAAAGTGTTTTGAGATAATTATATAATGTTTTATAATTAGAAATGGCTTGTATACAGACTGAGAAAATTAGCTTTATCTAGCCTAGCAAAACCAACAAAGTGGTTTTTAAAGATACATCCCATTGAAATTATTCTTTCTGCTTCATTTCTGTTTTTGTATGATAAGAGAAATGGCCCACGATGTATCGCCCATGGGTTTGTCCATTTGTGGATTTCCTGTTTCTCTAAAGCTAAAGATGTTACCTCATTGTTAAGAAAACCACAAGATCGTACCATTTGTATGCTGTAACAGGACCAACCTCAATGATGACCTCCTCCCTTGGGAAGGGCAGCTTACAAACTTTGCAGAGCTTGCATCTTTTGAAGCTTTTGATTGGATGAACAGCCACAAGATTTTACGTCATTTTCCTATAAAGCTGCACTCATGTTTGTAAACATTAACTTCTCACTGAAGGAATTCCCTGACGTGGTGCTTCCAAGCCGGCTTGACTAAAGTTTTATTTGAACAGAAGACATAGCCCAACATGTACCCAGCAGAGGGTTCACACATTTATTCGGCTATGCCTGCCCAGGAAGCTCGACTAAACGAGCATGACTCCAAGCTCCAGCAGATCGCGGATACTTTAAATCGCCTTCTGCTGAGTCTGTCACCGAGTCCTGCAGCCAACCCCTCACCAGCAGCACCTATGGTCTCGCCCACAGCGCCTACAGCCCCGGCACCCTCGGCAGCAGCCATGACCACCCCACGAGAGGTCCACCTCACTGTCCTGGGGCGATACGATGGCAATGCTGAAAGATGTGAGGGCTTTCTTCTACAATGTTCACTGTATTTCGCTAACCAACCCACGGCTTTTCCTGATGACGCTACCAGGACTGCCTTTATGATTACCCTTCTGGCGGGGAAAGCCTTGCAATGGGCAGCGGCGGTGTGGTCACAACGAGGAGCCATCACACGATCCATGAGGGTGTTCCAGGCCCACTTCAAGGATGTATTCAACCATCCCACTAGAAGAAGGGGGGCTGCGAAATAGCTGCTCCAGCTTCGCCAGGGCGCCTCGTCGGCAGCAGATTACGCCCTGCAGTTTCGTACGCTGACAGCCTGCAGTGGTTGGGATGAACTAGCCCTGTTGACGGTGTTCAGACGAGGATTAAATTCTGACCTGGAACCCAAGCTTGCCTGTAGAGATGAGGACCTGGATCTGGAAGAGCTGATCCAACTGGCGGTTCGATTGGACTACCTCCTCAGGGCCAGAAGACGATGTTCCCCACATGACCTGCCCCTTTCGACCAGAGCTCCTCGACACGTGCCATCCATACCTGATCCTGAGCCCATGCAGTTGGGACGCACCCATCTCACAGACGAGGAAAGACAGCAGAGGCACCTGCAAGACCTATGCCTTTATTGCGGCCAGGCTGGGCACTTCCGCGCATCCTGTCCAGCTTGTCCCAAACCTCTCTCTGAAGCTCCCGTGAGTACAGGACAATGTCCTCTTCTAACACACAGTCGATGTCTTTTTTCAGCCAGTATTATGTGGGAAGATACTAACGTCCTCATCTCTGTCTTATGTGATTCCGGATCTGCAGGCAACTTCATCCACTGGACGACGGTGAACAAACTGGGAATTCCCAATTCCGAACCATCCACTCCACCAGCTATACCCACGGAGTATGCGGATTTGTCAACGGTCTTTGGCAATGCTCAGGCTTCACGTCTTCCTCCTCATCGCCCCTGGGACTGTGCCATCGACCTTCTTTCTGGAACTTCTCCTCCGTGGGGTCAGATCTATCCCGGAAACCATCACCATGGAGGAGTACATCACAGAGGCTCTTGAATTCGAAATTATCCATCCCTCTACCTCCCCTGCTGCAGCCAGTTTCTTTTTCATTGCTAAGAAAGATGGGGGGGCCTCTGGCCATGCATCGATTACAGGGTCTCAATGACATCACGGTTAAATATTGACACCCTCTGCCCTTGGTACCTGTGGCGTTGGAGCAAGTTCAAGGGGCTCACTACTTCACCAAGCTGGATCTCCGCAGTGCCTAAAACCTCATACACATACGCCAGGGAGTGGAAAACAGGTTTCATTACCCAGTCCGGACATTATGAATACCTGGTGATGCCCTTTGGTTTGGCCAACGCCCCTTCAGTGTTTCAAGCTTTCATCAATGAGGTCCTGAGAGACTTTTTGCAGCGCATTGTCATAGTATACATTGATGACCAAACATATAGCGCATGTACGCCAGGTTTTAAGCTGCTTGTTGCAAAATGGCCTGTGTGTGAAAGGGGTGAAATGTGAGTTCCATCGACAGAGCATCTGGTTTCTCACAGTTCGTCAACACCTGTGTGTCCTGCGCTCAATCAAAAGCCTCACGATAGCTCCCCGCTGGCTTATTGGAACCTCTCCCCATCCCACAGCGGCCCTGGACCAACATGGCGATAGACTTCATAACAGATCTTCCCAGCTCTCAAGGATACACAGCCATCCTGGTGACCATTGATCGTTTCTCAAAGGCATGTAAACTGGTGCCCCTGAAGGAGCTTCTGACTGAACTTGCTACGGCTGAATTCCTATTTCACCATGTCTTTCGAGTGTATGGTCTGCCCGAAGCTATTGTCTCCGACAGGGGACCACTATTCACCTCTCGTGTCTGGACTGCATTTTGTAAAGCGCTCAACATCAGTCAGTCTCCCCTCAGGCTACCACCCACGGTCAAATGGGCAGATGGAGCGCCTCAATCAGGAGTTCAGCCGGTTCCTGCACTCATATTGTTGTAACAACCAACAGGACTGGAGTCGATTTCTGCCCCCAGAACTCCCATATCAACTCCTCCATTGGACTGTTGCCCTTCCAGTGTGTCCCAGGCTACCAACCGCCTTTATTCCCGTGGACAGAAGACTCCTCGGATGTTCTGGCAGTAGATGACTGGCTTCCCCGCAGCGCGGATGTCTGGCAGAGGGCTCACACACATTTGCGAAGGGTGATACGGCACCAGTGGACTCAAGCCAACTGACACAGGTGCCTGGCACTGCAGTTTCAGTCGGGGCAAGAGGTCTGGCTATCCACCAGGGACGTCTGCCTCTGTCTTCATTTGAGAAAGCTCAGCCCATGGTTCATCGGCCGCATTAATCCCATTGCTTACCAGCTATAATTACCACCACACTACTCTAGTTAACCCCCTTTCATCACCTGGTGACACTAGCAACCAGGTCTTGAAAACAACCAACCTTGTTTGGGCTAACCTCCCCCCCCCCCCCCGCCATGGTCTTTGAGAAAAATACCCCTTTTTTTTACTTCCACAGTCTTTGACTGCCTTTTGTAAAACACAACCTCTCTCTATGATATTGGGAATGCAGCTGTGTACCAAAACAGGTGTACAGTGTCACCACTGCGACTTTACTAATACTTTTGTATCTTTTTCTTCTGCTTGTTTCTGCAGGTGCATCCCAATAACCAGAATGAAGACATTTATGAAAACTGCCTGGTGCCTAGTTTGAGTCTACAAAAGACAAAGAACTAGAAACGAGCTCAAAACAACCAAAATAAGCTCAAAACAACCTAAACGAGCCTATATCTTTAACTTCATATCAGAAGTTTGAATGTATAACACAACCAGGCCCAACATGAGCAAATGTGTGGAGTAGTGGTTAGGGTGCTGGGCTGCTGAGAGGAGGATCATATTGTTATACTGTTAAGCGAGGAACTTTACCTAGATTGTTCCAGTAAAAACCCAGCTTTATAAATGAGGTACTTGTATGTAAAGAAAAAAAAAAGTTGAAACAATTGTAAGTCACCCTGGAAAAGGGCATCTGCTAAAAAATATAATAATATAATATGGAAACGCAGAATAACTCAGAATTGTTCCTAGATGCATTGACACATAGTTACTGTTGAATGTTATATTTCCAATTCAGCCCCCAACTTTTCCACATTTAAGAGTCTCACAGCCAGGGATTTTGATGCATTAAATTGGGAATTTGTATGTGTGAGTTACACATTCTTTAAGAGTCCCCCTATTAATTAAGAAAATAGTATACAATAACATTAAAAATAAAAAACTGAAATGTCATCATTTTTTAAGTATTCATCCCTCTGGGTCAATACTTAGTTGTAACATTGCTCACTATGATGGAGCAATATTTGCCCATTCCTCCATGTAAAATTGCTCAAGCTGTGTCAAGTTACATGGGGAATGGTGATGGACAACACGTTTAAGGTCTTTCCACAGGGATTAAGGGATCGGATTAAGTTCCTATACAGGGATTAAGGGATAGGATTAAGTTCCTATCTTGGCCACTGAAGGACATATTTGTCTTCAAACAGGAAGATCGGTATTTATCCTCACAGATTAATTTAAAGCAGGTGATCCACTTCTTAAATAGGTGGAGTCCAACAAATTGTATGACTTGAGGTAATATATTGCACCTGAGCAAATTTAGGCTTGCAATTACAAAGAGTATGTATATTTTTTTTAATCTCAAAACTTCCATTTTAAATTTTTAGTAAATACTTGAAAGCTTTTGGAGTTTTTATTTTTATTTGACTCAAGGCTTTGTATATCAGTTAGATAAAATCCTAATTTAATCTATTTCAAATTCTGAATTTGAGATTGAAGACTCTGTATAGGATGTTGAAGAAAGTGTTTTGTGATAATTATATAATGTTTTATATTAATACTAGCATTAGAAGTAGTTTGTATACAGACTGAGCAGATTAGATTTAGCAGGACAAATAAAGGGTCAACAAGGTTGGTTTGTTAGAAACTCCTGTCAGTAATGAAAGATCACACAGTGCCGAAATAGCCTAAAGATGTCTGCTGAGAAATTGTTTATGACTTAATCGTTTCTCCAGATAGGCATGAATTGTTTCTGTTAAAGAACGAATGACGACCGTGGGATCGCATCTTCCTAGTGCACATCAAAGACGGACATCTGCTTTGGATCCATCACCTCTTCACGGGAGGACAGATCGTAAACGGACCTGGACCTATATCTTCTGATTGGATGAACGGCCATAAGATGTTACGTAATTTTTCCTATAAAGCTGCACTCATGTTTGTAAACATTAAGTCCTCACTGAAGGAATTATTCCTGACGTGGGGCTTCCGAGCGGCTCGATTAAAGTTCTATTTGCTTTATCTCCGCGACTTCTCCACTTATTTCCGAGACGGTTCTACAGAGATAACAAAATGTGTAAAAAGTGTTGGCGGCTAAATACTCTTTCAAGGCACTGTATATGATTGACAGAAGCAAACTCAACTGGAGAAGCAACAATACAACAAAAGGATCAATTGTGAATTCTACATATTAAAATATAATTTAAAACATACAAACATGCTTCTATTTCAGTTGTGTATAGTACTTTTTTACTGTTGTTTTTTCTGTTCTTTATAGATGTTATCGATATTCTGTGACTTCCACTGGCTCTGGTTCTGCCTTGTAATTTAAGAATCCAGTTGAAATCCATGAAGAACATCTGTGCAGAGGTAGAAAGAGTAGTGAAAAATCCTACTCAAGTAGAAGTACTGTTACTTTGATAAAATTTTACTCAAGTAGAAGTAAAAGTACTGGTTTAAAAAACTACTCAAGTAAAAGTAAAAAGTAGCTCATTTTAAAAGTACTCAGAGTGTGTATATATATACACTCACCTAAAGGATTATTAGGAACACCATACTAATACTGTGTTTGACCCCCTTTCGCCTTCAGAACTGCCTTAATTCTACGTGGCATTGATTCAACAAGGTGCTGAAAGCATTCTTTAGAAATGTTGGCCCATATTGATAGGATAGCATCTTGCAGTTGATGGAGATTTGTGGGATGCACATCCAGGGCACGAAGCTCCCGTTCCACCACATCCCAAAGATGCTCTATTGGGTTGAGATCTGGTGACTGTGGGGGCCAGTTTAGTACAGTGAACTCATTGTCATGTTCAAGAAACCAATTTGAAATGATTGGACCTTTGTGACATGGTGCATTATCCTGCTGGAAGTAGCCATCAGAGGATGGGTACATGGTGGTCATAAAGGGATGGACATGGTCAGAAACAATGCTCAGGTAGGCCGTGGCATTTAAACGATGCCCAATTGGCACTAAGGGGCCTAAAGTGTGCCAAGAAAACATCCCCCACACCATTACACCACCACCACCAGCCTGCACAGTGGTAACAAGGCATGATGGATCCATGTTCTCATTCTGTTTACGCCAAATTCTGACTCTACCATCTGAATGTCTCAACAGAAATCGAGACTCATCAGACCAGGCAACATTTTTCCAGTCTTCAACTGTCCAATTTTGGTGAGCTTGTGCAAATTGTAGCCTCTTTTTCCTATTTGTAGTGGAGATGAGTGGTACCCGGTGGGGTCTTCTGCTGTTGTAGCCCATCCGCCTCAAGGTTGTACGTGTTGTGGCTTCACAAATGCTTTGCTGCATACCTCGGTTGTAACGAGTGGTTATTTCAGTCAAAGTTGCTCTTCTATCAGCTTGAATCAGTCGGCCCATTCTCCTCTGACCTCTAGCATTAACAAAGCATTTTCGCCCACAGGACTGTCGCATAATAGATGTTTTTCCCTTTAAACACCATTCTTTGTAAACCCTAGAAATGGTTGTGCGTGAAAATCCCAGTAACTGAGCAGATTGTGAAATACTCAGACCGGCCCGTCTGGCACCAACAACCATGCCACGCTCAAAATTGCTTAAATCACCTTTCTTTCCCATTCAGACATTCAGTTTGGAGTTCAGGAGATTGTCTTGACCAGGACCACACCCCTAAATGCATTGAAGCAACTGGCATGTGATTGGTTGGTTAGATAATTGCATTAATGAGAAATTGAACAGGTGTTCCTAATAATCCTTTAGGTGAGTGTATACTGTACACACACACACACACACACACACACAGGTGGGTGACAAATTAAAGGAGAACCCTGAATAAATGGAACATAATGAATGCAGATGCCTCAAAACAGGTGTACTGCATGATACAATTAAGCAATTAACATCCTATCATGCTCTGTGGCATGTATACAAATGCTTAACAGGCCCAGTTGACCTCGATTTTGGATCAAGATGGCAAGAGGAAAGGATCTAAGTGACCTTGAAAGACGGGTCATTATTGGGGCATGAATGGCAGGAGCTTTAGTCACAGATGCTCAACTGGCTCGTGTTCTCGACAAGTGGGTGAGTGCATGTGTGGTGACACCAAGAAAACGGTACAGGCCTGACTGCTTGATCCCTACAGTGAGAGGGTCCGGAGGCTCTGTTATGCTGTGGGGGGCTGTGGTTTTGGTCCACTTGTCCCCTTAGAGCAGTGGTTCCCAACCCTCATCCTGGAGGACCCCATACCCTGCTGGTTTTTGTTCCTACCGAGCTCTCAATTATTTAATTGAACCTTAACTGAAGTAAAAATCTGCTTAGATATGACTTTTTCAATTGGGTAATAAAAGGGTTGTTTAAAATAGAGAAAAGGCTCTGATTTAGGAAATGATTAGTTCAATTAAGGGTTCAATTAAGTAATTGAGAGCTTGGAGATATGCAGAGATATGTAACAGTTTTATTGATTTAAAAGTTTGTGTTATTATTTTTATTTTCTAAATGGCTGTAGCTGATATTTAAATAAATAAATACAAATAAAATCACAACACCACCACAAATAAGTGTTGATATAACATTACTATTAGTTTATTTCGGTCAGACTAAAATGAATGCCCATAGACTACAATGGGGATAACAGAAGGACTGCATATATCTCCAAATCCCACACAGGAATCCTAAAATCCTGAATACACTTTCTTTAAAATAACCCCAGATAAAAAAATTAAGTGGAATGACATGGAATGACAGCTGCTTTCTATGGAATGATAGGCCTGGGATACTGAAAAGGATTGACTGACTATTAATCTATATTGCATTAGTTTACATACAGTTGATTTACACAGATAATTTTCAGATAAGGTTGAAATTGCAGTGTACATCAATACAGATGACACATATATACACACCGATCAGCCATAACATTATGACCACCTGCCCAATATTGTGTAGGTCCCCCTTTTGCAGCCAAAACAACCCAGACCCGTCAAGGCAAGGACTCCTCTAAACCTCTGAAGGTGTATTGTGGTTTCTGGCACCAAGACGTTAGCAGCAGATCATTTAAGTCCTGTAAGTTGTGAGGTGGGGTCTCCATGGATCGGACTTGTTTGGCCAGCACATCCCACAGATGCTCGATTGGATTGAGATCTGGGGAATTTGGAGGCCAAGTCAACACCTTGAACTCGTGTTTCATCAGACCAGGCCACCTTCTTCCATTGCTCTGTGGTCCAGTTCTGATGCTCACGTGCCCATTGTAGGCACTTTCGGCAGTGGACAGGGGTCAGCATAGGCACCCTGACTGGTCTGCAGCTACACAGCCCCATACACAACAAACTGCGATGCACTGTGTGTTCTGACACCTTTCTATCAGAACCAGCATTAACTTTTTCAGCAATTTGAGCTACAGTAGCTCGTCTGTTGGATCGGACCACATGGGCCAGGCTTTGCTCTCCACGTGCATCAATGAGCCTTGGCCGCCCATGACCCTGTCGTCGCTTTTCCTTTATTGGACCACTTTTGATAGGTACTGAACACTGCAGACTGGGAACACCCCACAAGAGCTGTAGTTTTGGAGATGCTCTGACCCAGTTGTCTAGCCATCACAATTTGGTCCATGTCAAAGTTGATCAGATCCTTACGCTTGCCCATTTTCCCTGCTTCTAACACATCAACTTTGAGGGCAAAATGTTCACTTGCTGCCTAATATATCCCACCCACTGACAGGTGCCATGATAATGAGACTGTTGTGTTATTCACTTCACCTGTCAGTGGTCACAATGTTATGGCTGATCTACTATCTATTTTGTATTACAAAGCCCAGATTGTCGGCTATATTGTATTCAGTATCCTACCACATGAACTAAGAAAGTGTTTATAATATAACTTAAGAACATAAGAAAGTTTACAAACGAGAGGAGGCCATTCGACCAATTATGCTCATTTGGTGTCCATTAATAACTGAGTGATCCGAGGATACTATCCAGTCTGTTTTAAAATGTTCCCAAACTTTCAGCTTCTACCACATTGCTGGGGAGTTTGTTCCAGATTGTGACTACTCTCTGTGTAAAGAAGTGTCTCCTTTTTTCCGTTTTGAATGCCTTTAAGCCCAATTTCCATTTGTGTCCCTGGGTGCATGTGTTCCTGCTGATCTGGAAAAGCTCCTCTGGTTTGATGTGGTCTATGCCTTTCATGATTTTGAAGACTTGGATCAAGTCCCCACGTAGTCTCCTCTTTTCCAGGGTACAAAGATTCAGTTGCAGTTCCCACAGTCTCTCAGTAGGACATTCCCTTCAGACCTGGAATAAGTCTGGTTGCTCTCCTCTAAACCGCCTCTAGAGCAGCGATATCTTTCTTGAGGCGTGGAGCCTAGTACACAGTATTCCAGATGAGCTCTAACTAGTCCATTGTACAGTCTTAACATTACAGCCCTTGTTCTCAATTCTATACTTTTGATAATATAACCAAACATTCTGTTTGTCTTTTTTATTGTTTCCCCATACTGCTTGGATGGAGAAAGTGAGGAGTCCATGTAGACTCCTAGGTCTTTCTCATTCGTTATTTCATCTAGTTCTATTCCTCCCATAGTGTAATTATAGTGGACATTTTTGTTACCTGCATGTATTACCTTGCACTTGTCCACATTGAATTTCATCTGCCAGGTGTCGCCCCACAACTGAATATGATTCTTATTACATTTTTTATTATACTTATTACATTTGAGGAGTACACAACTGAAAAGCTGTATCTAATTTAAATTTGTAGTGACATAGAAAAACGGATAAGCGGGAGGAATTCACACACACACAGATATTTACTGCTGTCTGCTGTTGTTTTGTTTTTCTGATACTTTAATTAATTTTGGTTTGGCGAAGCCAAATAAATAAAGTGCTACCCTGTCTTTCAATTCGATGGTTGATATTAAACGCTTGTTTTGATAGATCTTTGATTTAGATTGAAAAATGTTCACTCTACTCACCAATACTGATGGCTAGATAGCAAGTTAACTGACCTCACTGCTGCTGGACTGGAGGACCGACTTTTATTTATTTATTTATTGACCAGCCACAAGCACCACGACACACACTGTGATTGGCCTGCTGAGTGCTGTGAGGGAATGCTTGACATTTCTCCTTCATTTATTGGTCTTTCTGTCTGTCGTCCACATTTAGTTTTTCCATGACAGTCTACAAAATTTGTACTCTGTAACAAATGCCTTTGTAAAAGTAGCAAAGTACAATACTTCACTCAAAATATACTTAAGTAAAAGTAAAATTACCATATTGGAAAAATACTCAAAAAAGTACAAGTACATGAAAAAGCTACTCAATTACAGGAACGAGAGTAGTTGTAATTTGTTACTTTCCACCCCTGCATCTGTATACTATATCTCTTGTAGATTATCCACATCCACCACTTTGTATGCAACCTGTACTAAAAGATCCATACAACCTATCAGACTTACATTTTGCATAGATGGTTTCACCATTCCATATTTATGATAGTGATCATCTTCTGGTCCACATCTTTTTCATATTAGAATGCATAACATGTGCCTAAGATATTGATGTCATTGCTGTGAATTTGCTGAGATTAAAGTGTAAAACAAATATGTTCCGTGTTTGGTTAAAGAGTGTTACAAAATCCACCTTTCAGTGGTTTTAAGTGGTGTCCACTATATGCAAGGCATAACTATTCAGTTCCACATGTGGAGTCAGTAGATGATTATTCTTCAATTGTTCAATTAATTTACATTTTATCCTGACATGACCACTTTTGCGTTTAGCCAGTGACTTTAAATATGACTTCTGAAAATGATAAAACAGATATGCCACTTATGAGCAGCTCATGCAGGAAAATTTGTAATTATATTTTGCTCAGTTTTCAATACAGATTGCCAGTAGATGGCACTGTATTCTATGAAATCCCCATTCCAAATGCCATTCTCCCAGTGGTGATGTCAAATACAGTCTTGTGAAGCAAGTTAACATATGTGGTGTTTTAGATGGTTTTAAATTAAAGTCTGAAATGCAAGAAACTTTTTTTTTGCCAGTTATCATTGAAACCAAATAATTATTAACTTATTGCTTGGCAAAGCATATGGATTTATATATATATATTTTTTTCATTTCACAAATAAGTTGCTATTTTCAAGAAAAGCTCCAACCCTTTGTAAAATATAATAATAATAATAATAATAATAATAATAATAATAATAATAATAATAAGGTGGTCAGGTGGTCGAGCATTCAGTTATAGGGCCCTGAAACTGTGAAATGATCTTCCAGCCAATGTAAGAGATGCCCCCATTTTCCCTCATACAGGAGCTGACTTTGGAGGGGAGAGTCTAAAAGGCTTAACGTAGAAAACAGCTTAACGTAGCTTAATGTGCTTTAAACATGACCATTACTTTTCTAACTTTGTATGTTTACATTTGGAGCTTCCTAATGCTACCAATGAAGTATGGAGACATTTAAGTAACATTAACAATACGATTATGACATTAAGCCCTGCATATATGTGAATATCGCTTAATATGGAAAGGGCTTAACGTGGTTTGCTGTACTTAAAACGTAACCATCTGTGCCCAAACTGTATAAATGACAAGATTAATACCATCCAACATGGTTCACAAAAGATTGCATGTTTAAAATGTTTTTAAATGCATAATTATCTTGTTAAGCCCTATTGCAGCCACGGTGAATTGCGCTTAACGTCGAATGCGCTTAATTTGGAAATAGCTTAACATCATTTACTGTACTTACAACATAACCATTTGTGCCCAAACTGTATAAATGACAAGATTAGCACCATCCAACATGGTACACAGAAGATTGGATGTTTAGAATTAAAGCATAATTTTCATGTTAAGCCCTATTGTAAAGAAAGTGAATTGCGCTAAACATTGAATGCACTAAATGCAATTTACTGTACTGTAAATTTTAAAAGCATAATTTTCTTAAGGTGAATTGCACTTAATGTTGAATGCGGTTAATATGGAAATAGCTTAACATGGTTTACTGTACTTACAAATTAACCAATTGGATCCTAACTTTACTTATGACAAGACCCACACCTACCAGTCCTATACACAAAAGAACAGGCGTTTAACTGAACACAATCATGATCAAATTCACATTAAGCCCAATACGCAGTATGAAGTGTGCAGGACCTCACAGGACCTGGTTTAATCTGGTTTAATGATCAAACAAATCAGTAGTTCATACCCAAGCTTTATATTTGATGTAACTTGCCAATACCATTAGTAACAGCTGTGGTGTTTTTTTCTGACATCTGCAATATCAAAATCTGGTCAAACATTTATGAAAGGGCTACGAGTGAAATTGCTCTCAATTTATGTTCATATACACCGATCAGTGATAACATCATGACCACTGACAGGTGAAGTGAATAACACTGATAATCTCGTTATCATGGCACCTGTCAGTGGGTGGGATATACAGTGCATGTACATGTGCATGTACTTATGTACTTATGTACATGTGATTTTTTTGTTTTTTATTTTTAATACATTTGCAAAGATTTCAAACAAACTTCTTTCACGTTGTCATTATGGGGTATTGTTTGTAGAATTTTGAGGAAAATAATGAATTTAATCAATTTTGGAATAACGGTGTAACATAACAAAATGTGGAAAAAGTGAAGTGCTGTGAATACTTTCAGGATGCACTGTACATTAACATGCAAAAGCATAGTACTTGACCTTAAAAAATAATAATATACACTCACCTAAAGGATTATTAGGAACACCTGTTCAATTTCTCATTAACGCAATTATCTAACCAACCAATCACATGGCAGTTGCTTCAATGCATTTAGGGGTGTGGTCCTGGTCAAGACAATCTCCTGAACTCCAAACTGAATGTCTGAATGGGAAAGAAAGGTGATTTAAGCAATTTTGAGCGTGGCATAGTTGTTGGTGCCAGACGGGCCAGTCTGAGTATTTCACAATCTGCTCAGTTACTGGGATTTTCACGCACAACCATTTCTAGGGTTTACAAAGAATGGTGTGAAAAGGGAAAAACATCCAGTATGCGGCAGTCCTGTGGGCGAAAATGCCTTGTTGATGCTAGAGGTCAGAGGAGAATGGGCCGACTGATTCAAGCTGATAGAAGAGCAACTTTGACTGAAATAACCACTCGTTACAACCGAGGTATGCAGCAAAGCATTTGTGAAGCCACAACACGTACAACCTTGAGGCGGATGGGCTACAACAGTAGAAGACCCCACCGGGTACCACTCATCTCCACTACAAATAGGAAAAAGAGGCTACAATTTGCACAAGCTCACCAAAATTGGACAGTTGAAGACTGGAAAAATGTTGCCTGGTCTGATGAGTCTCGATTTCTGTTGAGACATTCAGATGGTAGAGTCAGAATTTGGCGTAAACAGAATGAGAACATGGATCCATCATGCCTTGTTACCACTGTGCAGGCTGGTGGTGGTGGTGTGATGGTGTGGGGGATGTTTTCTTGGCACACTTTAGGCCCCTTAGTGCCAATTGGGCATCGTTTAAATGCCACGGCCTACCTGAGCATTGTTTCTGAACATGTCCATCCCTTTATGACCACCATGTACCCATCCTCTGATGGCTACTTCCAGCAGGATAATGCACCATGTCACAAAGGTCGAATCATTTCAAATTGGTTTCTTGAACATGAAAACGAGTTCACTGTACTAAACTGGCCCCCACAGTCACCAGATCTCAACCCAATAGAGCATCTTTGGGATGTGGTGGAACGGGAGCTTCGTGCCCTGGATGTGCATCCCACAAATCTCCATCAACTGCAAGATGCTATCCTATCAATATGGGCCAACATTTCTAAAGAATGCTTTCAGCACCTTGTTGAATCAATGCCACGTAGAATTAAGGCAGTTCTGAAGGCGAAAGGGGGTCAAACACAGTATTAGTATGGTGTTCCTAATAATCCTTTAGGTGAGTGTATAAATACATTACCTAATCAACATGCATTTAGTGTTTGCACAAAAATGGGGATGAAGAACAATTGGATTAATAGTAGTAATATAGGACACTCGTTAAGGGGGGTTAAAGGGAGGATTTGACCTTTTGACCTTGAACTTGATTTGAACTCGGGAGGGGTGGGGGGGGCCTTCCTAGGGGGTGGGGGGGCCCCTTCCTAGGGGGGCGGGGGTGCTTGTACCGCGTCACAGAATAATTACCATATTGATGGGTGGAGTTGACAGGGCACCGAAGGAATGTACAGGGTGGTGGGGGTCTTCAACTATTTTTCAAACCCCTCCAAAAGATTTGTCTTTAAGCCAGACTGATTCTTTTGTAAAGTAGCTACTTTTCCCTATGCTAGTGAAGCTCCAAAAGAGTTGTATTTAAGTCCTCCCGATTTATTTAGTAGAATAGCTATTTTTCCCTACGCGAGTGAAGCTCCAAAAGAGCTCTATTAAAGCCCTCCTGATTCTTTAGTAACATAGATACTTCTACTTAAGCGAGATCCGTGAGGCTGTCTCTTCAACAGGGCCAAAGGGGTTACCTCTTTCAAATGGAAAAGGGTTATGTCGGTCTGGAGCTTTTTGCGCTAGTGGGGGTGGTGAGGAGATTTAGTCTTTAGTAACCTCGGATAGGTGAAGTATTAATATATTTGGGGGTGGAGTTGACAGGGCACTGAAGAAATAGCCTATCAGGTTAGAGTTTGGTTTGAAGAATTTAAATATTTGGGGGCGGGGTTAACAGGGCACTGATGACAGGTGGGGTCTGTTTTCAATTTAAGAAGCTACTCTGTTTACATTTTAGGCGATGTGACTGGGTCCCCCAACCCCCGGATAATGGAATGTGGCGAAATAGCAATCTGTAGAAGCGGTGGGGGCTGTGGGTAGTTTGAGAGACACAAGATGGACTGAACTTTAGAAAATCCTGAATATGAGCAAAATTAAAAGAAATGTAATACAGAAAATGTAAATTAAAACTTTCAGTAATCAGCATAATCTCAGTAAATACTACACCAACCCAAGACCAATATTGTCTTGTAATTTACAGAACATTTAAAGATATTAAGGTTAAATAAAATCTAATAAGCCTGATATTTTCATGAACAAACTTTGATTACTTATCCTCGAGGGCCACCCTACGGAATGTCAAAATAAATTTTCAAGCGCGTGAACGGAAAGGTTGCGGGAATTGCGGTGGTCATCAGCGCGTTCACGCGCACAGCGCGGTGTTTAAATGCGGGTTCGCGGCGGAGATTCAGTCCATTTGGTCAACACGCTGTCTGCACGGACCAGATCACACAAAGAGACATCAGGATGCCCGGCCACGACCATGCGGAGCGGACACTAAACTTCTCAAACTTTGATGGTAAGTATAATTCAATTAATCAATAAATATAATTGCAAAGTGTTTAGATATCCGTACACTCGTTCAGAAAGATTAAAATGTGCTACATTTAAATACGTATTTAAGAAATCTAATATTTGAAAAGTAATTAATATTAGAAATTTTTTAAATATATTTGTATTGTATTTAAATGTTTAAATTCTGTTTATAGGAACCGTTGATTTTCAAACACCTCAAGAGCCTTTTACACTAGATATTATTATTTATTGATATTTTTTTTTTTATATTTATAAATATTAGGCACAGCGCGATGTTTCTAACAAGCACCCGTGTATCTGCAGGATTACAGAGCGCCCCATACAATACAAGACTCATTTAATAATGTATCGACCATAATAATTATACGCGTTATGAATGTATGTACATTTTTATTTTCATATAATATATATATATATATATATATATATATATATATATAATATTTACTTTCAGATTTGTTCCCGACATTAGATGACGAGCGACCCAGCACGTCAAACGCGTAGGTTATACTTTTCATTTTATACATGTAATAAATATCTCGCCAGGATGTGTGATGTTAAATTATGGATCTATACGGGCGGATTTTTATATTATTTTATGTTTTTATCAGAGGACCTATCCAGACCGGCATGTGTCAAGTATTTACGGAAAAGAACGCATTCCGAGGGTGAGTGAGACCTTTATTTAATCACTCCGAGAGATGGAGCCGTGGTTATATTGTACACAGTGTGCACAATGGCTCTATTGTCTGGCGCTGTCAGGGCGTGCTGTGCTGAGGGCCTGTGCCAAGCCATCTGAGCAGAATGATGCATACGCAGTGCGGCCCGAGGCATGCTGGGATCTGTAGTGTTTAAAGGGCTGTAGTAGTCTACGTTTGAAAGTGAAAGTAACCTGGCTGCAGCTCCCAGACTAATCTAGGGTATTAACTTATGTTCCGTTTAAGACACCGAAAGTGATGACGAGCTTGAATCAGGAACACCAGATCTAAGAAGACGTCTGCATTTAAGCGGTCTGTTTGCATCGTTTATACGATTTTACAACCGAGTATTTAAAACTATTATTTATGAAACGATAATATTGTCCGGGTTGTTGTCATTTTACAATGTACTTACTTAGACCGTTATTATTAATGTTTTCGTAGCACACGCTTTATTGAGACAATTATTAACGTTGTTTATTATTGTAATACAACATTCTAGATGTAGTTATTCTTTTAAACTATTTTATATAATTTTATTATGAATGGTCTATAATAATCTGAACACTATTGTATTAATAAGTGTAAGAATAGTTAATTTAAAAGCTATAGGTCTACATAAATCGAATTATGGTAATAATATACAGTGGGGGAAAAAGTATTTGATCCCCTGCTGATTTTGTATGTTTGCCCACTGACAAAGAAATTATCAGTCTATAATTTTAATGGTAGGTTTATTTTAACAGTGACAGACAGAATAACAGCAAAAAAATTCAGAAAAACACATTTCAAAAGTTATAAATTGATTTGCATATTAATGAGGGAAATAAGTATCAGCAAGATTTCTGGCTCCCAGGTATCTTTTATACAGGTAACGAGCTGAGATTAGGAGCACTCCCTTTAAGAGAGTGCTCCTAATCTCAGCTCGTTACCTGTATAAAAGACACCTGTCCACAGAAGCAATCAATCAATCAGATTCCAAACTCTCCACCATGGCCAAGACCAAAGAGCTGTCCAAGGATGTCAGGGACAAGATTGTAGACCTACACAAGGCTGGAATGGGCTACAAGACCATCGCCAAGCAGCTTGGTGAGAAGGTGACAACAGTTGGTGCGATTATTCGCAAATGGAAGAATCACAAAATAACTGTCAGTCTCCCTCGGTCTGGGGCTCCATGCATGATCTCACCTCGTGGAGTTTCAATGATCATGAGAACGGTGAAGAATCAGCCCAGAACTACACGGGAGGATCTTGTTAATGATCTCAAGGCAGCTGGGACCATAGTCACCAAGAAAACAATTGGTAACATACTACGCCATTAAGGACTGAAATCCTGCAGCACCCGCAAGGCCCCCCTGCTCAAGAAAGCACATGTACAGGCCTGTCTGAAGTTTGCCAATGAACATCTGAATGATTCAGAGGAGAACTGGGTGAAAGTGTTGTGGTCAGATGAGACCAAAATCGAGCTCTTTGGCATCAACTCAACTCGCCGTGTATGGAGGAGGAGGAATGACCCCAAGAACACCATCCCCACCGTCAAACATGGAGGTGGAAACATTATGCTTTGGGGGTGTTTTTCTGCTAAGGGGACAGGACAACTGCACCGCATCAAAGGGATGATGGACAGGGCCATGTACCATCGAATCTTGGGTGAGAACCTCCTTCCCCAGGGCATTGAAAATGGGTCGTGGATGGGTATTCCAGCATGACAATGACCCAAAACACACAGCCAAGGCAACAAAGGAGTGGCTCAAGAAGAAGCACATTAAGGTCCTGGAGTGGCCTAGCCAGTCTCTAGACCTTAATCCCATAGAAAATCTGTGGAGGGAGCTGAAGGTTCGAGTTGCCAAACGTCAGCCTCGAAACCTTAATTACTTGGAGAAGATCTGCAAAGAGGAGTGGGACAAAATCCCTCCTGAGATGTGTGCAAACCTGGTGGCCAACTACAAGAAACGTCTGACCTCTGTGATTGCAAAGGGTTTTGCCACCAAGTACTAAGTCGAAGGGGTCAAATACTTATTTCCCTCATTAACATGCAAATCAATTTATAACTTTTTTGAAATGCATTTTTCTGGATTTTTTTTGTTATTCTGTCTCTCACTGCTAAAATACACCTACCATTAAAATGATAGACTGATAATTTATTTGTCAGTGGGCAAACGTACAAAATCAGCAGGGGATCAAATACTTTTTTCCCTCACTGTATTGTTTGTTTAAGGATGTTATTTATGTTATTAATATTATTATTATTATTATTATTATTATTATTATTATTATTATGTATTATTTTATTGTTATTATTTTATTATTTATTAATTTTATTATTAATATTTTTTTAATTATTATTATTTTAATTAATGCCTTAGCAAGCTATATAAACAGGATCGGGGATTGAACATGTCTGAAAGTAATAAAAGGACGGTATTAGAAATTTGAAGGCTTTTTTGGGGTGTTCGTACGTCTGTGATTTTTGAAGCTCCCACAGTGTGGTGTAAGGATTGTTTAAGGATCTGTCGGTCCGCTTTCTGTTTTTCCGAACACAAAATACCTAGAGGGGGTACGGGTCAAAGCACCAGCCCTTGCGGTAAAACAAAATTCTGTCTCCAGTGTTACAGACAGTACACCTATTAAGAGGATAAACCCCACAAGTGTGCCACTCTGAGGTGTCATCTCTGTAACGCCGACTTAACACCTGAGACCGAACACCAATGTTTCATACAGTCTGTTAAACTGGTACCCCTACATAACAAGTATGTCTTTTATGACTTTGAGTGTAGGCAGGAAGGAGGCGTTCATATAGCGAATTATATTCACTGTATAGACATGTTGGATCGCGAGTGGGCTGCGGCCAGTGAGTCATGTGTTGAGGGTTTCTTTCAAAAATATCGCTGTCCAAAGTATCGAGATTACACATTCATAGCTCATAATGCTAGGGGGTATGACTCTTATATCTTGATGAAATATTTGGTGGAAAACAGTGTAACCCCCGACATCATAGCGCATGGCTGTAAAATAATGTGTTTCACAGACCATGATTTCAACCAGCATTACATAGACTCGCTCAACTTCTTACCCATGAAACTGAGCGCTTTACCTAAAGCATTGGGGTTTAAAACGCAAGAAAAGGGCTGGTTCTGCCACTTTTTTAACACGCTCGAAACACAGAATTATAGAGGCGCCTACCCAGCACCCCATTATTACGGGGTTGAATCCATGATGACTCGGGAAAGGCAGGACTTATTCAACTGGTATGACACGGTTAAGGATGGCATTTTTGATTTCAGAAAGGACATGGCCACCTATTGTAGAAACGATGTGTTGATCCTTAAAGAATCATGTGTTAGGTTCAGGCACGAAGTCATTAAGACAGCGGGTCTTGATCCTTTACAGTGTACGACAATAGCTTCTCTCTGTATGAAAATGTTTCGAGCCAATTTCTTGCAGAAAAACACCATCGCCATTACAACTCCGGACAATTACAGGTGCTGACAAAAGAGTTTTTCTACGACCTCCATCCAATGGTTGGAATACATGTCTGACAATCATAACATCTTGATTAGACATGCTTTGAATTATGGCAAGGTTAGAATGGGTCCCTACTTTCTGGATGGAGGAAAATGGGGTTCGTACGGCTTATGAGTTTGCCGGTTGTATTTACCACGGTTGTCCTCGGTGCTTTGACGCAAACACTTTTAATCCTGTCACTCGTCAAATCTGTGGAGATATGCACTTTGATTTCTTACAAAGAATCGAGACTCTAAAAAACACCTATGGTTTAACTGTGAAAGTGATGTGGGAACATGAGTGGACGGCTATGAAAAAGCAGGACGGTAGTGTACAAACATTCATGAAAACCTTTGATTTTCCCGAACGTCTCGAACCGAGAGACGCTTGTTCGGAGGGCGCACTAACGCAATCTGTTTACATTACGAGGTGAAGGCTGAGGAGAGAATAGATTACTATGATTTCATTAGCCTGTATCCCTTTGTTAACAAGACAAAAATGTACCCCGTAGGACACCCCACCATAATTTATCGCGACTTTCTTGATCTCCAGCAATACTTTGGCTTAATCAAGGTCACGATGTATCCACCCAGGGGGCTTTTCTTGCCAGTTTTGCCTTATAGAGCTTTGGGAAAATTGATGTTTCCGCTATGTAGAACGTGTGTTGAAACTGAAAACCAGACGGTGGAGTGTCCACATGAGGATGATGAGAGGTCATTGACAGGGGTGTGGTGCAGCGTGGAGCTTAATAAAGCGATTGAGAAAGGATACAGAGTCGGTAAAGTGTACAAGGTCTGGCATTTCTCTGAAAAACCTGACACGCTTTTTGCCGATTACATCATGACACACCTTAAAGGGAAGCAGGAGGATTCCGGCTACCCTTCATGGTGTACTGATGAAACCAGTAAAGAGAGCTATATTCAGAAATATCTTGAAAAAGAGGGAATCAGGTTGGATTCGAGCAACATAACTGTAAACCCAGCGAAGAAACAGATATCAAAACTGATTCTAAATAGCCTGTGGGGTAAATTTGGAGAGCAGTCTAATAGAATAAACACTACCTTGATTAAAGATCCATCACAGTTTCTTCAATTTCTGTTTCCCAAAGAGCATGATGTGTCACACTTTAGCTTTGTAACTGACAGAGTAGCTCAGGTTCAGTGGCGACGACCTCAAGGTTTCCCGACCAAGGGAAATGTCAAAGTTTTTATAGCTGTTTTTACAACAGCTTATGCTAGATTAGAATTGTATAGTTTAATGGAGCAGCTGCAGGAGTGAACTTTATATCACGATACAGACTCTGTAGTCTTTGTCAGCAGACCGGGTGATTGGATGCTGCCGCTTGGAGATTATCTGGGCAAGTTAACAAATGAGCTAGACCCCCAAGATCACATCGTAGAGTTTGTTTCTGGGGGTCCAAAGACTTACGCTTATAAAACAGCTTCAGGAAAGAGCTGTATGAAGGTGAAAGGTATAACTTTGAATAACACTAACAAGAAACTGATCAATATCAAGTCTCTAACGACTTTGGTTCAAAATTATGTTGTGGGCTTAGATCAAGGCGTTCAACCTCAAGAGGTGATTACTTCCGGAAATCAGATCATCCGAAATAATAAGCTCTACACTCTTGAAAACAGGCCACTACAGAAAAGGTTTCGGGTAGTGTACAACGAAAGAGTTATTTTGCCAGACTATAATACGCTACCCTATGGATATTGACAGGGGATTCTATAACAGACTGCAACACCCCATTTCATGTATTATATCGGGCCCTTCCAATTCTGGTAAAAGCTTTTTTCTTAAAAGGCTTTTAGAGAATTCTGCAATGGCTATAACACAAACTCTCGATAACATAGTTTGGTGTTACTCATGTTGGCAACCTCTGTACGATTAAAAAATTTAAAATCTTAAATTTGTGGAAGGTGTCCCCGCATCACTTTGCGACGATGATTTGTTACCCAGTGACAAATGCAATTTAATAGTGATAGACGATCTCATGGAAACGGCTAGCGACAATAGCGAAGTGGAGAAAGCTTTTACAAAATATACACACCATAGAAATTTGAGCATCGTCTATCTAGTTCAAAATTTATTTTTTCAAGGTAAAAAGAGTTGAATGATCAATTTAAATGCTAACTATATTATTATTTTCAAAAATCCTAGAGATAAGCTGCAGGTGAACAATTTGGCCCGGCAAATGTACCCCAGACAATCTAAATTCTCTTTGGAATTGTTCGAAGACGCGACTAAAAACCCTTACGGATACTTGCTAGTGGATTTAAAAGCACAAACTCCCGAAGACTATCGACTGGGTTTGCTGCCCCCAGATTGGCCTGTAGTCTACGTGCTAAAGAGAAGAAATAAAAAATAGAATGTCGGCTAGGATAAGAAGAAACCTACCGCTTTTAAAGATATTATATGAGGGTAATCCTCGTCAGAGGAAAGCTGTGTTGTTGTCCGCCCCTTCTGATCTGATAGAACCTTTATGTGAAATCGCCTTAAACGTTCTACGGGGCAACATACCCTTAACAGCTTTTCAACTGGGTGAACTAAAACAACAAAAGTCTGTTATAAAGATCCTCACTAACAAGAAATTATCCATTCAAAATAAGAGAAAGGTGGTTTTATCGACCCCCTCTTGAGCATAGCCTTGCCTTTCTTAACCAACCTTCTAGCTTCCAGATCTGTATAGTAGCGATGGAATACACCCAAAAAATGTTTTTGGTGCCTCAAGAACAACTTGACAAACTAACAAAATCCCCGCTGCCTCCAGAATCCCTCCGACAGACTGTGGAAAATAATCTAGACTCTGAAATGAAGTCTATATCGTCGCGATGTGATTTAAACCCTTATGAAAAAGTACAGCTTTATACAGCCACCTTACAAAGATATCTGAGTATGGTTAAACAGGGTGCAAAAAGTCAGAGTACTCTAACGTTAATGTTGCCTTCGGAGAAAGAGCAGCTTTCTGAAAGTAGTGAGGTTATTGAAACAGAAGAAGAAGACCCTGTAGAGACTGATGCGGTTTTATCAGATGTATTGAAAAGCATGCCTGTAAGAAGTCAAAGAAATGCAAAATATATTCTACATAAAATGTTTAACACACCTCGGGTGACCTCCTGGAATAACCAAGGTGAATTTATTTTTAAAGGACGGGTGATTAAAGGATCGCACGTTTGATTTGATCAAGAATGTAACAAGTTCTAATAAGATTCTGGATAGTAGGAGGCCTACGGGGTGGAGAGATTTCCTCCAAGCTTTGGCGTGTCTGAACATGCCTCAATCAACAATCCCTAACCAAACCACCTGTAACAAAATCCGCCTCTGTAAGGCCAGTGAGAGTGATTGGGTTGAACCCCCCGCCAGAAAGAAAAGAACGAAACCCACATCAAAACATAGATGGATGCCTTATTAATGGTATAAATGTGTACTTACAGTTGGAAAGGGGAAAAGCAAAGTCTTTGTATGTAACGTTTGATACTTTTATTACGATGTATATCCATATTTTGACATGTATTACACAATTTGTACAACATGATTTTATCTTTTATGATATATTCTTATTCTGTAATGTTTTTTTTCACATTTTATAATGTAATGATTATATCGGATTATGTCAAATAAAAATGCTTTTGTATTAAAGCGTTTCTTTAACACACATGACATTTTTTTAAATCTTTACAAGAACAGACATTCTGTATACATGTTAGGTATTTAACATAGTTATTATTAGGACACAAGGTTTGAACAAACCAGGAGACCATTTTATCATTTTTTCCTAAATCAGTGCCATACAGCGTCATAACATTTGTGTAGGGGAGACCTTTAGCTCTATGATATAAGAAAAACACACAGTGTTGACCGCAGGTTGTAGTCTGTAGACTTTGCACTTGGTGGCAGTTATAAACCGGTTCTTTACAATTGTTTATTAAAAAGTTGTTGATTGTAGCTGGAAAATGAATAAAATCTGGAGGGTTTCCGTAGGAATCAAAAAATTCACCGTGATGATCTTCCGTCAGATAAATAGCCAGCCAGTGCTCTCCAGGCATGGTTTCAGGGTGAGTGTTAATTATAAACATGGCGGGTAAGTTCTTTAGCTTCATTTCAGGTAACTGATCACAGGCATAGACTCCGTGAAACAGCTTCTTAGTGTGGGGGTTACAGTTCATGACAGCCGTGAGCTCTCTGGTGTTCATGTTTAATAATAATCATAGAGCACATTCCTTCTCTGATTCACTTCTATAATATTGTCAAACACGGCTTACACAACCATATTTACAGTACCGGCTAGGGGTTGCTTAAAACGAATTTCCAGTCTCATGTTTCCTGTTTTCACCAGGGAGAAATGTTGCCCGCACTCTTCATCTGGGGTTAGGTTGAAGGCGTACAAAGTGTAGCCGTTGATGTATTCAGAGCGGTTTATCAGCAGAGGCTGGTCCTTCAGATGTCTCCCTGTAGCGAGAACTAGAATTGTAATATTCACGGAGCGCGCAACCATTTTCAAAATCGCGTTGAAAAGGTTTGGCGGGGACCTGCGTGCCATCAACGTACATAGCTATAAATTCTGCATTATAATGTTTAAAATTAAATGGATTCTTTGTATATGACCCTGTAAATGCGTCATTATCCACCAGCCCGATAATTACGTGTTTCGGGAGCTGTCCGAGGAAGAGGTTTTCCTGATTCATAATGTGGGTTCCTGCCACGATGCTGTGCACTTTCATATAGACTCTTTCAATGGGGTACTTGGCGTTAGTGGTCATTAGAGCCTGAGCATGGCCTAGTTTAACAGCCGGTGAAACGGACACCTTTTTAACAAACAGTGAGGCCAATAAAATAATGAGTTTATATTTTACATCATCATCATCGCTCATCAGACAAAATTCATTTTTGTTCCGAATCATTTTTATCTTAATATCAACCCCGTTGAGCATCAGTTTCTCTTGAAAAAATATGTCAGAATGAACATGACCAAAAAGCTCAATTGTTTTACTTGCTGTAGAAAATGTTGCTCTTTTTTTCAGACCCGCATTGGTGCCACCTGGATCCTTGACATCCATGGCGGCCGGTGTGTTGCAAACAGCCCGGTGCTGAACTATTTGTTTAGAGTCTCCTCGCTTTAATTAAGTATACACTCCATCAGTGCTCTATAGGGGTATGTATTACTGCTTTGACTTATCAGTCTATCCACCAGGGTTACATCCACTTGCGAGAAGATGGTGGCCACCGGGTAGTTGATAACCCCCACTTTGGCCGCCCCCTCTCGATAGCCTGTCCTTCTTCAGTCACAATTTTACAAATGAGTAAAATAGGGGTATTATTCAAATCTAAATAATCTTCACCATTACCAGCTATGAAGAATTCCAGAGGGGCGGATTCTGAAATGGCCGAAAGAGGCGGAATCTCCACATAGATGCTTTTATCAATACTTGTTTGCGTGTAAGGGACCGTAAACAGATCCAGTTCTGATTTCACAAATTCTTCCGATATGTTGTGTACAAAAGCCATGATTAAAATATATATCCTGAACAGGTTCTTGACTTTCTTTTAGGTTTTCTTTTAATAGTCTTCTTCTGCTTCTTCTTTTTTGGCTGCCTACTCTTACAATTTCTGCTACGGTCTGTCGCTGAATAAGTAAGTCTCTGTCTTTTGTTAGCTACCACTCTCCGCCCTCCGGGAGGGCGTCGTCTTTTACGAGAGGCTCTGGCCAGGACCATTAGACCCGAACCCTGCTGATTATCATTGTTGGCGAATCTGGTCATGGCGCTGCTGATCACATCGCTTACGATGTGTTTGGCGGCCGATTTAAGATGTGGTTTCGCTATATCAAAGCCTCTCCTGAGAAGAGGCATAGCCATCCTGAAAAGTCCTCGAAAGAGTCCACCTATTCCGCTCCCATACATCACATTAGCTCCAGCGAACCCGGGCAAACCGTTACCAGCCTGTATTTTGTAATAGTTCACATAGTCTTTAGGATCGACATAACCCCTCATGGTCATTTTAACCGTGTGCACAATGTTTCACAGGTCGAAAATGTAGTTTGCTTATAACCTTACCAAAACGGAAGGGTATATCAACATTCTGATCCGATTTCACTTCGATCGTAATATTGTCAAAATGAGTCTTGGAGACAGGTACGTAGTGTGGCTTGTCATAAGTAATTGTGACCATATCGTTGTTTTTATCCTTAATATGTACATTTCTTAAAAGGGGGACGTAACTATCCCCCACCCTCTGGTGTGAAATTATGTCCGTGTAGATATAAAGGGTGTAAAATCCTGCGCGGATATCCGCGGGGTATGGAGCTATTATATCCTTAAATTCATCCTCTTGGTTGGCATAAAACCCTAATATCCAGCCTAGGTTACTGCTGGTTTTAATTCTTATCGTAGGTGCGGACTCCATGTAAACTTTATTTTTAATCGAACTGTAATGTAATCTGACAGGTTGTTTCCCTCCAGAGATCTGTATGTTCATCTCTTCTAATAATTTTTCAATATTTTCATAATAACCATCTTGTAATATGAAAGTCCACTGTTTTTTAATTCCGACATCCAAAATTGAAAAGACCGAGTCTTCATCGCGTACTACAGCCCAAGTGTGGGGGTACTGTATTTCCGACAACCCCACCTCCCAGGGCCCCCGCAGTTCTATAGGTTTTACAAATTTGACCGTAAAACTAGAAATGGTGTTGTTAGGATAAATGTTGAGGGACGCGTTACTAGGCAGCGTCACATAGAATCCTACCTCTTCCTTCTTCATGACCCATAATGAAAGATCCTCCATGAGCTTTCACTTGTATATCCTGTACCGCACTAGCCAAAACCCAGCTATTGAACTTTTCAGGCCACCCCACCCATTTTACCAGCACATATTTTTTCCTGTTTTCAGTTTTTTTCCCTAAAATCTTTTCTACTCTGAATACTGTATCATTCCCCACTACAATATTTTGTAACTCCTCCTCATAAAAAGTACCTTCTATATACTCCCCATCGTAGTCTTTTAGCCTGTATACCAGCGGGGTTCGAGGCACACGTTCTGTAATGGTGAAATATTCATCCGAAAAAGTTTGCTCATAACCTTTTACAAAAGGTCTCTGTAGCTTTGAAACTCTTACAACATCTCCTACTTTGAACTTGTAAATCTGTTTCTTTAAGGCTTTAAATGGACCATAGACATTTGTAAAGACCTTAAAATAATTACTCTTATCCACCTCTACAGGTCTCATTTTAATACTTCTATGATAACTGTGGTTGTAAGCGTTCACAAACTCTTGAACTCTGTCAAGATACATTCGAGTATTGTTAGCTGTGAAGTATCTCCACATTTTTGTCTTTATAGTTCTGTTAAATCTCTCCACAATCGAGGCCTTAAGCTCATTTCCTGTGGTGAAATGATGTATTTTGTGTCTTTTCAAAAGATTCTGGAATTCTCTATTGAGAAACGCTTTACCTTTATCAGACTGTAGTTTTTTAGGACAGCGCCCCTGCAAGAGTATATCTTTAAAGGCCTGCATAACAACAATGCCGGATTTATTCCTCAACACTCGCACCCACGCATATTTTGATAATATATCTATACATGTCAACATGAATGTGTGCCCTTTATTATGTTTTGATAAATTTGACATATCCACTAGATCCACCTGCCATTGTAAATCTATGTCTGAAACATACACATGATTTCTTTTAAAGTTAATTCTAGCCGGTTTATGTAGGGTGTAAGCATCTTGCGCAGACAACCACTCGGCCACACTTATCTTATCTGCCTTAATACCCTGCTCTGACAGCCCTCTCTGGAATCCCTTCCAACCCCCCAAACTCCCTACTTTGGCGGGGTTGTAGTACAAATCCTTCATCCTAGGAGCTTGTCGAGACATTCTGTAAGAGCACACAAAAACAATGACCAAAGTATTTAGAAAATGGTTCTTTTATTCATTTTCAGAGTACAAACCCATTTTTAAGCAATTGAGAAAAGTATAACACATACAGCAATTATTCCCATTATTTAAACAAAAAGATATTAACTGATTTGGTTACTTGCTCTATATCCACTACTACACCGGCTTTTATTTTATAAGTACACACATCGATTACATACATGTATAAAACAATAATATGAGCTATTTTAAAAATAAACAACCGTTCATTAAACATGACTTGTAAAAGATTATATAAATGTTGATGAAATGGTCTAACATCGTTCCTTACAACAGCGATCATAGCCACCCAGTTTTCATACCCCTCAGTCTTTTTCACATCATCCATTAAATGCTCCAGGTTTGAAAGTTGAGCATCGTCGACAGTCAAATCTGTAGAGAAAAGGCGCTCGTCGGCCACTTTCTTTTCCAATACTTTGTACAATAGGGCCCTCAGATTTGTCGCGGTTTGTTGGCGACAAATCCGGATACAGAAACAATCCAGAACATTCCCCATCTTCAGGCGCTTTCAGTTGCTTTCAGCCTCTGAGTCGGTTTCGTACAGATCAAATTCCTTCTCCTGAAAAGAAAAGAAATATTCCTGTAGCTTGCCAGAGGTTTTTCTGCTGCTCTCATCCAACTCGTCGAACAGCTGGTTGAGTTTCTCTCTGATGTACGGCTCCTTTTTCAGCTCCAACAAAATGTCATCTATAATTTTCTGGACCTGCACGGGACAGACATGCAGATGATGATAAGATAATGCTTTGACTAGTGCTGATTTCAACCAAGGTTTGTTCAGTTTTTTGTAAAAATCCTTGAAATAGAGATGGAAATAATATGTTTCTGGTTCAAACAGACAGGTGTGTCTTATCTGGCTAGGATGATTCACTTCACACCCCAGGCAGACTTCTTTCAGGGCTCGATCGATGAGAACATTCAGTATATACACCAGGGCATTCTTAATAATTCTACTTACTTCAGCGCAGACCTCTGGTCTAAAACCGTCGCCTTCGTCACGCCCCCTGGCAGGTTTGATGATCATTGGTTTGCTCAGCATGGGTTGAGGTGTTTCTAGAGCCATAGTACAGCTCTCCTGAGACGCCGCCGCAAAAGCAACGATGTTCGGGGTCTCTTGAGCCGGGGAGTCGGTGGTGTTAGTCATTACTTCCATTGAACAGCAGGCTGTTTCGTCTTGAGGTAGTGGCGGGTAGCCACGGTAAGAGCGCTCAGGCTGGTATAAAATGTCCGGATTGTATGACCAAGGAAGGTCCTCGTTCGTAAGAGGGCTGTAGAGTCTCGTAACAGACATGCTCTTTTCATCTAAACCAAGAGCAAGAGGTGGCTACTTTTATACAATATTTTTACTACGTCATGTAGTACATCACAGACGGGTGGGGGTGTGGGGAGTAATGTCGACAAGGTCATCGTCGATGTCTTTGGCAGCATGCAACCACCCCCCGCCACATTTTTGTCCGTCCTCGCTGTTGAAATAAAGCCTCTTTTTAACAGAGTCAAACTCTACATATTTCCTCAAGACCTCAAAACCCTCATTCATTTCTTTTATGACCGTTTTCATTTTTGACCAATCCTGGGAATTGAAATCAATTTCGGTAACATATTCATTTTCATCCTCAGGATCCATAAAAATAGGTTCAGCATCGAAAAAAAAGCTAATTTGTTTGGCATAGCGTGTTTTCCATGATTCTGTTGTACCCCATCATAGTCAGAGTCATTACAGTTCTACTATGATTCACAGATAGAGCGCTTTCCCAGTCGTGACTTTCAAACATCAGAGGCAGCGGAGCAGTTTCACGATCTCTATTCCACTGTTTCAACGCTTCTAACGCTTTATCCACATCCCCTTCCCTTGTCCAGTCCTTTACATGCATCCAATCCTTGTAAGCGTACTCAATTCTGGTTACAAAAGGCGTAGACATCTCCTCACCAGCTCTTAACTCAAAAAGCCCCAGACCGACATATCCCTTGTCCATTTTAAAACGGTATCCACGCCTTGTCTCATCATCCTCCAGAATCCAGATTCGGTTGAGTCTCACATCATATTGTGAAGGAACCCTAGCCCGGGTTTACCTCTCAGGTGTTTTCACGTAGATACAGTCGGACATGCTGAAGACCCAGAATCACTTCACACGTATAAAGAGAAAAATATCTATTTTACTAAAGAATCAGTCTGGCTTAAATACAAATCTTTTGGAGGGCTTGAAAAACAGTTGAAGACCCCCCACACCCTTGTACATTCCTCCGCTTCCCTGTTAACTCCGCCCCCAAATATTTAAATTCTTCAAACCAAACTCTAACCTGATAGGCTATTTCTTCAGTGCCCTGTCAACTCCGCCCCCAAATATACTAATTCTTCACCGATCTGAGGTTACTAAAGACTTAGACATCTCCTCGCCACCCCCACTAGCTCAAAAAGCTCCAGACCGAC